>NC_136486.1:103330316-103560316 GCF_053919585.1 Euprymna scolopes | reverse complement strand
TTATATATATATTATATTTAATTATATATATCATTACACTATCAAAATTAACCTGTAAAGTATAATTCATTAACTTATTTTTCCTTTTCTTTTTCTTTCCATTTTATAAACAATAAATATCTTTCAATCTCTCCCCGCCCGGCTAAATTACTTTAAACCCCATTTTCAACCCGTTCCTTCACCTATTTTATTTTATTTTATTAAAATAAACCTGTAACGTATTATTTCTACCTGCCCGGCTAATTTATTTATTATATTTAATTATATATATCATCACACTATTAAAATAAACCTATAAAGTATAATTCATTAACTTATTTTTCCTTTTCTTTTTCTTTCCATTTTATAAACAATAAATATCTTTCAATCTCTCCCCGCCCGGCTAAATTACTTTAAACCCCATTTTCAACCCGTTCCTTCACCTATTTTATTTTATTTTATTAAAATAAACCTGTAACGTATTATTTCTACCTGCCCGGCTAATTTATTTATTATATTTAATTATATATATCATCACACTATTAAAATAAACCTGTAAAGTATAATTCATTAACTTATTTTTCCTTTTCTTTTTCTTTCCATTTTATAAACAATAAATATCTTTCAATCTCTCCCCGCCCGGCTAAATTACTTTAAACCCCATTTTCAACCCGTTCCTTCACCTATTTTATTTTATTTTATTAAAATAAACCTGTAACGTATTATTTCTACCTGCCCGGCTAATTTATTTATTATATTTAATTATATATATCATCACACTATTAAAATAAACCTGTAAAGTATAATTCATTAACTTATTTTTCCTTTTCTTTTTCTTTCCATTTTATAAACAATAAATATCTTTCAATCTCTCTCCGCCCGGCTAAATTACTTTAAACCCCATTTTCAACCCGTTCCTTCACTAACATTAACTTTCCAACCTGTTGCCATGGTGATCCTTTAAATTAACTGTTACTTATGCCGTTATCAACAAAAGTAGCGTCTTTTAAGTTTAAACTGTTAAAAAACACGTATATAAGAATTTACACATAATTAATATTTAATTATAAACCCCTCTCTTTTTTTAATACACTCCTACTACTTTAAACTCCAACGTCCTCTCCCCACCACTCCCCCTTCTTTTCTAACTCCCCTTTATCTACGATCTTTCCATTTTTATTTGACTTTATAACTTAGTCCATCTATGAATTCTGATGATGCTAGTTGGATTTTTCCTCTCTTTGAGGATTTTCCTCTAGTTGAAACAATTTGTAAACTCATTCTGGACTCACAGTAATAAATTTCCTATATACTGCTCTGACTACACATTGAGCACTTTAGTCCGGTTTTTTTTTACCACTGGTAAATAAATATATATATATATATATATATCACACACACCACCTTTTTGGCAATTTTATAAGTTTGAAACCTCGACGAATATAAATCAGAATTTAACAAATGAAGGTTCGTTGAAAAGCTAATGATCTGAAGTGTGTGTAGTGGGCTATATGCGACCTTAAGGTCGTAGATTCTTTAAAAAAAAAAAAAAAGTATGGATCACTCTTCTATATTCTTTACGTAAAATTAGCACCCGTTTTATGGTCACCTTTTTTGGAAGAGGTTCTGTTAATTTTTTATAGGTGATGTTTGTGTCATAGTTGACCAACACAAAACCTACCTTAAAAACTTGTTTCAATAGGTTTTCGGTTGTTCTGAAAACGAATATCGCATTTAAATTTTCCGCAAATAGGTATTTTTTTCCAGGTATTAAACAAAAATATGACCATCACTCATAAGAAAGAATTACATACTTAATACCCGAAAAAATACATATTTGCAGAAAATTTAAATGCAGTATTTGTTTTCAGCACGCCCGAAAACCTACAGAAAATAAGTTTTTAAGGTAGGTTTTATGTAAGTTTACCAGGCCTCAATTACCAAATAAACACCACCTCTAACAAAAATAACAGAATGGCTATAAATTGAGTGTTCATTTTACGTTAAATTAATATAGAAAAGTGCTCACCAACTTTTTAAAACTACAATTTGTTCATATTTTGGAAACTACTATTTCCCGGGATTTTAACTTATTTTCGTTTTCAGCACCCCCGAAAACCTTTAATAGTGGTAATTTTAAAGGATTTTTTTATGGGCGAAAAGATACTGCACCTTTCCCAATATTTCAATTGTTGTCATTTATTTTCCTAGTGTGCATATGAATTACAAAATATCTGATATTTCCGCCCAAACCTCCGTCATTGATGGACGGGAGACAAGAACTTGCTGCTACGATCTGAAATAACGGCAAGGAGAGACTGGATTTCAAATATTTCACATGTTATATCTCCCTTCTTTGGTTTTCATAAATAAAGTATAGAGATATTCATAATCGTACCCTATTTCCAAAAGAGAGGAGATATAACATGAGAAATATTTGAAATCAAGTCTCCCTTGCTGTTATTTCAGATCATTTGAAACTATAGCAGCAAGTTTTAGCCTCTCCCTCCATCAAGCCAGAGATTTTTGGTAGAGCTTCTTAAACAAGGATTGGTATATATAAAAAGGAAATATAAGTGAACAAAGAATATTTCCACAGAAAAATATATATATATATATATATATATATATATATATATATATATATATATATATATATATATATATATCGTGTCATGAGGCGACGAAAAAACAAAAAAACAAATAAAGTGCTCGATCGCGGATGTGAGAGCTGAAAATACAAATATTTATTTCAAAACTATACATATTTCAAAGCCGTACCTGTGGTTTTATTGCATTAAAGGTTAAATGGCGTCAATACAATTTATCAGCGTCTTTGAAATGGCGAAACAACGCGAAGTAAACAAACAGAGAAGAACACTTTAACAGGCGGTGTTTTAACTCGGAGTTACCTGAGAGAGAGAGAGAGAGAGTGAGAGAGAAAGAGAGAGAGAGAGGGGGGGTCTGCTTAATATCTTTACTCGTGAACCCGGCTGGGACAACCCCGGCTCCTAGCGACGAAAAACGCCTACGTTTACAAGGAACCATTTACAATTGGTTTGATGTTTCGACATTACCTAATCCAAATGACCTATCTAAAAAAAAAAATAAAAATAAAATAAAAACACACACACACAGCCAGTGTCTTTCTCTCTTTACTCTATCGTTATTTTCACGGAAGGTGATCGACCGAGCTCCAACTTTTAGTTCCTTGTTATAAGACAGCCCATGAAAAAAAAAAATCCCTTTTTTTTTCATGCGACTGGCGCAAATTCAAACAAAGCTTTGCGCCTGTGCTACACATTATTGCAGGTTTTTTTTAAAGTGTTTATTACAATTTGGTCGTTACAAAATTCTTGTAATAAATTCCATCATTAGTTATCATAGCAGTTCATGCCATCAACCAATGTTTGTACTCCTATAGTGTTTGAGTGACAATCACTCCCTCATTTCCTGGCGACTCAAAATGCTAAAAAAAAAAAAAAAAAAAAAAAAAAAATGTACGAAATACCAAAGTTGTCAACTTTGTAAAGACAACATGAAAAAAAAAAAAATGGAGACTGAGACTGATAGTTTGAAGGACGCCGAGCAGAACATGGAATAAGACACTTAAATTTTAAAACGTTTTATCCATTTTTACAGCATTTCAACCTTCTTGAGGGTTATTTAAAGGACAGGACAAATAATTCATGCATTTTTTGTTTTCTTTCTATGTTACGTGTGGGGTGTATGTGTGTATATGTATGTATATGTGCGTGCATGTATGCATGTATGTGCATGTATATATGTGTGCACGTGCATGTATGTGCGTGTGCACGCGTGTGTATGTACACGTGTATTTTCGCATGCACGTGCATGTGTATATATGCATGTGTGTGCGTGTTCATGTACCCCTCTTCAACGGCGGAAAGGTCTGGCGCAAAATCAGAAGAGTGGAATTTGAAAAGTCAACTCCCTAGAAAAAAGAGCAACGTGGCTTGCAAAAAAAGAAAAAGAAAAATCCACATCAGCATTTCCCGCTAGGGGCCTCCTCACGCGATTAGCTATAAATAACACCCTTCTCAAAAAGTGAGGAGGCAGAGCCTGGGAGAGTAGACCCACTAGAACTGCACAGAACCATATCTCAGCCAACAGAGAACAAGTCAGCTTAAATGACCTAGACTCCACCGGATTTGGTGTGTGGGTGGATGTGTGTGCATATTTTTATTTTCCGTCTTCTATTTCTTTAACTTTGTTAATTCTTTGAACGCTGTCCGATTTAAGTTAAGTCTTTTGTGTTCATAGAGCTTAAAGTCGTAGGAAGCCAGCTTGAAGTAAAATCGTTTATTATCTCCCTCGTGAATTCGATAAGTCTGTGGTGCAGAAAAATGTAAAAAAATACTAAAATGAAAATATAAAAAAAAATAAGCTTTTAAAATTAAATAAACCTATAAACTAAAAAAAAAAAAAATTTGTATATATTTAAAATATAACTTTAGTAACTCTATAAAAATAAAGAAGAATTAAGAAAAAGGAAATAGATTTTCAGCTTATTTTATTGTTCAATGACATCTATTATGGACATCGAGTTATTCGCTTTGTAGAAAACGCCGACAGGAAGACAAAATAACAGGGAGATAAAAAAGGGAAGACAAAAAGAAAAAAGGGAGGTAATAAAATGTATGAAAGCGTAAAGAAGAACTAGAAAAATGAAAGCAACTAAAATAGCAATCGGGTAAAATAGAAACAATAGAAAAGTGAACAGTGAAATGAACGAAAAAATAACGGAGGGAAGAAAACGGACTTGTAGATAATGAAAACACTAAGAAAATAAATACACAAAAGAAAAAATAGAAATTTCTCCATTGCTTATGACCTCACTCAGATTGTCCAAGAACTCACTGGCGGTCAGCATGCAAGTCTCCTAGGCCTCTTTCTCACAACTTGCCCTGAGCTGTGCTCATCTCCCGTTCAGTCTCCACTGGGATCTTTCGACCACTCTGTTGTATCTGTTAAGATAAAAACAAAATGTAATAGGTCCTCAGACATATCTCATTCATACAGTGTATCGATGCTCTATTGTTGACTGGGATAGCTTCCGTACATTTATATCAGACCTACCTCTACGTGCCATGTTTAAAAAAAAGATGTGCCCTCTATAGTATCACACCTGACGAGATGGTTAATTGTAAGTATAGACAGTTTCATACCCCCCGAAAAAGGTCCAGCAAAAACCTAACAGCTAGCTATGGTTCTCCCCGAAATGTGCTGATGCCATTGCGCACAGAAATCACTTTTTCCATTGCTTCCAACGTAATAGATGTACTGAAACTAAAGCCGCTTTCAGGACTGCCAGTAATCACTGTAAAAAGTAATGAAAGCAAGAGAGTTGTATGCTCAGTCAGTCAAGTCCGAGGCAGCTGTGCAGCGGCTTGGTTCCCATCAGGTCTGGCAAATAGCAAACAGGATCCTGAACAGAAGTGTGACCTTTATCCCAACTATCATTAATGAACCTGAGTTAATCTCGTCAGCATCAGACAAAGCCAATCTCTTTACCACGAACTTTGCAGCTAATTCTACCCTTTACGACCAAGGCCACCAACCCCCAGTATTCCCTTGTATATCAGAAAAAAACTATGTGACATACAAATATCTGTACGTAATGTTGCCAAGCTTATAAAAAAACCTTGATTCCAGTAAAGCAACCGGCCCTTACGGCATTCCAGTTATAGTGCCCAAAAGGTTTCAACCGGAACTAGCGCCCATACTTACAAAGTTATTTAAGCGTTGTCAAGGAGAAATACTTCCCAACACCTTGGAAAATCTCATTAGTATGCCCTGTATTTAAGAACTTAGGTGATCGCTCATCTCCCTCTCAGTACAGACCAATAAGTCTCCTATGCATCATGAGTAAGCTGCTGGAATCTGTGCTAAATAAGGAAGTAGTCAACCATCTCAGCAAAAATAACCTTCTTAGTGACATGCAATATGGTTTCCGTTCTGCTACATATACAGCAGACGTGCGTACAGTTATATCTCATAGGATTGGCGAATCCCTCGATGGTGGCTTCCTCTCCAGGGCAATTGCTCTTGACATATCAAAGGCGTTTGATAAAGTATTGCATAAAGGTCTACTTCACAAGATCTCTAGTCATGGTATAGATGGAAATGTCTTCTCAACTATTAAATCATTTCTCTTTGATAGGTTCTTAAGAATAGTGGTTGATGGGCAGAAATCAGAGACTCTCAGTATTAATGCTGGAATCCCTCAGGGGCCCATCCTGGGTCCAACTCTCTTCCTGATCTACATCAATGATCTTCCAGACCACATCCTTAGATCATTCGTAGACATTTATGTCGACGACACTACCATCTCTGGTAGCACTTCGAAGACCGTAAACGACCAAATTCTCTCCGATTCTCTCTCCTCTGATCTTGAGCACGTGGTACAATGGGGAAAGAAGTGGCTGGTTACTTTTAATGCATCTAAAACCAAATTTCTATCTTTACATCATCAACGCTCTGTTGTCAAGCTGTCACCAATCGAAATGAATGGCTCTCGTTTTTGGGAGGCTTCATGTTTTGACAAGCTTCTGGGCTTGATCCTTACTCCCGATCTGAAATGGAACACGTATATCAAATACATTGCCAAAGTCGCTGGAAAAATTATAGGATCCTTCTACAGCTCCAGTAGATATCTCACTCCTGATACCATTCTGTACCTATATAAAAGCCAGGTTCGGCCAACGATGGAGTATTCTTGCCACATCTGGGCAGGTGCTGCTAGAGGCAGCTTGTCATGTCTTGACAGAGTTCAAAATAGACTTCGTAGCTTAGCGGAGGATGCCCTTTTGTCTTCCCTGCAACCACTTTTCCACAGAAAAGACGTAGCGAACCTGTCCCTGCTTTATCGTTATTTTCATGGCAGGTGATCATCTGAACTTCAATCTATGGTTCCCCCTCGCCAGACTTTCACGATAAACACTCGTCTAGCCAGAATCACTATCAACAATTTCCCACACTCTTTATCTGTGCCTACACCTAAACGTAGATTCCATGAACAGGGCTTCTTTCTTAGAACTGCACGCCTGTAGAACTATTCCGTTTGCCTGCTTTCCAGCTGACTACAATCTGATTTTCTTCAAGTCCAACGTGAACAAGTTCATAATGAACCGCCCCTCTAAGTAATCCAAGTTACAAAATTCCCACTAATGTTTACTACGCTAAAATCACAATGACTAATCTATACCCATTAACCCTTATACTCAAGTGGCCTCTGGGCCTTGATAAGTGGTGACCTCCATGTAAAAAAAAAAACTAACAAAAAAGGTAAACAGACTAGAAAGAAAACGAAATTGAAGACAAAGAAAAAAGAATAGTCAGTTTAAAAACAAAAGGAACAATGGAAAGCACATAACATAAAGGAAAACCAAGAAAATGAAATATGACGTAAAGGGAAGACAACGAAAAGAAAAACAGGCAACAATAAAATAAATAAGTAACGGCGAAAAAAAAAAAACGGCGAAAAAAATAAAATGAAAAGAAAGAAAGGACGACAAAAAAAAAAAAGGGTCGGCAAAAAAAAAGGTCGGCCAAAAAAGAAAAAAAAAAAAGGTCGGCAAAAAAAAAAAAAAAAAAACCAACGGCGAAAAGAAAAAACGGACGGTGAATAAAGAAAAAAAGGACGGCGAAAAAAGAAAAAAAGGACGGTGAAAAAAGAAAAAAAGGACGGTGAAAAATAGGGCGGTGAAAAAAAAGGGAGAGGAAAAAAAGGCGGTGAAAAAAAAGGTGCGGTGAAAAGAAGGGCGGTTTAAAAAGCAAATGAAAGAAGCAAGAAGCAAAATTTAAGAGTAGAGTCTACTTGATATAGAACCGAATTTATCATCAAAAGTAACTTTTACATCTTTCATAATCTTGATATTTGACCTAGTCCAATGTGATCGTTAGACTAAAGAAACAAACCAACAAACTCGATCGAAAAGATAATTTCCTTGGCGGATGTTGTAGTAATTACTTCGAGGATCGTTCCAAAAGAAATCGGAAGTGGTACCTTTAAAACGAACGACCTTTTGTGCCCCAGAATTTATTTTTCTACATAGTCATCACAAGTCTCAATGCACTTTTGCAAGGAATTCAATGACGCATCTCTGCTTCTGGCGCATGTCCATGATTGATTTACTTTCTCACACCGTCAATATCTTTAACAGATATTAAACTTTCAGATCCTGAACGCATTAAGTCAGTCATCATAATACAATTTGCAATCCCCTCTGATCCATACGGGCGGAATAAAACATCACATCATCATTATTATTATCATCATCATCGTAACAGATACCATGTCTACATTAGTGTTTGGAAGAGTAATCGGAATCGGGAATAAAAAAAAAAAACTGGAAATTTTGACAGTATAAGAATTGCTATCAAAATTCGAAAAAAAAAAAATGTGCCCATTTGCCGATGCCAAACAGAAAACTATTTTTTATATTTTTCTCTTAATTTTCCATTGCTAGTAATGAAAAAGTGATAAATATTTATTGATTTTAAACTACCAGGAAAACTAAAATCTAGATAAATTTCTTCAGCGAGTGCACTTTATGTTTGCGAAAATACATGCATATATTACATGTGTTTTAATGGTAATTCGAAAATTAAAAACAAACAACAAACTTCATAGATGAATATTTAGACATTTTAAAAGTATTGGGATCGGTAATTGCATCGGATTCAGAAATGTAGAATAGAATTGGTAATTGTACCGGAATCGGGAAAGATATTGGAATAGTTTCATTATTAATATTAATACTATCCTATCCCTTCTTCGTACTTTTCATGTATGGTTATTCAGCTGTCACTATCAGAATGTAGGCATGGATAGATACATCCATAGTTAAATACAGATACAAGTTGCGTTCAACAAATTTCCTGACATTTTTGTGCAGGTATTTAAAATTGCCATATACTCTTGAAATTACAATATGGTATTGCTATACGTCTTATGCTCACCAATTTATGCTATACGTCTTATGACTGACCAATTTTTATGATTTCAGGTTCAAATGACCAGCTACAGCAGAAATTGGAATGCACTCTACTAAAGCCTGATTGAATCGATTGAAGCTGGTGAATTTCAAAAATGCAATCTGGCCGTGAGGGCAGTTTAGAAGAATGATACGCAATAAGATTATTTTTTAAACTTGGGAAAATGACACAGAAACGTAAGACTGCTTTTGGATCATCTTGCATGAACCCTGCATTTGTTTTTTTTAGTGGCATAAGAGATTTAAGGAAGGCAGGGAGTCTGTGAGAGATGATGATAGGTGTTGGAGGAGTAAGGAAGTCAGAACACCAAAGTTGATTTGCCAAATAAAGAATTTCATGGATAAAGACCGTCATGTGTCTATAGAGACAATAAGTGCACAGTTTAATGTCAGTGTGGGAACTGTACACACAATTATTCACGAGGAAGATTCGCACAAAGTTAGTGCCAAGGGTGCTTAGTTCTTGTCACAGACTATTTGACCAATATGGGCACCAAGAGAGTTCCTCGCTTTCCCTGTAGTTCAGATCTTACTCCCTGTGACTTTTGGTTATTCCCTAAGGTCAAAGAAAACCTTAGAGGTTATCGTTATGAGACACTTGAGCAGGTGAAAGAGGCTGTAACGAGGGCCATTGACACGACCATACAAGAGGACTTCCAGAAGTTGTCGGAACGGTACAACAAATGCATTGCAGCCGGAGGAGATTACTTCGAAGAGGACTAAACTTTCATATGTGTACTATTAATAAAAGGGTCCATACAAAAAAAAAAGTCTGGAACTTTCTTGAAGGCAGCTTGTAGATACATTTATAGATAAATACAGATACTAAAAAAATGCTTCCTTCAGTCTTGACAGACTATGGATACTCACTGTAAGGGTGCCTGCGATTTAAATTTTTGTGGCAAGAGTTGCGCAATCTCCAACCACACCTCTCCTGAGTCGACATTATTGAATACCGGTGGCAAGTGGAGGTTCAGGACGACTGGAAACAATGTCGAGATAAGCGGAAAGCACACACAGCGCCTAGAATTCCTAAATGGTCACCCATCTGATACTAGCAAGGCTCAACGTTGCTTAACTTTCGTGATATGACGAGAACCGGTGTGTCAACGTAATTATGCCGTACAAAGTATATACATACATACATACATACATACATATATATATATATACAGCGATAATGAGAATCTCGCTAAAGAGTGGGGTGTACGCATGTGTTGATATGAATGAGAGCAAGACATCAGTTGGGAGAAAAAGAAAACGGGCGATGATACATAAATTGACAACCAGAGACAGCGCAACCATTAAAAAGCAAAAGCTATCAAATACTCGCGCGTCTTACCCCCCCTAAACTTACATATTGCGTTATCTACTAATGCTATTCCATATAAGGTACGTCGGCTATTGGTCCATCGACTTAGCTTGTAATAATAAAAACAACGTTAAAAGAAGAAATATAGAGAAATATAATTAATATAGTAAAGGAAGAGATGAAATGTATGTAAAAGAATAAAGGAATTTAGGGAATAAGTAAAAAAAGGAAATGGAGAAAATAAAAAAAATATAAAAGATACAGAGAAGACACAAATGTGACAATCATAAAAGATTAATTGTAATAAATTAGAAAACAAAGCTAAGTAAAAACGATAACATTTTTTAAAAAATGGCAAAAGTTAAAAAAAAAATTTAAATTTTAGAAAAAATTGAAATGCAGAGAGAAAAAAAAAGACGACGAAGAAGACGAAGGAAAATTTGGAGAAGGAATAAATAAATATGAAGAAAAAATATAGCGAAAACGAAATGCATAAATAAAGAAAGATAGGAGAAATGTGTTGAAAAATTTTTGAAGATTGGAAAGAAATCACAACAAAAGTTTTTAAACAAACAAAAAAAAAATGAATCTAATTAAAGCATGTTAAACGACAAAAATGAAAATGAGGAAAGCAAGGATCGCAGAAGAGAAAATCAATGATAAAAAAAGAAAAATGCGGCAAAAATGAATAATGAACAAAAAATTGAGAAAAATAAACAAGCAATGATTGGATATAATGAGGAAGGGAAGTGGGGACGAAACAGACTTCGCAAAAGATCAGCTTAGAGGGGATTCTATTATTTGCTTATTTATTTTTCATTACTTCATTGTTCGATTTTTTTTATTATTGTTCTTGATTATCTAGAGCTGTTCTCTCATGAGGGCGGCATCTGTATACACGTTTCTGCCAGCCTCTTTATAATCACACACACACATATATATATATATATATATATATATATATATATATATATATATATATCTGGTTTCTCTATAGTTTACGTCTTTAACTTGTTTCGGTTTTCATGTACGCACATCTCTAAACGTCTGCGTTATGCGCATGCGTACCGCCATGTTGTCTGTCTGTTCGAATGTACGGATTTAAAAATCTGCAACTTTTTGACTCGGGCGGTTTTTCTTTTCCAGATGAGCGGGTTTTGGACTGGGGGATTAACCGCTATCGGGAATATTCTGAGATCGTTCATGCAATTCCAATCCTCTCAGTTGCCGAGAATTATGTCGATGCCTTCAGCAGATTAGCAAGGAGTTAATTCGGAGTTTTCTGATCTTTTCGTTGCTTTTATTATTTCATCGGAACTTGTCACCGCGCATCTCAAAGGTTACTCATTGAAACGGCCTCTCAGTCGAACTTTTGCATTTCTCCGAATGGAACGAGAATTTGTTATACTAACCTATCTCATATATATATATATATATATATATATATATATATATATATATATATATATTACTAGCAGGTCGTCCGGCATTACCTGATCGTAAAATACGCTTAAATACGATATTTTAATTCATGCAGATTTCGTATTGTACCAAATATATAGTGGGGATTCCAAAGGAGATACTTTCGATATTACTGGACCGCCACCCACAAGTTTGATGCCGGGGACCACCGTTGGTTAACCTCCATCCATTGAGCATCACCGTGCGACAATCAAAAACCGGCTGGAACGTTATGTGGATAACGTTCAATATGAGAACAGTGGTCTAAATAATTCAAATAATAAAAAATAGCGGGACCTGTGGGCATTCTACAGTGGCATCTTTCATATGTAATATTTTGCTATTGGGCAAAATGTGGTAATTCCGCATGAACGGAGACCCCGCGATATTATTGTAGCCCTTTTGAGGAAACTGTAAAAAGTATTTATCTAAGTAATCTGGTTAATGTAGTGTTAGAATATATCTGATTATTAATGTGTATCTGCAATACCCTTATATAAGTCAGACATATTTCCATTATAATGGACGCCCGGCGCAAGCGGAAACCTCACGATATTATACCATCTTTAGACAGAATGGATACTACCCTTGGATATTTTATTTTCACGTACGGCTTAAAAGGCGATAACATTTTTTTTTATTTAATATATATATATTTTTACATCGGGTCTTCGGAGATCGGGAGATTCTATTAGTATTAAAAAGAGGATAGAAGCTGATGACTTACTCCGAACATTATATTAGCATATGCATATATATATATCTCGGGTTTCGATCCTGACTTGAGGTAATTACTTGTCTAGCCGCACTGATCAGCTGTGAAACAGCGAAACAGTACTGTATGTGGTATGTGGATGTCATATATATATATATATATATATATATAAGGCTTATTTCAATCTTGACAGACTATAGATACCCACGGTTAAAGTGTCTGCGCGTTAAACTTTTGTGGCAAGAGTTGCGCAATCTCCAACCACACCTCTCCTGAGTCGACATTGTTGAATACCAGTGGCAAGTGGAGGTTCAGAACGACTGGAAACAATGCCGAGATAAGCGGATATATATATATATATATATATATATATATATATATATATATATATTATATATATTAGTCGTCTCGCGAAAGAGCAGGACACAAAATGTTTTAAATAATAATAGAATAACAAAGGTATAAAAATTTAATTTAAATTGAATCAAAAGTTACCTTAATTTATTTTATGTAATGTACATTTTGTTGCAATTTAAAAACATTATCTTTCATCTAGCAATTAATGATATAGATATAAAATTTTCAATTATTTTTTTAAAGTGCAACAGAATGTGCATTACATAAAATAAATCCAAGGTAATTTTTTGATTCAATTTAAATTAAATTTTTATACCTTACTTTGTACAATTTATAAAAGTGCATTTTGAAGATAAATAAATTTCATATTGAATCTTTTACCTTTATTTTTAAAGCATATAGTAAAAAGATTTTGTTTAACAATTTTCATGCCTTGGATGAAATGCTTTTCTAACTTGTATGTGTATATATATATATATATATATATAATTTCCATGTTCATAGTATCTAACCACCTACCATCCTTTTAATAAATAGGATCTCCCGATCGAATAATTTATAATCTAAAAACTGTGACACGCGTACGTACGTTAAAATTATTACAGATTACATATTATCAAAGAGACAATTCTCTATTAGTTATTATATTGTACCTAATATATAGTAGTGATTTCAAAAGTTAAAAAAGATAATTTTGGTGCTATCAGCTAGAATCGAAACCGAAACTTAGCTCTCTACCTGGATTCGCTACAATCTGACCTAAGGAGACATGCATATCAAAACATCGAAAATTAACCAACTTTAACGTACAAATGTATATTTGTACATGCAAAGAGGAGCACTAAGTCGAATTATGCCTGTTATATTCGAATTTTTCAATTTTTATCTATTAGCGACTAAAAACCAAATTAAATATGTTTCACCAGCCCGAATCCCCTATTCATAAAGTTTCAAGTCTATAGACCAAAAATTGACAAAGGAATTTGGTAGGGATCATTCTGTACACATACAGACGAAGTCACTAATATATATATATATATATGCACACACACACACACACATATACATATATTATACACACACACTTATAGCGGACCATATATATATATATATTATTTTGTTTGCAACTTTGTTTATACTTAAGCATTATATCTAATTCATGTGTCATTCGAGAGCGAAAATCGTATATATTTTTTTATAAACACTTTGACTTAAATTTTAGCAGAACCAGATAAATAGGCGACCCAAAACAGGAAGTCTAACAGAGCCTGCGGGTGATAACCGAAAAATTGCCACCTGTGCATTTTAGGACGAGAAAAAAAATGATTTGTGCTCAGTAATCGAATAATTGGTTCGATGTTTTTTTTTCTGAAAATATAATAAAATCTGTTTGTTTAAGTTTTTAATAATTTCTTTTACAAAAATAAAAATGTAATAGTTTTGAATTTTGGGGGGTAAAATATAAAATATATGTTGATATTCTTGATTTCAAATACTTGTTTTAACAAGTGATTTTACAGTAATGAATTTTGCTCGGTCGTAAAATATGCTTAAATATGATATTTCAATTTGTTCAGATTTCGTATATATTATTATACAGTCAAAAGTTAAAAAAATTGTATTCGGGTGCCATCAGCTAGAATCGAAACCGAAAGCAAAACTAACATTCAAAGCTGGTGACGTTAGCACTATACTAACGTGACACTCATATGAATTGATTAAAATAAACTAAGATGAATGCATAAAATGTATAACGATTTTTCAATTTTGACTCCTTTTTGAGAAAATGAAAACTATTTTAACCAGCTAAATGCCCATAAAAGAAAGGTCCATAAAAAACTAATCATTTGAGACTCCCGCTACTTTGAGTTTCAGAAAAGATAGAATTTGAAAATATGGAGAGACAGACAGACAGACAGACAGAGCAAGTTTTATGAGATTTTGAAGTTTCTGGATCTAAAGTATACAGGTGACTATTTGTGGTGTAAAAATATAATTGGCATATGAGAAGATAAAGAACGAATTGTGAAGGGGAACGGCCTGAATGTTTGGCAGCAAAGGGAACACAGCGAAGTCGTGCTAATACGCGAATGTGGGAGTTGTGACAATTTCTTTTATTTTTTAGATTACAAGCTATTTCGGCAAGAAAGTTGATGCGACCATGTCGATAGTCAGACTATTTGAGAATCATCATGATATAAAAAGGTTTTAATTACAAGATTCGAGTCGGATGTTTTTGTTTGAAAGTCAACAAGAATATGAAGGGCTAACTGTGCCTGGCCGTGTGTTGAGGGCTAGTTTAGTCTGTTCGCGTATAAAGTACGAGTTATGAAAGATCTTTAAGATGTGTTATGATCTTCTTTAATTTTAAAATACAATTTGCATATAAAAGGAATGGCTGCGACAAGGACGAATTTTGGTGGAAAACGAGCCGAGTGTTTGGTAGCGAAGAGATAGGTGTATCAGAATTTTTGTAGGAATTTTTTACATCCCTAACACGAAACTGCGAATAAAATAAAAAAAAACTCGTAATTTCTCTTTTAAAAGTGGGTTGTTTATTTTCTTTATGGATTGTACTTCCAAAATAAACTATTAAAGTTGTATAAAAAGTAATAGAAATATTATTTTTTTATTGAAAAAAATAGTAATGAAATTAATTTAATTTTACGAGTTCAGTATTTTTCAATTTTTAAACTTTAAAAATCTATAAAAACATTTTCTATTGATTCTATTTTTACGATATTTTCAGGGTCAATGTGAAATTTTAAGCGCTTTCCAATAAATCGAATATAATATTTTAGACAAACGTTTTTATTTAATTCACGCCCCCTCATTTTAAAATGTCTATTAAAAAGTAAATAATTTACTCACCAAAGTTTTATATATCACAAATTGAAGATAAAAGATCAACAAATAATATATTCAAATTTAAAACAAAAAAAAAGTGTTTTTTTAGAAATTTACCTGTAAAGTCCGAAGTTTAAACTTTTTTGTTTTTAAACCACGTAGTTTTTTTTTTTTAAATGAAACCTTGGTCCTTGCTCCTTTAATTGAAAAAAAAAGGGGCTTGAATTACATTTTCCGAGTAGCTATAAGCTTGGAAATACAGGGGAGTCGAATTATTCAATATTTTTCACGAAGTTTCTGACACAGCTAGCGAAGAG
Source organism: Euprymna scolopes (assembly GCF_053919585.1). NCBI lineage: Eukaryota > Metazoa > Mollusca > Cephalopoda > Sepiida > Sepiolidae > Euprymna > Euprymna scolopes. The sequence goes on along the minus strand of NC_136486.1, from coordinate 103,544,308 downwards.
AATACGGTGAAGTTAAGTCGTGCTAATACGCAAATATCGTTGGAGCGGTGTTAAATTTTTAAACTACACTATTTTTCAACTATCATCGCCTTGCTCTGTAATACTTCCTGTTTGGGGTCGCCTATTCTTCTGGTTCAACAAATTTTTATTTTATTACCATTTTGATCTCAGGTATACATTATGTCTACATGATTAATTACAGAGTAAAAATAGCGATTTTGATTGATGCTAGGAAGCCGATAACGTAATATTTGTCCAACAAATTCAAAAGAAAATTTCCGTCTATCAAGCGATTATTAGGCAAATATCACACCCTCGACTTTTTCATGACTAATATATAAAATGATATCACAATATTTATCAAATAAAATATACGACTTCCGCTTTTGAATGACACATGATATTAGAGAAATGCTTAAATATCCATAAAGATATAAAAGAACATATATCGCTACTTATAGCGGACCCTGTATATTAAGGCCGAGTTAATCGATCGTTTTTAAACTTGAGCTTTTCCGGTAAAGTCACTAAGGAAAGTCTTGAGGTGATCTTGTGGTGATATGAGAAAATAATTCTGTGTAGACATTAAAATGTGTCTTGTGAGGAGTCATTTCGAGTTAATATGTATTTTATTTTAACCATTTAAGATTGAGAAATGCACGATTAAATATATGTAAACATTGATTAAATTACATAATGGTTGCTTTCCATAAGCTTCATAGCGAACGTAACGGAATTGACATCCTCGATCAAGAGATGGATCGAGTTAAAACAAAACGAAAAACGAACCGAGCTGAAACTGAAAACTCCTAAATTGAATACTTTAATAATATAAAAAAAAATCCTGGAAATATGATTTACAAACACTTATTGTGCAATCAGAAAAAAAATGAAACTTATTTTTTAATTTCAGCCCATATAAAATGAGTTCCTTTAATGTAATCCGAAATTAAAAACAAGAGCACAATTCTAAATATTTAGAAATTTTAAAAGAATTGAAATCTGTAATTCATAACAAAATCGGTAATTGTATTGGAATCGGTTAAAAAATGTGAATTGTTCCATCATTGACAAAAAAAAAAAAAATTCTGCCTACTGAGATTTGCACACACAAATACATAAACACTGAATGCAACACACACACACAGATCTATGCGCACGAATACGAATGCATAAAATTGGCACGCTTACTTTAAGAGCGCACATTTGAATTAAAAAAAAATATCGCGCGTGTTTTAATTGAAACGAACGTTGCTGTACGGCTTCATGCACAGCTGCACATATATGCACTCATGCAAATGCGCTCCTGTCACACGCAAACATCCAAAGATACGTTAAGACTCTTATAAAAGAGGCCAGCTAAAATGAAAATCAAGACTAACAACAAAACGTAATCTAAGAACATACGTTCAGCCATAATCACATCGAAACAGTTACATTTCGTTAACAAGAAAATCATACAAATTATCTCAATACCTGAAAAGCAATAAAATTATCTGCCCGTCAGGTTTTCCACCATCTAATACAGATCTATGTACCACATGTCCGATACCAATCTCGTCGAAAGTGTTATTTCAGAGTGTTTCTCCCTCTTTTTGTCTATTTGACCGTTATTTTTTTATGGGGGGGGGTCAACGCTTATCAAAGCTCGGAGGCTAATCCAGGATAAGGGTTAATAAGTTTTCGGTAGAGGGCATGACAGCACTATGATCATTAATTGTCGAACTTGGGTAGCTATCAATTATTTAAGAGGACGGCTAAAAAAAATTTACATTAGCCTTGAAAACGACTCTTATACCTAGCTGGGAAGTAGCCACACGATATTGTATTCCACAGACTGACAATTCTAAGAACAAAAGAGTCTGCTTAAAGAATTTTCGTTTAGTTTTAGGCATATATATATATGTGTGTGTGTGTGTGTGTGTGTGTGTACATGTATGTATAGGGAGTGAGAGAAATTGTGGATGGCTACTGTAGCTAGACGAGTAATTGTTGCGAACGTTTTACAGGGAGGGGAATCATAAGATGAAGCTTAGTCGAGCACCAACCATAAAAGTAACGATGGGGTGTAACGTGGGCGTTATACTTTAACCGTATAGTTACATTTCAATCACTGACCCACACGTTGTCTGGTACTGTCGCAGGAACAAACAAGCAAGGAAGGACATGAAAAATAGGTCTCAGCATTTTTAAAAGTGCAAATGAAAAACATTTATTCGTAATTCTTCCAGCAGTAACACATTTTATTATCTTTCAAAAGTGTTTTTGCACACCCGTGTGTTTTACAACGCTCTGTCATATTACATGTGCTTTTTAAAAGTCTCTCTCCCCGTCACCTGACGTCTACCATAGCAAACGTTTTCTCGCCCTCGACTTTACACGTCCATCTTCCACGAGACGCACTTTGTTTCTTGCTCTCTCGACCACGTGCTGTCTTTTTCCTTTTCTTTTTTTCTGCTCCATCCCGTCACGTTAGCGCATGCATACTTGCTTAAGTTACATATTGCTAAAACGGCTGCTACTGCTAATATTTTTGCTAGTCAGCAATCCCATTGTTGCTGATTTCGTTCGTAGACACTTATAATAATAGGAGCGTACCGCTTTGTTACGGCAGAAGAAAATCGCAACATCTCTTTTGTAAGAAAGAGGAAAGTAAGAGATAAGAGGTCCTCGCGCACATAATTTCGAAAACGGTTTTGTATCCTGTGAACACAGGGAAGGATACTCTTCTCAAGGGTCTAGTCCACTTAACTCTTTCAGTCATAGTTTCCCCCCAAGAGTATCTGTGAGCGTTTTCATAGTCGCTCAAAGAGGTTGAACATGGCGTATGAACTGTTACACCAGCTCCATATTTTATTTACTTGCCTCTCCACGAGGGCAGAGGCAGGCACAAAGTCGGTTTTTTAATGTGGAGAAAATCTAGCTCCCCCAAAAGTGGGCACTGGCTAGGAACAAAAATAAAAATTGTCTCATGAAGAATTTCTCCTCCACTTACTGAGGACAGAAAAGGTGAAGTGAAGTATCAGAACAGAGACTACACTTTGATCTTGTTCTGAAGGACAAGGAAAATCTCCATATATTATGTTGATGAATGTTCGAGATAATTTGGATTTGGATTATTCAGACGATTGTTCTCATCTTAAGTGTCATTCTCATCACCTTTCGGCAGATGTAACCCACGATCTTCTTCAGGTGTATCTTCTTGAAGTCGAGAATGTGTACAGAATTTCGAACGGAACAATAATCTATTCTCTGGTTTAATCAGCCACGACTGAGTAGAAGCCTTCATTAATTTGCAAGCGACATTTGCAAATGAATTTTACTTAATTTATCTGTTACGCCACTAAAGGTGAGAACAGTACTGAATAATTTAAACTCCCATATATATTTATATATACATCCGCATACAGCTGTTTTACTGTATCACATCATTTCGGTGTTGCTAGAAACTGGTTAAAAACCGGTTGTCTTATCAGGAGTCAAGAACCGTTACAACTATGCTATCAGTTACACGTCACGTATAAAGAGAAATATATGTTGATTTTTATATTTGCGTTTTCGGCTATCTAGATGCTTTTTTCCTTTACAAAAATATCATTCAAACACTGTAGTGTTTTAATATATAGTTGCAGTTTTAGTCATTTAAAACTGCTTTAAAAGCTTTACCGGTCACTCATTTTTCGACCAAATTTCAGACAATTATTACAGTTTATAGATCACCTTCTCAGCTATATTATGATTTTTTTTTTCTCAATTTTCGTTCAGTAAAACAAAAGTTATAATTTACTGGTGTTCAAAATCGTAAAAATTCGTAAGGATGTGAGCGACGTTTTTATGACTGGTTTCCATAGCAACCACGTCGCCTCAGCGACTAATGTTCCTACTAATTCACCGCTCTTGCAAAAAGAGAAGTAACAAGTGAAACAAAGAGAATGAAAGCAGACGAGTGTCGTACATTATTTTACATATGTGTATGTTATGTTTAAATAAGACTGAAATTAAACAAAGAGCACGTGAATTTACTGGAAGCCTGTAAAAATCATGGATTGCAATAGACAAATGCGAGCATGAAAAGTTATATAGTTAGGCTTAAACAAAAGGACAAAATATTCTAGTAAAAAAGTATAAATTTATAACTTAAAATATTAAGCATTTATTTTAAAATTCAGTTTAACGTTATATAATCAATTCTTAATGCTGCAATATTTTAAGTCATAAATTTATATTTTTTACTTGAATATCTTAGCCTTTTCTTTTACATGTTTAAGCTTATTTTCATGCTCGCATTTTTCTATTGTAATACCTGCGCACGCGCGTGTGTGTGTGTTTGTGTATAGTATGCGGAAAACAATTTATAGAATAAATAGATTTACAGCCCAAGGGTTACATATAGCTAAAGAATAACAATTAGGACTAAAATGCTCACTTTCCATATAAACACTGGACCATGATTTTAAGATTAATCCAAAGTATGGAAGAAACTTTAAAATCAGGAAGTACACTTACGAAGTATGAAAAAAACTGAAAGGTATCGCTTAACTAAAACGTCAGAGGTGTACGTTAAGTTTAAAGAGTACGATTTGAAAAAAAAAAAAAAAAAATTGAGGATATCTTAAATAGAGCGATCTCTTGTAAATGTGGTATTGTGGTGACTGAGATGATTCTAGTTAAGATTAGGATAGACATTTTTATTACGTTAAACCAACGATCCTTCCTTCCTACACTTTTGATGGCCTTGTTCCTAATTAGTTTTAAAATAACTTTTATGTTTTTCAAATATATAATTTAAAGTGTAATATCCGTTCTACTTGATGTGGACGATTTTTATTTTTTATCACATCCGGAGTATCCTCTTTTCTTTATGTGGTTAATACACATCACCTCTATATTTTTTTTTCTCGTGAGGAAGTTAGTAAATAGGGATCTCTGTTTCGAATGGAAGAGAGTTATTTATCTTGGGAATTATCTAAAACGGGGAAACTTTCATGGCATAAGTAAAAACATTTGTCAAAATTCAATGTAGTATTTCATTTTCTGAGAACAAGAGAAGAATAAACAGAAGGGGGTGAATACTGCAACTATCATCGTCAGAGCAAAACAAAACAAAAAAAAAAAAAGAAAAAAAAAGAAAGCTCTGTAAAGAAAAAAAATTCTGATACCCTCTTTAGCAAGATATATTTGTGCAGCGATACGCAGCTAATCATGCGGGTAGTCGCATGAAAAGCGGGTGGAAGGTTAAAAATCCAACATTGCGATTTTGACCTCCTTAAATGGAAGTCACTTCCGGGTCAGCGAGTGTTTGCTCATCGAAGTCACAGTATTTTGCCACTCAGCAGCGTCCGTATTAGTGATCTTAATGCCATCAGCAAAGCCGATGAAGCTGAGCGGTGAGTGTGGGATCGAAACGCTGCAATGTGACTATGTGTGAAATACATGGGTGCTCACCTCTATTTTTTTTTTTTTGCCTTTCTTAGCACCAGCATCTTTCCCATCCCAATTCCTTGTGTTTCATGTCGGATTTAATCAAACGAAGAGACCATTCTTAAGAAGCAAGCAAAACAGAGCAAGTTTTTCTTTTTCACTGCTAATAAAATCAATGACAGAGCACGCAGAAATATGCTGGCCATTAACAGTAAAAGTGAACTCTTCCTCTCTTATCTAACATATAAAGTTATCTTGTCGGGTTTTCAAAGTCAGACCCAAACAGCATTTAAGCGCGCAAATAAAAAGTTGCTTCTGACTATCAAATTTTCATGTGTTATTGTTCTGCTGTGTTATTGGCAATATAATAGCATACTAAGATACACTTTATTAAGAAACATTACGTATGCTGAACTAAGCGATTAATAATATGACACATTTTTAAACTACCACCTAAAAATGGGGATAACTTATTTAAATTTGAGAATATGATAATAGGAAATTAAGCATAAAATGTGTAAACATAAAAATTAAAAACGAAATGAATTCATTGCATCCCGGGAAACGCCTGGTAAGTACAGATAGCAAATATAATATTTTCAAATAAATATTAATTTTTATATCTACAGCCACTAGTGTCCCATGCTTATGGAATCATCAATGTAGGAAGTGATAATTATTGCTGGTCGGGAATTCCTAACCTCTTCAAGGAACCTACCTTCAACTTCACGAGCTAGCTTTTTTTTTCTCCTGACCACTGGCAAGTGGAAATTAAATATTTACATACTCTAAGTACCCGGCGTTGCCCGGTGGAAACATATTGCCGGGCGGAGTGATTAGTTACATACTATTTAAGATACACCGAATATCCTAACTTGTTATGAAAAATGACGATATGTTAGATTAAGAGAAGCATAAAATACATCTATGAAAATCAAACGGGAAATAACCTTCATAGCTTAAATAAATAAGTTGACTTCCGCTTTTAAATGCAACTGTTAGGTATTATTAATTGAAACTGAATTAAATATAAATTAAATCCCAAGTACATTAAATAAACTTTAAATAATATTTTAAATAGAACAATACGATTCTAATATAACAAACAATTAATAACAGAGTTAATTATTAAAATAGATTCGCCTTAATGCAATACACAGGGTGACCCCCCCCCAAAAAAAAACAAAAAAAAAACAAAAGCTAAATGGAGGTCATCTAGAACACATGCTGTAGAAGGGAGAAAAAAATGCCAAAAACCAAAGTGTTTTGATGTAATACTTTGAATATAATAAACTAGTTATGACCAAAGTTTCATTTCATTCGGACGAAACACTAAGAACTAGGGCCTATTTAGAGTTGGGGCCCGTTTTTTTTGGGGGGGGGGTTATCCTGTATAAATGAGGTCACTCATTGGATGTAGATCTTTTTTGAATAAATGGTTTACACATAAAAAATAATGCTGGAATAAACATGCATACAAGTTCGTTTCCAATATGTAAAGTTTTTTTGAAACAGTGTACCTTTTGTACAGAATTAAATTGAACAGACACACAGAAATTCGACGTTATTATAATTATGTATAGACTAGCAATTCGACGTTATTATAATTATGTATAGACTAGCAATTCGACGTTATTATAATTATGTATAGACTAGCAATTCGACGTTATTATAATTATGTATAGACTAGCAATTCGACGTTATTATAATTATGTATAGACTAGCAATTCGACGTTATTATAATTATGTATAGACTAGCAATTCGACGTTATTATAATTATGTATAGACTAGCAATTCGACGTTATTATAATTATGTATAGACTAGCAATTCGACGTTATTATAATTATGTATAGACTAGCAATTCGACGTTATTATAATTATGTATAGACTAGCAATTCGACGTTATTATAATTATGTATAGACTAGCAATTCGGCGTTATTATAATTATGTATAGACTAGCAATTCGACGTTATTATAATTATGTATAGACTAGCAATTCGACGTTATTATAATTATGTATAGACTAGCAATTCGACGTTATTATAATTATGTATAGACTAGCAATTCGACGTTATTATAATTATGTATAGACTAGCAATTCGACGTTATTATAATTATGTATAGACTAGCAATTCGACGTTATTATAATTATGTATAGACTAGCAATTCGACGTTATTATAATTATGTATAGACTAGCAATTCGACGTTATTATAATTATGTATAGACTAGCAATTCGACGTTATTATAATTATGTATAGACTAGCAATTCGACGTTATTATAATTATGTATAGACTAGCAATTCGACGTTATTATAATTATGTATAGACTAGCAATTCGACGTTATTATAATTATGTATAGACTAGCAATTCGACGTTATTATAATTATGTATAGACTAGCAATTCGACGTTATTATAATTATGTATAGACTAGCAATTCGACGTTATTATAATTATGTATAGACTAGCAATTCGACGTTATTATAATTATGTATAGACTAGCAATTCGACGTTATTATAATTATGTATAGACTAGCAATTCGACGTTATTATAATTATGTATAGACTAGCAATTCGACGTTATTATAATTATGTATAGACTAGCAATTCGACGTTATTATAATTATGTATAGACTAGCAATTCGACGTTATTATAATTATGTATAGACTAGCAATTCGACGTTATTATAATTATGTATAGACTAGCAATTCGACGTTATTATAATTATGTATAGACTAGCAATTCGACGTTATTATAATTATGTATAGACTAGCAATTCGACGTTATTATAATTATGTATAGACTAGCAATTCGACGTTATTATAATTATGTATAGACTAGCAATTCGACGTTATTATAATTATGTATAGACTAGCAATTCGACGTTATTATAATTATGTATAGACTAGCAATTCGACGTTATTATAATTATGTATAGACTAGCAATTCGACGTTATTATAATTATGTATAGACTAGCAATTCGACGTTATTATAATTATGTATAGACTAGCAATTCGACGTTATTATAATTATGTATAGACTAGCAATTCGACGTTATTATAATTATGTATAGACTAGCAATTCGACGTTATTATAATTATGTATAGACTAGCAATTCGACGTTATTATAATTATGTATAGACTAGCAATTCGACGTTATTATAATTATGTATAGACTAGCAATTCGACGTTATTATAATTATGTATAGACTAGCAATTCGACGTTATTATAATTATGTATAGACTAGCAATTCGACGTTATTATAATTATGTATAGACTAGCAATTCGGCGTTATTATAATTATGTATAGACTAGCAATTCGGCGTTATTATAATTATGTATAGACTAGCAATTCGGCGTTATTATAATTATGTATAGACTAGCAATTCGGCGTTATTATAATTATGTATAGACTAGCAATTCGACGTTATTATAATTATGTATAGACTAGCAATTCGACGTTATTATAATTATGTATAGACTAGCAATTCGACGTTATTATAATTATGTATAGACTAGCAATTCGACGTTATTATAATTATGTATAGACTAGCAATTCGACGTTATTATAATTATGTATAGACTAGCAATTCGACGTTATTATAATTATGTATAGACTAGCAATTCGGCGTTATTATAATTATGTATAGACTAGCAATTCGGCGTTATTATAATTATGTATAGACTAGCAATTCGGCGTTATTATAATTATGTATAGACTAGCAATTCGACGTTATTATAATTATGTATAGACTAGCAATTCGACGTTATTATAATTATGTATAGACTAGCAATTCGACGTTATTATAATTATGTATAGACTAGCAATTCGACGTTATTATAATTATGTATAGACTAGCAATTCGACGTTATTATAATTATGTATAGACTAGCAATTCGACGTTATTATAATTATGTATAGACTAGCAATTCGACGTTATTATAATTATGTATAGACTAGCAATTCGACGTTATTATAATTATGTATAGACTAGCAATTCGACGTTATTATAATTATGTATAGACTAGCAATTCGACGTTATTATAATTATGTATAGACTAGCAATTCGGCGTTATTATAATTATGTATAGACTAGCAATTCGGCGTTATTATAATTATGTATAGACTAGCAATTCGGCGTTATTATAATTATGTATAGACTAGCAATTCGACGTTATTATAATTATGTATAGACTAGCAATTCGACGTTATTATAATTATGTATAGACTAGCAATTCGACGTTATTATAATTATGTATAGACTAGCAATTCGACGTTATTATAATTATGTATAGACTAGCAATTCGACGTTATTATAATTATGTATAGACTAGCAATTCGACGTTATTATAATTATGTATAGACTAGCAATTCGGCGTTATTATAATTATGTATAGACTAGCAATTCGACGTTATTATAATTATGTATAGACTAGCAATTCGGCGTTATTATAATTATGTATAGACTAGCAATTCGACGTTATTATAATTATGTATAGACTAGCAATTCGGCGTTATTATAATTATGTATAGACTAGCAATTCGGCGTTATTATAATTATGTATAGACTAGCAAAGAAAACACACGAAAAAATGCTCCCCACCACGTAAAACCTCGTTAGTATTTCCAGTATTTAAAAGTAATGGAGATTGGCTTTCTGCATCTCAGTACTGACCAATTAGTATTTTGTATGTCCTAAGTTGGTTGAATCCGCGATAAATACAAATTGAATTGTCAAGCACCTCAGCAAAAAACAACCTATTCAGCGACAGCAATATGATTTCTGCCTTGCGAGATCAACAGCTAATGTACTAACCGTAAACTCACATATGGTTAGTGAATATATCGACGGTGGTTTCTTTTCTAGAGCAATAGCTTTCGACATAGCAAAGCCATTTGATAGACGTTTGGCATAAAGTTTACTTCACACGATCTTTAGTTATGGGATACCTTGAAATCCCTTCACAATTATGGATGTCATTCTCTCTGATAGGTTTATGCAGTAGTGGTCGATAGGCACAAGTATCAACACTAGTGTGCTTCAAAGATTCATCCTGGGTCCAACCCTTTTCCTTGTTTTCATCAATAATGTCCCAAATCACATTCAAAGTTCATTTGTTGACATATGCGGCGAGTGCTCGTCTGAGCTTCAGTCTATGGCCCCACTGCCAGACTTTCGCAAAAAAAGCACTCGTCTAACAACAACCACTACCAACAATTTCCCCTACTCACCTGACTACAACATGATCGTCTTCAAGTCCAATGTAAATTTGTTCTTGATGTCCTGCCCCCTAAAATAATCAAATTCTATCAGCCATTAAGAATCACTACGCTCTTTTTTTGTTGTTAAATTTTCACCCCAAACAAGGCACCTTGCCACTTGGATGTAGGGGGCTACTATCAGGGAGATAAGTTACAGGGATACTATGTAAGGAATTGAGCACCACGATGTATGTTTACATTACACTTGAACTTCTGCATGTCAGTACAGTTGGAGAAGCAGGAACCCGGAAGGGGATTTCAAAGTCTAGCAGTTCTGGGAAAGAAGCTATTAGAGTAGAAGGCTTTTTTACATGTAGAGATATTCACCGTGTAGGGGTGGGACTTTGCTGCTTGTCAGGGGTATTTACGTCGAGGGGGTGCAAGTGTTTGTAGTTCGTCAGATCATCCACCATTAAAATACTTGGTCTCATTGGCCACCTTGCACTCATTAACCCTTATCCTTAAGTGGCGTTCGGGCCTTGATAAGTGGTAACACTTGTAATATATGTGTGTGTGAGTGAGTGAGTGTGTGTGAGAGAGAGAGAGAGAGAAGATATATTTATAGTAACTAAGCTATACAGAAAGACTTACGTTACATCCCAACAAGGGAAATAATGACGCCGAAACGTCTATTACTTGCCATAAATTGCTACATTACTTACTACCCCCCCCCAAAGCCCAAGTTTATTTACGAATAGCAATATTTGACGCTGAGTGGAAATCATGACTTCTCTTACAAGATCGTTTAGGTAACAGACGGAAAGCAATTGTGTACTAGATGAAGTACACGTCTACGTCAGCTTTCTCAAATTTTTATACAGTTAAAACAGCAAAAAAAAAAAAAAAAATCCAGTTATTATGAGATTGTGTTAAGATAAATTGCTTATCGACATTATTTGTTAAATGGTTTATATGAATATATTTCAATTCGGATAATTAAACTTATTAAATTTTTTATATTAAAAAAAAAATTCAAATATGTATCGGTAGGTGTATCAGAATTTTTGTAGGAATTTTTGACACCCCTAACACGAAACTGCGAATAAAATATAAAATCTCGTAATTTCTCTTTTAAAAGTGGGTTGTTTATTTTCTTTATGGATTATACTTCCGAAATAAACTATTAAAGCTGTATAAAACGTAATAGAAATATTCTTTTATTTAAAAAAAAAAAAAAAAACAGTAATAAAATTAATTGAATTTCAGGAGTTTCGTTTCAATTTTTAAACTTTAAAAATCTATCAAATTTTTTTCTATTGATTCTATTTTTACGATATTTTCAGGGTCAATGTGAAATTTTATGCTCTTTCCAATAAACCGAATATAATATTTTATTTTATGCTCTTTCCAATAAACCGAATATAATATTTTAGACAAACGTTTTTTTTTAAATTCACGCTCCTCCCCATTTTGAAATGTCTATTAAAAAGTAAATAATTAATTTACTCACCAAAGTTATATATATTACAAATTGAAGATAAAAGATCAATAAATAATATATTCAAATTTTAAAACAAAAAAGTGTTTTTTTTTTAGAAATTTATCTGTAAAGTTCGAAGTTTTAAACCTTTTTTTTAAAACCACGTTGTTTGTTTTTTGTTTTGTTTTTAAATGAAAACTTGGTCCTTGCTCCATGAATTGAAAAAAAATTAGAGTTTGAATTACATTTTTCGAGTAGTTATAAGCTTGGAAAGACAGGGGGTCGAATTATTCAATATTTTTCACGGAGTTTTTGACACACCTAATGTATCGGATAACATTTTAATTTCATGTAGATATGAAGAAAGAGAATACATGAAAAGCAGTTAGGTTTACAGACATCTTTCGCCTTTAATATAAATCAAAACCTGAGGTTAGAAAGAACGACATAGTGCAAATTTTTATTTATTTATTTAAATAAACAAATATTCATCTATTGAAAGTTTTGAAACTTTAAGTAGACGAATATTTGTTTATTCCCATTTTTTTTCTTCCAAAAACAATGTTTTCGGCGGATAACAATCTGGCCTTTTTATTTTTAATAGAAATTAAAGGCTTTGAGCATGAACTTCTTGAAAACAATCCAACTTCGTTTAATCTTCGTGAGATCGTTTGTCGGGAAATTTTTTGTCCAGTTTCGAATATAAAATCCCGGAATATCGAAGCCGCTGTTTAAAAGCGACCATAACGAGATGATCGAGTGATTTTTCTATCCTCCCTCTTAGTTGTTATTCGGGGTCGACCCGATTTTTTTTTCTTTTCAGTCAATAGTAAACCTTTTCTATTTTCAATAACCAGAAAAAACAACGCTATTGGTCCCTTTCAATATTTTAGCAATCTCCCCCATGAACTTTTTTTTTCATCATAATGGTCACAAATAAGCTGTTTTTCTTATATAAAGAGCTTTTTTCGAATATTCGGAGTCGACATTTTGTTGTTATTAAAATTGTCAAACTTTGTATTAATTTTCCGCGTTCCTTAACTTTGGACGCCTACAAGTTAATTAAATTTATTTATATGTAAAAAACTGATATGTATTCAAAATCGAAAATCAAATTTTTTATTTAACTAACATTATTAAACATTGGAGAATTCACCAATTTTTTTTCCTTTTTTATTAAGTTAGAATGCGTTCAAAAATAAAAAAATGATCGACCGTTCCTTAACTTTTAGACGCTACTGTATATACGCGTGTATATATGACAGATGTGCGTTTCTATAAGTGGTCAAAGTTCAACGATTTGACTTTTGAGAACTCTACCAAACTCCTCCGCCAATTTTGGGTGTAAACAATTGAAATTTTAGACATTGATCTAACGTAACTTCATTTCAGCTCAAAACAATAAATGTTAAGGGGTCATAATAGGGGCTAAAGTTTAAAAAAATTAGACCGCTTCAATCTCTACCAAATTACTTCGACAATTTCTGGTTTAAACATTTGAAATTTTACATAAAGGGTATTCAGAGATAGGGCAATCTTTTTAATCTATGTAAGTAAGTTTGCATGCATGCCTAAACCTTTCGACAGAGGCGACGGATTTTCACAAGATAAGTATTGTTTTGAAGCTCGACCCTTCAGACGACAAATACCGAAATATTGGTTAAAAACATTAATTTCTTCACCCTCAACTGGGCACTACAGAAGGGGTCGCTTTTTTCGCCGATATTTTCGAAAGTCATCCCCTCTTTGCGATTGTCTAGCCTTAATTTAAACCTACGTTACTTCCGGTTTGGCGGTGGTCGTAACAGCAAAGACGTTACTTCTTTTCACATTGTTTTCCTCCTTCACGGTACGGGTTTGAGCCTGCCTTCGGACTACCACTTTTTGTTTTTGCTCAACACACACCTCCAAACACCCGGGCAACGCCGGGCACCCATACTAGTTAAAACTTAAATAAAAAAGGAAATTGAGGTTTAAAACAGAAATTTTGGTCTGCACGGTACCCAAGATGGCCGACTGGTAACAATGTGAGGATGAAATTTCTTTTCCCCAAACGAAAACACGAGGTTTATCTTTTTGTTGGTAACATCGAATGGAAATAACATCTGTCCCTAAAATTAATGAAACGCGAAATGTTTTTATCGCTCTCAATGTAAACCAATAGGATCTCCCGTAAAAACTCAATTAAGCTATTAATTTCTGTTTCTTTTTAGCATTAAGAGAAAGAAAACTAGCTTTATGCAGAAAGTAAATTTGGAAGGTTCGTATCTACCATTGATTAAGGAAATCAACCTTATGAAAATAACTGTAGTATTTAAAAGGTGCATGGTTATATTAGACAGGAGACTGATGCAGAGATAAACTAAATGTTGTTTGCCGAGCTGATCACGTGATGGAGAGAAATGCTTTTTGAGGGATTAAGCTATTTAAGCTGATCAGTTAAGGCGCAAAAAATATAAGTAAACGTATAGGAGCCGTTCTCTCGGTTACCAGGAAAAAAGAAAATGAACGTTGTAAAGTCATACAAAGTTTTGACGCAATTAACTGACCAGTGATTGTGACATACGCCAAGGAGGTTATGCTTTCTAGTAGAGTTTGTTTATTATAGTACAGCGTCTATATATTTGTTTACCAATTGTTACCAAACTTGGTCAAAATGTAGTTCATTGTCTTATATCTGATTTACTTTTGGGTTACCTAGGTCAAAAGGTCACGAAAAGTGTGACAGTTACACTTTTGGAGATAACTTCCATTCTATGCATCGTAGAGACTTACTCTTTTTTTCTTGTTTATTTTACAAAGAAATCAACACTTATCAAGGTACAGCGGCCACTCGAGGATAAGCGTCAAATAGTGTAAAGTAGTCAAAAGGACAATATAGTAATCGTTAGAAGTGTAAATTTGCTAAATTGGATTACTTAAGGGGAACGGCTCATCAAGAACTTGTTTACACTGGACTTGAAGACAGCCACATTGTAGTCAGCTGGGAAGCAGGTAAACGGAAGAGAGTTCCACAGGTGTGCAGTTCTTAGAAAGAAACGTTGTTCATAGAATCTACGTTTAGGTTTAAGCACAGATAAAGAGTGGGGGAAATTATTGATAGTGTTTACAACCAAACGAGTCTTTCTCGTGAATGTTTGGCGAGAGGGGGCCATAGATTGGAGCTCAGACGAGCACTTGCCATTAAAGTAACTATAAAACAGAGACAGGCTTGCAACGTCTTTCCTGTGAGAAAAAGATTGCAGGGAAGAGAAAAGGGCATCCCCACTAGGCTACGAAGTCTATTCTGAACTCTGTCAATGCAGGATAAGTGATTCTAGCAGCTTCTGCCCAGATGTGACAGCAAACTCCATCCTTGGACGTATCTGGCTCTTACGGCACAATCACGTTGACATGCCGGTTCTCGCCTGATCACCGAAGTTTAGCAACGTTGAGCCTGGTCAGTACCAGATAGGTAACCATTTAGGTATGTACCGCGAGGTAAAATACCAGGTTGAGAAACTGGCGCGGTTTATTCTCCTGGGGATAGATGGGGCTCTCTTAAGCCGTGATAGACACCCCTCTAGTGATGGCGTCGCGATGAAAACACTCTTGATAGCCTTGGCGAAGTATCAAGTACTCAGCTACCCACAAGATTTGAATTACGCTACAAACTCGCAGCGCTGGCTTGCTGGCTGGATAATCACTGAAGTTTTTTTTTTTTTTTACAAGGTATTTACCGCTTATCAAGGCCTAATAAAAGATGATGGCAAAGGAGTTTCAGGAGGTTGGTGAAACACCTTAATGATGAGCAATGGTGGAAATTGGATAAAATTTGGTGATTTAAATGAGTAGCTCATCAAGAATTTGTTTACATTGGACTTGAAAACAACCTTTCACATCTTATTTGGTTTGGGCTTTAACTTTGTATAGTTCGACCATAGTCAAAATTTTTATCAAATTTCAACTTCCGTTTTTTTGTCCAAATTCGATGTATGGGTATGGTGCTATTTGATAAAGTAACTGTCATACAACATTCCAACCTAAACAGATAAACTTTTTGCGTTATGAATGTTTCCATGGTATAACTTGGGGTACACTTCATACAATATGGAGAAGTAAGGCACAGATAAGACTTTCCCATTCTTACGTTGTCAAGTCAAAGCATGCAGTTTCATTTATGTTGTAAGTATATAATAGAGTTAGTAAATCGATATTTCAAATGTCATTTGTAGTCATGCAGATTCCAACTATAAGATAAGATGGTGGCTACAGTACATTATCGATAAAAGACATAGTATTTCCCGCCAAAAATGTAAATAAACCAAGCAGGTTAATTTTGTTTTACTATTATAGAAAAAAAAAACATTTGGAAAAATTCGCATCTTACATTAATAAAGGAAATACAATTTGTCGGTGTAACTGAATTAGTAAACGGATTTTATTATCATTAATCTATATATTAATACGATAGCGTGTGTGTTAGTTTCTGTGTCACGTTTACATCCGGGCCGTTTGTTTTGTACTTCCATTTCTTGTTATAAATAATTTTACCAAGAATTTTTTATAAGTTTTGGTTTCGATTATAGCTGATGGCACTTAAGTCATTTATTTATTTTTTATACAGAATTTTTATCAAGAATTCTTCATAGGTTTTTGTTTCGGTTATGGCTGAAAGAACTCAAGTTATATATATATATATATATATATATATATATATATATATATATTTTTCATAAGTTTTGATTTCGGTTTCGATTCAATCTAATGCACCCAAGTCATATGGATATATTTTTATTTTTGAAATCGCAACTTTATAATATAAAAATTGATAGAGCATTAACTATATATATATATGTAATCTGCGAGAATTAAAATATATTTAAGCTTACTTTAAGACCGTACGTTCGTGTTAGCTTCGATAAATACTTTTCCAATTTTAACAAAAGAGCTACAATATTATCAGAGCGTCTCCGTTTACACTGAACATCTACAGAATGCCAACATCAATATATTACATATGAATGAGTCCCCTGTGGAATTTCTACAGGTCCCGCTAGTCTATATATTAATACGATAGCGTGTGTGTTTTTCTGTGTCCCGCTTAAACCAGAGCCATTTAATTGTTATAAATAATTTTATCAAGAACTCTTCATAAGTTTTGGTTTCGGTTTCGATTATAGCTGATGGCACTCAAGTCAGTTATATTTTTATAAATAATTTTACAAAGTATTCTTCATAAGGTTTGGTTTCGGTTCAAGCTGATGCACCCAAGTCATATGGATATACTTTTTATTTTTGAAACCGCAACTTTATAATATATAAAAACCGATAGAAGGTTGACTATAGTATATATTTTTTTTTAATTCTTGCAGATTTTGTATATCATATTTAAGTGTACTTTAGGATCGGGCTATGCCAGGCGTCCATGCTAGCTTAGATAAATACTTTTCCAGTTTTAACAAAAGAGCTACGATCATATCACAGCGTCTCCGTTTGCGCTGAACATCCACAGAATGCCAACATCAATATATTACATATGGATAGCCCCCTGTAGAGTTTCCACAAGCCCCGCTAGTTACTAAATAAACAAACAATAATAAAATCACCGGTACCCGTTGAAGTTCTACAGTTTTATGTAACAATCAAAAGAGGGCAAACATTACACTACCCCAGGGGAAATAATGCTCGGAAAGATTACATCCTCCTGTAATGTCAGTGTGTATGAACTCAAAGGACAGAACACCATATACAGCTATTCATTAGGTAATATTTAAACGTTCTTTACGATAGTAATAGCTGATGCCCTTTTTTTTTTACAATTTGGTCAGTCTTGTTTTGAAGTGGTGGTGGGTTATAATTAGGGCTATGACAACAGCATATTATTTTCCTTGTGTTGATTCTCAGGTATATCCATTGATATCTGATGTTTTTTGTTATGTAGAGTGAGGTGCTTCTCGGTTGATTAATTGTGTCTGTGTCGAATATATACTGGAGAGTAAAAACAATGAAAAGAATATGCTGTTGTCATAGCCCTAGTTATAATGTACTTACAAACTTTAAATTACCTGAATGTGCTATTATATAACAAAAAATTAGTAATAGAAATATTACTAACTAGCAGGGAGACACGATGTTGTCCGAAACTGAATAAAAATCAGTGAATGTTCCACACCATTAATTCGATTGTCATAAAAATCTATGAAATTTTGAATTTTCAATCAAATCGATTGATTGCTTCGTAGTTGAGGACACTTCGTAGTATACTGGAAGGAAGATTAACATGCATCGCCGCAGTGACTTCATCCACATTACATTTAAGTTTATATTGCATTGTTGAGAGCCAACTGTACGTTTTATAAAATTACTAGCAGGAATACCCGACGTTTCCAGGGTTGAATGAGGACCAAAAAATGTTTCTTACCATGCTATTATTGTCATCGAAATTGGTGAAATGGCATGTTTTTTTTCTAGTCACGGACCCATTATCGTGTACTAGAAGGAAACTTCACATACATTTCCCAGTAACAAAGTCCACAATACATTATAGTGTGTGTTGCACGTTAGAAAATCTAGTGTTGATTTTATAAAAAAAAAAAAAAAAAAAATTAAGAAACAGAGACAAGGAAAAAGGGACGGAGAGAAAGAATGAGTGGGAGGAAAGAGACAGAGTGGACAGAATGAGTGGGAGGAAAGAGACAGAGTGGAAAGAATGAGTGGGAGGAAAGAGACAGAGAGGAAAGAATGAGTGGGAGGAAAGAGACAGAGAGGAAAGAATGAGTGGGAGGAAAGAGACAGAGAGGAAAGAATGAGTGGGAGGAAAGAGACAGAGAGGAAAGAATGAGTGGGAGGAAAGAGACAGAGAGGAAAGAATGAGTGGGAGGAAAGAGACAGAGAGGAAAGAATGAGTGGGAGGAAAGAGACAGAGAGGAAAGAATGAGTGGGAGGAAAGAGACAGAGAGAAAAGAGACAGAGTGGATAGAATGGGGGTGGGTGGAAGGGACAGTGAGAAAGAATGGGGGTGGGTGGAAGGGACAGTGAGAAAGAATGGGGGTGGGTGGAAGGGACAGTGAGAAAGAATGGGGGTGGGTGGAAGGGACAGTGAGAAAGAATGGGGGTGGGTGGAAGGGACAGTGAGAAAGAATGGGGGTGGGTGGAAGGGACAGTGAGAAAGAATGGGGGTGGGTGGAAGGGACAGTGAGAAAGAATGGGGGTGGGTGGAAGGGACAGTGAGAAAGAATGGGGGTGGGTGGAAGGGACAGTGAGAAAGAATGGGGGTGGGTGGAAGGGACAGTGAGAAAGAATGGGGGTGGGTGGAAGGGACAGTGAGAAAGAATGGGGGTGGGTGGAAGGGACAGTGAGAAAGAATGGGGGTGGGTGGAAGGGACAGTGAGAAAGAATGGGGGTGGGTGGAAGGGACAGTGAGAAAGAATGGGGGTGGGTGGAAGGGACAGTGAGAAAGAATGGGGGTGGGTGGAAGGGACAGTGAGAAAGAATGGGGGTGGGTGGAAGGGACAGTGAGAAAGAATGGGGGTGGGTGGAAGGGACAGTGAGAAAGAATGGGGGTGGGTGGAAGGGACAGTGAGAAAGAATGGGGGTGGGTGGAAGGGACAGTGAGAAAGAATGGGGGTGGGTGGAAGGGACAGTAAGAAAGAATGGGGGTGGGTGGAAGGGACAGTGAGAAAGAATGGGGGTGGGTGGAAGGGACAGTGAGAAAGAATGGGGGTGGGTGGAAGGGACAGTGAGAAAGAATGGGGGTGGGTGGAAGGGACAGTGAGAAAGAATGGGGGTGGGTGGAAGGGACAGTGAGAAAGAATGGGGGTGGGTGGAAGGGACAGTGAGAAAGAATGGGGGTGGGTGGAAGGGACAGTGAGAAAGAATGGGGGTGGGTGGAAGGGACAGAGAGAAAGAATGGGGGTGGGTGGAAGGGACAGAGAGAAAGAATGGGGGTGGGTGGAAGGGACAGAGAGAAAGAATGGGGGTGGGTGGAAGGGACAGTGAGAAAGAATGGGGGTGGGTGGAAGGGACAGTGAGAAAGAATGGGGGTGGGTGGAAGGGACAGTGAGAAAGAATGGGGGTGGGTGGAAGGGACAGTGAGAAAGAATGGGGGTGGGTGGAAGGGACAGAGAGAAAGAATGGGGGAAGGGACAGTGAGAAAGAATGAGGGTGAAGGGGCAGAGAGAAAGAATAGGGGGAGGGGAAGAGAAAGAATGTGGGGGAGGGAGGGACAGAGAGAAAGAATTTGGGGGAGGGAGGGACAGAGAGAAAGAATTTGGGGGAGGGACTGAGAGAGAGAATTAGGGGGGACAGAGAGAAAGAATGGGAGGAAAAAGGGGCAGAGAAAAAGAATGGGTGAAAAAGAGGGAAAGAATGGGTGAAAAAGAGGGAAAGAATGGGTGAAAAAGGAGTGGAAAAGGAAAGGGAAAAAAGATAAAAGGAAAAAGAAAACGGAAAAAAGAGAAAGGCACAAGAGAAAGAAAGGCACAAGAGAAAGAAAGGCACAAGAGAAAGAAAGGCACAAGAGAAAGAAAGGCACAAGAGAAAGAAAGGCACAAGAGAAAGAAAGGCACAAGAGAAAGAAAGGCACAAGAGAAAGAAAGGCACAAGAGAAAGAAAGGCACAAGAGAAAGAAAGGCACAAGAGAAAGAAAGGCACAAGAGAAAGAAAGGCACAAGAGAAAGAAAGGCACAAGAGAAAGAAAGGCACAAGAGAAAGAAAGGCACAAGAGAAAGAAAGGCACAAGAGAAAGAAAGGAACAAGAGAAAGAAAGGAACAAGAGAAAGAAAGGAACAAGAGAAAGAAAGGAACAAGAGAAAGAAAGGAACAAGAGAAAGAAGAAAAATAGAAAAGGAAGAAAAAGGTACAGAAGACAGTGAGAAAGATAAAGGAGGCAGAGAAAAAGTGTGAGAACGAACGAGCTAATTTACGCCACATCTAATATCAAGGCAAGTTTTTTTTTTTTTAATGGCTAACATAACTAACCCAATGGTTGGAGGTCGCAAGTCCAAGATATCTAAGGCGGAACTATCTCTTGACTAGCAAATCAATAAAAAATTGGAATATTGAGATCAGTTCCTTTCATAGTTTTTTTTCAATTTTTTTGTTACACCTTTTATTTGTCTAACATTCGTTTTCTTCCTTTCACTTCCACAAAGCAACATATCCATAAAAAGAAAAAATGTAGTATCAGTTTTTTTTCATGTGTCACAAAGAAACCTATTATTCTTTTAACAATTGCCGTTCGTTTATTATTCCATTACACAGTCAGCAGCGTTTCACAAGTTATCTCCCTTCGTTATGCCGTTTACATTTTGTTCCATTGCATCACGCTATACGTTTATATTATTCTTCTTGGCTGAGTATTCATTAAGCTATTCTTTAAGAAACAGAACCAGTCCGTCCGATTATCAGCTGTCCATTTGCCCATCTACCTCTTAAACTTGCAAACGTTCTGTAATTAACGCCAGGCTATTTGTATGGCGTGAGATCTAGCAGGTGCGAGGCCAGAGTCCAACTATGATGGAAATACTCGTCCTATCTTTTCTCGTCCTAATGAACGAATTTAGATGTCTCGAACTATAGTTTTTGTGAAATCAAGATATTTCATTTTGAATTCGAGCTATTCACTAGCTGATGAATACACGACCGTAAAAAACGGCCGAAAAACAACGTTGAAAGTACTTAGCTAATTTGAAATAAAATAATATGAATACGAAAAATAAAATAAAAATAAAAATAAAACAAATTTTTACAAAAGGAATTAATTCAATCTCTATTTTTAATATAAGAAATCCAATTTCAAACTTAAGCATGTCAGCAAGAGACAATCATAAACAAAGATAATTTTGTTTTGTTTTCGTTTAGGTGGGATGAGAGAGATAAAGGACGGAAAGGGGAGAGAGAGAGAGAGATAAAGGACGGAAAGGGGAGAGAGAGAGAGAGAGATAAAGGACGGAAAGGGGAGAGAGAGAGAGAGAGATAAAGGACGGAAAGGGGGGAGAGAGAGAGAGATACAGGACGGAAAGGGGGGAGAGAGAGAGAGATACAGGACGGAAAGGGGGGAGAGAGAGAGATACAGGACGGAAAGAGGGGGGGAGAGAGAGAGATACAGGACGGAAAGGGGGGGAGAGAGAGAGAGATACAGGACGGAAAGGGGGGGGGGAGAGAGAGAGAGATACAGGACGGAAAGGGGGGGGGGAGAGAGAGAGAGATACAGGACGGAAAGGGGAGAGAGGTGCAGAACGGAGATAGAGAGAGAGGTGCAGAACGGAGATAGAGAGAGAGGTGCAGAACGGAGATAGAGAGAGAGGTGCAGAACGGAGATAGAGAGAGAGGTGCAGAACGGAGATAGAGAGAGAGGTGCAGAACGGAGATAGAGAGAGAGGTGCAGAACGGAGATAGAGAGAGAGGTGCAGAACGGAGAGAGAGAGAGAGAGAGGTGCAGAACGGAGAGAGAGAGAGAGAGGTGCAGAACGGAGAGAGAGAGAGAGAGGTGCAGAACGGAGAGAGAGAGAGAGAGGTGCAGAACGGAGAGAGAGAGAGAGAGGTGCAGAACGGAGAGAGAGAGAGAGAGGTGCAGAACGGAGAGAGAGAGAGAGAGGTGCAGAACGGAGAGAGAGAGAGAGAGGTGCAGAACGGAGAGAGAGAGAGAGAGGTGCAGAACGGAGAGAGAGAGAGAGAGGTGCAGAACGGAGAGAGAGAGAGAGGTGCAGAACGGAGAGAGAGAGAGAGAGGTGCAGAACGGAGAGAGAGAGAGAGAGGTGCAGAACGGAGAGAGAGAGAGAGAGAGGTGCAGAACGGAGAGAGAGAGAGAGAGAGGTGCAGAACGGAGAGAGAGAGAGAGAGAGGTGCAGAACGGAGAGAGAGAGAGAGAGAGGTGCAGAACGGAGAGAGAGAGAGAGAGGTGCAGAACGGAGAGAGAGAGAGAGAGGTGCAGAACGGAGAGAGAGAGAGAGAGGTGCAGAACGGAGAGAGAGAGAGAGAGGTGCAGAACGGAGAGAGAGAGAGAGAGGTGCAGAACAGAGAGGGGAGAGTGAGATGCAGAACAGAGAGGGGAGAGTGAGATGCAGAACAGAGAGGGGAGAGTGAGATGCAGAACAGAGAGGGGAGAGAGATGTGTAAAACGGACACTGAAAGAGAGATGTGTAAAACGGACACAGAAAGAGAGATGTGTAAAACGGACACAGAAAGAGAGATGTGTAAAACGGACACAGAAAGAGAGATGTGTAAAACGGACACAGAAAGAGAGATGTGTAAAACGGACACAGAAAGAGAGATGTGTAAAACGGACACAGAAAGAGAGATGTGTAAAACGGACACAGAAAGAGAGATGTGTAAAACGGACACAGAAAGAGAGATGTGTAAAACGGACACAGAAAGAGAGATGTGTAAAACGGACACAGAAAGATAGATGTGTAAAACGGACACAGAAAGAGAGATGTGTAAAACGGACACAGAAAGAGAGATGTGTAAAACGGACACAGAAAGAGAGATGTGTAAAACGGACACAGAAAGAGAGAGGTGCAGAACGGACACAGAAAGAGAGAGGTGTAGAATGGAGAGAGGGGAGAGAGAGGTGCACAATTGAGATGGGGAGAGAGGTGCACAACGGAACGGAGAGAGAGAGAGAGAGGTGCAGAACGGAGAGAGAGAGAGAGAGAGAGGTGCAGAACGGAGAGAGAGAGAGAGAGAGGTGCAGAACGGAGAGAGAGAGAGAGAGGTGCAGAACGGAGAGAGAGAGAGAGAGGTGCAGAACGGAGAGAGAGAGAGAGAGAGGTGCAGAACGGAGAGAGAGAGAGAGAGAGGTGCAGAACGGAGAGAGAGAGAGAGAGAGGTGCAGAACGGAGAGAGAGAGAGAGAGGTGCAGAACGGAGAGAGAGAGAGAGAGAGGTGCAGAACGGAGAGAGAGAGAGGTGCAGAACGGAGAGAGAGAGAGGTGCAGAACGGAGAGAGAGAGAGAGGTGCAGAACGGAGAGAGAGAGAGGTGCAGAACGGAGAGAGAGAGAGGTGCAGAACGGAGAGAGAGAGAGGTGCAGAACTGAGAGAGAGAGAGGTGCAGAACGGAGAGAGAGAGAGGTGCAGAACGGAGAGAGAGAGGTGCAGAACGGAGAGAGAGAGGTGCAGAACGGAGAGAGAGAGAGAGGCGGGAAGCAGAGAAAGTGGGGAAACAGACGAGAGAGAGAGAGGGCGAGATAGAGAGCGGAGGGTTGTGAGAGATGTTAAAACTGAAACGTTTCGATGTAAAAGGTAGGTAATCCGACAAGAGCAAATATGCAATGAAAGTTTTTCATAAATCTCATTTTGTCGAACAAATGTTTTTTTTTTACACAGCAACAGAAAATGGAAATTGCCCCTAAATCCTTATGCTGGAAAAATTATCGACTCTTGCATTGCTCTATCAATTCTTGCCGCGGATGAGATTTTATCTGGTCATCATGTTCTTCTACGTCTATTGATGTTGATGGTATTTATTCTGATACATTTGTAACACGGGTCTTATAATTTCTTACGGTCTATGTCAAGAATTCACGTGTCCCGCGCTTGGGTTTCTCTATTCGTACATATGTCATATTCAATTTACCGGACTTTATCACTGCTTATGTTTTTAAATGTAATTAAGATTACGAAATATGAAATGCTAACATTATTCAATAGTAATATAAATCAAGTGTTGGCTCAGATCCTTTGCACTTCGATGACTCCTTTCAGTCTCGTAAGACAAAGGATATCCCTTGTAGGGGCAGCTGTGCGTGTAATTGTTGCGCAAACCCCAACCACACCTCTCCTGAATCGGCGCCATTTGAATTTAATGGCAAGGAGCAATCTATGACGACTGGAAACAATGTCATGAAACTTAATATATAGGGTATTCGAACCCATGCAAAACTTTGTGTTTTAACCGGAGAAAATCCGTGCAAAAGAGAAAATTTAAAAAGTTTAATATACCCTGTGATGGTCGAACAATGGCATTACAAATATGCATGCGTAACGTAATAGCTATTGGTTCAGGTTTTAATTTTTAGCCTTTCAGCAACCATGTTTTCATAGCTCAGCCATTAACGTCAAGGGAAAAAGTAAATCATAAGCTAAACATTTTGGTTTCGAATCTTGGTGGTGGCACACGTGTCTTTTTTTTTTAAACTTTAAATTAATACTATATATTTGGTCCAAAATACCGTATTTTGCTTCGACCGTTATCATCCTGACACCCCTTTAAAGGAAAATTGAATAAATAGTGTAGCTGGTAAGGCAAACACATTCTGATTCATACGTCAAAATAAGTAAACTCATGTAGTGCTTTTGTTGTTAAAGAATCTTTTAAATCTCCGAATTTCAGGTGAAAACATTACCTACTCAAGTGTCGCTTCGAGCATTATTATCCTGACATCCCTTAAAAGGAAAGTGGAATATTCCATTCAAATGGAAAACCCCCCAAATTGGTCTCGTTGTTTAAGAATATTATTTTCAACTTTATTTAATGCCCTGGAAAAGTCACTTCTGATTAATTACATAAATTCCCGCAACAACCATCACCCCAATACGATTATGACCACAACCGCCTGCACTGAAACTGCCATCCCCATCACCACCCTCATCATTACTGCAACTGCCATCACCACGACGACCACCACCGCCACCATCTCAACTGCAAATGCCACTATCATTGCCCGCCACCACCACCGCTACCACCACCAAAGTCACCACTACTGCTACCACCACTTCCGGTTCCACGACAATCGCCACAATCATCACATCCACCGACTACTACCACCGCCACAGATTAGTTAGTTGTTGGTGTTCTGTGAGGGTCAACTAAGCCAATTTCTGTTTGGCGGTGTCCGTTTTTACCTGGATTTTCGATATTATGTAATTAATTTATAATAAAACTATATTTCTGTATACATTTGCATAAACATTAAATATGAGTAAAAATGTAACAGAACGGTTTTCCGGGAAAACTTCGGTTCTCCCCCTAGAGGTGTCTTTCAGGTTAAAATGACTAAAATTGACACTGGTGTTTATTAAAAAAATTGATTCCTTGGATTTTTATAAAACTTTCTAAAAAGTTATAACTAACTGATTTCTGTAGAATTTTGTTTGTCTATACTTTGCGATAACTCTTGGGTTTGCTCCAGGGGCTCTTTTAGGGCTAATAAAAACAATTTATTTTTGGAACTATTTTACCATAGTTGTCCATAAATCTTCTGTATATGTCTATTTAGCAGTTTTGCATGGTGCTGAACTTAAATTTAAATATGTTAAGGCCTTGGGGACTTTTGTGGCTAAATGGGGACGGGAGGCAAATGATGGACTTATTCATTTCTTTTTTTTGCCAAATATTTAACTGGGGAATTTTGGCTCAACAAAAAAAAAAAATGTTATGACTAAAGGAAATGCATAAACAAAGCTAGATTGGAATTTGGTTGAGTAAACAACGATGTAGCTTACGGACAAACAAGATTGTCCACTCTGGCTGACGTAAGAGACACGTAAGCCAGGAGAGATCAGAATTAGGAGTTAGTCTGTAACGGGAAGTCAAAGAGACGAGAGGTGGTGTAGTTAGCTAGCCACCGGGTTAGTTAGCGGACCGGAGTTGTCTGTGGTTCAATGGAAGCATCTACGAACCAACTAAGGAAGATGTAGGGGAGAAGATTAAGAACCGCAAACTCCAAGACGTTTGAAAATAAAAATCTGGAAATGATTACTCGGCATTTTGAGTGCGCCATTCGGAAGAAGATGCCTTCATTTCAGGTGCCTGTCAACAGAAGAGAGAGGGAGACAATGAATAAGCAGACAAGAGTATTATTCGTCATTGTTAAAGATTGTCCGTTTTATTGTGCCATTCGTTATTGTCGTGAATATGTAAAAACACTCGTATACACAGAGAAAGACCATTAAATATATACGTAACAGATCGACACGTAGAGACACCCCATATACAAAGACAAGTAACTGTCCTTATAGTTCTAACCGCTAGACGATACACGAGCATAGATTGCAGAAACATGTATATCTTGGATACAGTAGACATATATAGACACAGTCGAATAAACCTGACAATACAACATGCATGCAAATCTGACTGTTTTCTCCACTATTTTCCTACTTTCGTCTTTCCACAGACGATAACGTAACACAAAACGGCAACTCGTGTTCGAGAAGGAAATACCCGAGCACGTGGTCGCTATAAACAAAGACTATAAACGTAAAGGCTAGGATATAAAATATTCGCTGGCGTTACATTGGTTTAATATTAAACTGGAACACTATATGCAATGGATAAGCGTATGATATTACTGGTTATTAGGCCGTTTTGTAAGTAGACTTTTTTTTTTATAAATAAATGTTTGTCGAACAAAGAACCGAGAGATAATTTAGATGAGCAAAAAAGAGTCTCAAATCTAATAGGTCCCGCACTGTCGGCCAAGCTTCAACCATCGTCTTATCGTCGCAATGTCGCCTCCTTTTGTCTGTTTTACAAGTACTTTAATGGCAGATGCTCTGATGAACTAATACTTGTGTCCCTCTTGGCATATTCTCGACTAACACGTCGGGCAGCAAAATCCCACTCCGTTACTCTTGAGATACCTAAATGCAGGAAAGTCTCTACTCGAATAGTTTTTGCCTCAGACTGCTAGACTTTGAAATACCTTCCGTCTACTGACCTGATCACTCTCCACAGTACATTGTTATACACGATCCCAAATATTAGCCACTTCCAAGTGGTAATATGCTTTATTTGGCGTAGAAAAAGAGTTAAAAAAAAAAGAAATAATAAAAGAACCGCGTCAAATAAGAATACGTGACATAAAAAAGAGCAGGCCCATTCTTAAGATACGCCAATTCAATCTGCGCGTTTAGTGATGAAAATGGTATTTCCAACTTAAGCGTGACAGACCAAATGACAGACATATCGGAAGTGTGTGGGCTGGTGAAAAATGATATTTCAAATATAAAAGAAGGACGGACCGACGGACACGATCCTTTATAGAGGTCCATAGTCTGATTAATTAAAAAAAAAAAAATACTTCAAACCGTGACAGACGAGCGATCATCAATACAGGGTGATAAAAAAAACAAACAACAAAAGCTAAATGGAGGCCATCTAGAACATATGCTGTAGAACGGAGAAAAAAAAACGCCTTAGATCCTTGTGTTTTGATGTGATGTTTTGAATAAAATAAACTAGTTATGACCAAGGTTTCATTTCATTCGGACAAAACACTAAGAAACGGGGTCTAATTAGAGTCGGGGCCCGTTTTTTGTTGGGTCACCCTGTATTCCAACTGTAACGTGACCGACCGACGGAAACACTTAGGGATACGAGGACACATGAAAACTCCCAAAAACAAACGGTGAAAAGATGAGACAAATATCGCAGAACGGTATTTTTTTTTTTTTTTTTGCCTTCTCGTATGGAAGTGAAGGAGTAAAAAAGATGCGTAAAAGATGTTTGAAGTGGTGGAGGAGGGACGCTTTTCTTCCGATCGATGTATTATTATTACTACTACTATTATTATTTTTGTTGTTGTCGACCCTCTCCGCCCCCCCCCCCCACACATCTTGAGTGATGGTTATGCCACCTTTAAAAGCTTTTTCCCATTAGCCGCACTTTTGCATTTCATGGGCGAAATAAATAAAAAACCTCATCGAAATACAAAAGTAAAAAAAAATCTAAGATAAAAAATACCAAAACATCTTCAAAAAAACAAACAAACAAAAAAAACAAAACAAAAAATAACAAAAAAAATAACAAAAAAAACAAAAACAAAAAAAATAACAAAAAAACAAGACAAAAAAATAACAAAAAAAAAACAAAACAAAAAAAACCAAAAAAAAAAAACCCGACAAAATAAATAAAAAATAAAATAAATACAAACAAATAAAAACAGAACCCTAACCCTTCAACCAAAGTAAAACCAAACCAAAGATCAGTAAAAGGTGTACAGCGTCCAACAATAGAACCGGACCAGAGCACCAATCATGTGCAACGATCGTGTTCGTGGGGAGAGGAGATGTTATATGATTGATATTCGATGGTGCTGATATCATAGATAAGATGGAAGAGAGACAAAGAGATATCGGTAAACTATCCGTGAGGGTGAACGCCTTCAGAGAATAAGTTTACAAAACGTGGAGTACGCGGGTGCCGTAATCAATACCATAATAGACTATGGAATAAACTATGCCGAGTCGAGTCGTTTTGAATTTGTTACTAAACACGGTAGTCTATGTAATTATAAAACTATGTAGACCTTGCTTGCTTGAATCTTGTTTTCAACGATCAAGCGATTTCATCTTTAAAAAATGAATGACAAGTGAATTTATATATATATATTATATATATGTGTGTGTGTGTGTTTTGAAAAAAGAAAAAACCGAATGAATTTATGAAATAATCAACGTTTCGTCCCTATTGCAGAGGACATCTTCAGGATATTAAAAGGAAAAATGCATAAAAAGAAAATGATCATAGACTGGACGAAAATGAAAAGAAAATAGTGTTAGAATCCTATCCATATCGGGAAGGAAACTATGTGTGTGTATAGGAAAGTTGGGTTGTTCAAATGTCTATATATACACTTTTAAAAAGTCGTTAAATAAATATGTACACTTCCCCCTATATATATATATGCTTGCTTGATTGTCTAAATTTTGTCTTCAATGATCGGGTGATTCCAATTTTTACAAACGAATGACAGGTGAATATATATATATATATATGTATATATAAAATATAATTATCCACTGACACGTGTTTCGTCGTCTACGACTCACCAGAGTGGCTGACTCTAGCGAAGTTCGAAATTGGAACCCCATGGAAAGAAGCGTAAACCTTTACCACTAGGCTATATATTAGCATGCCGGCCGGCATTGCCCGATCGTAAAATACGCTTAAATATGATATTTTGATTAATCCAGATTTGGTATTTATTATATTGGACCTAATATATGGTAATGATTTAAAAAGTAAAAAAGACTCGTGCGCCACCACAGAGAATTGAAACCAAAGCGTTTAGCTTTCGATTTACTTTCTCTTTTGACGTTAATGCCTGAGGTATGAAGAGAAGTGTTTGCTGCAAGGCTAAAAGATTAAAACATGAACCAATAGCTATTACGTCACGCATGCATATTCGTAATGCCGTTGTTCGACCATGACCTGGCAAATTTCATGTTTTCTAATTTTCACAGATTTTCCTCAGCTAAAACCCAAATGTTTCGCATGGGTTCGAATACCCTATATATTAATTTCATGTCTGTAGACCAAAAACTGACAGGAGTTTGGTAGGCAAAATTATTTAAACAGATATATACAATTATACATAAATATATATATATATATATATATATATATATATAGAAAAAGGGTTGTATATATTATTATAATTGGAATTCATCATTGAGATGAGTATTATATATTAATTGCGGACTATTATCCTCATCTTTCGGCCAACTATTCCTCTGGCCTTCGTCAGATGGTAACTGCGACGCGACAACTATGGACCATAGTGATTGCTGAGAATGCAGTTAGGCGATTCGGAGTTCCTATACCGTCGCGGTTACCACCTGACGAAGACCAGAGGAATAGTTGGCCGAAACGCCGTGAAACAACAACTAAGAAAGATGAGGATAATAGTCCGCAATAAATAAATTAAAGAGGGTTGTGTTTATTATAACCTTTTTACGCAAATTTTACGCAGGTATAAATCATGTAAAATATATTCATGAATATAATTACACGTTATAGTTCACTAAATATGATCATCCCATCAAAATCCATGAGTCAAGGAAAAGCTTTTAATAATTATCTGTACTCCATTGTCAAACATTTTTGTTGTAATTATACACAATTTAACTCGTATATATATATATATATATATATATATATATATATATTATTTTTTACTATAATAATTAAATACCTAGAGACACTAGTGTTTCATCCTTTCGGGAATCTTCAGTGCAGGGTGTCACGATTAACCCCAGTCGACTGATTTGAACTCAGCAACACGAGCCATCTCTCGCTCGATTAGCAAAGACCGTATCCAATCGGCTACCATTAACCGCGTGAAATAACGTTGAATTTAAACATTTTAATTTTAAATGTTCTTTACGTCAGTCACACAGTGATCTAATCGTTATACGATGATCTATGCATAAGAGCTAAATTGACCAACCTAATTCAACTGAAAGTGCTCAACGATAACAAACAAGTTTCTTAAAGGGGCTGTCATAATTATTTGAACACGTGCAATTAAGGAAATGTATATCTTAATTTACGCAATACATTCTTTTAATTGCGAGTGTTCAAATAGAAAGTAATTCTTTGTCTTAAGAGAAAGAAAGTACAGTCCCTTTTAGACAGTTCCGGTAATTTTTCTCTGCAATTCGATACAACAGAAGGACTTACGATCGTATCTTTAAATTTTATTCCGTGATATTAGTGACTTTCATGCAAGGGCCATGTGATCTTCACCGAGGTGCGCGACTTGACACACAAAAAAACCCCAGCCTCTTAATCACCTGCTAACGCACGCGTCACTGTAACGTCCAATGACAACAACAACAACAACCTTCTCACTCGACCTGCCTTTTATACCACTATCTCAATCCCTTCTCTTGCGCATGCAGATTCCTGACAACCTCGAGACTTCCGCTTATAAAAATCCAAGTTTTGTTGTCGCGCATGCCTATACAAGGCACAAACACGTGGGCGTTTGTTTTGTTGGTAAGTACTACACTCCCCCCTGATCTGATGATCACAT
The DNA here is from genome assembly GCF_053919585.1 of Euprymna scolopes. Classification (NCBI taxonomy): domain Eukaryota; kingdom Metazoa; phylum Mollusca; class Cephalopoda; order Sepiida; family Sepiolidae; genus Euprymna; species Euprymna scolopes. The sequence goes on along the minus strand of NC_136486.1, from coordinate 103,512,452 downwards.
AGAGTGCACTCCGGGGGGGGGGGCTCTTAGTTCGTTGGCTTCTGCGAAGGGTGGTATTTACAATCTCGGATTCAGGTTCTGGTTCTGGTTCTGATCCTGCCTGATCAGACGAACTACAACTACCACTCTCTTGCTCAGTGACCTCACTCATCAGCAGCTCATCATCTGATGATTCATCGCTCTCTGTAGTTGTGGGATGTACTTCACTCGCGCACATGGCGTGGGGTTCCATCAACAAGGACCGACTGCTGGCTGACCACTCCAGATATTCGTCCTCGCTTGAACTTGGTGGTGCACCGGTTTCCAGGGGGTCTAACCCAAACTAGATCCCCTACCTTGTATTTGTAATGACTCTCCTCGTCGATTGGTTGGACAGTGTCAATGCCCTTTATCCTAACACGGTATTTGTGTATGGCATTGGCCGGTGCTGTTGTTAGTGTGTTCCCATCCTTTGGTGTGATGTTATACCAATACGTGGCCTCCGTAATGGTACATTGCTTTCTGGCAGCAATTCTCTTGATGCTGCGATGACTCCTCTCATCAATGCCATTCCCTGATGGCACATGAGCACATCGCAGTCGTAGTCGGACACCCCACTCATTCAAAAATTGCCGAATTTGGTGGCTACAAAAAGCAGCATCGTTGTCCGTCAATATCTCTTACGGCGCACCTCGCTCAGAAAAGATAGATGACAGTTGGCGGACAACATTCGCTGAGTCCTGCCTGGTCATTTGCCGCCACACCGCAAAACGAGTGGGACCACAGTCGATAAGGGTTAGAAAGGGCTTACCACTGTAATGGGTAATATCCATCGCTAATCGTTGCCACACATGCTCAACTTCCAATCGCCCCTTCTGCCATTGCTCCGGTGCAGGATCGATAAACTGGCATGCCTCACAGTGCTTGATGATCTGCCTGACATCCGCCCTTGTCACTGCCGGGACCACACGCCTCGCAAAATACAAAGTTCTTTTCATACCTGGATGTCCACTCTGCACATGAATTCTTTGTATTTGGCATGAGCTAATCCCGCCAACTGCGCAAGATCGAGCAGCGAACTCCACGCCTGTCTTCACAGCTTCATACCATTTGTGAGGCACACGGGTTAGTTGGTCTGCACGATTACAGTGTGATGCCACGAGCGTTACACTCACCGACAGGTCATACTTTGATACCAGACTCTTCAGGGTGTTTAGCGTCCGCCGGATTAACATCTCACTGGCTGCCTTAGTACGGACTCTCGTTCGTCCCGAAAGATTGTCGGACACCCAGTTGTAGACGCAGAGAGAATCCGTGTACAAGTGTAACTTATTTGACTGCCATTGCAGTGCCAGATTTAAACCCTTCACAACAGCATCCAGTTCCGCCAGGTTGATGTGTTGCGCATCATTCACGGATCGCAGTCAGCACGCGTCTTCAATTACATTTCCACGTTGCTCCAATAACACTCCCAATGCCAAAGAACTAGCGTCAACCCACACATTCACAGTGTCCCCATCGACACACCATTCTCCACGGGCAGGGTCCTCCTTGTTAACTCTCTCTAGGGTTTCTGTCGTCATCAGAGTTAGAAGAGCATCATCAGATACATCATCCCAACCTGTAGTTACTAAACTTGCCCTGCGTTTGATGACACCCACAGCTGCTCGGAACCAGCCACACGCTGGTAAGTGACCAATAAGTTTCCCACACAAGGAAAAAATAGTCCGCCGCGTAATAACATCAGGGATGTTTGGAATCTCACTGCCACGCCTCCATCGTAAGGTACCGTCTTTTCCGCAAACGTCCAATCCTAATACCCGTGCTCCATCCCTCAGACGTTCGGGATCCTTGCACTCCAACCCGAATTGAGCTAACTTTTCTCTGACGTACGACGCAGATTGTACGTCTTCATTGACGTACACATCGTCAATATAGGCTGCTGTTGCGTCCTCAGTAGTCTTTTCCTGCGACAACACTGCATTTACGATGGTCTTCATGATTTGCGGTGCCACATTCAGCCCAAAGCCAAGTCGAGTAAGGCAGTATCTCTGGCCCCGGAACCACACTGTCTGGAACGGCCACAATGTCTCATCCACTCGCACCTGCAAATAAGCCTTCCGCAAGTCTACTATAGACACATTGGAGCCCTTCTGGCGCCATTCTCTCAGCTTGCTGGCGCACACGTCAGCATCGGCAGTGTACGTCTCAATGTATCTATTGAGTTCACGATAGTCCAGCACCGGACGAACTTTTGATTTGTTATGCTGGACTACCGCCATTAAGGGAATCAGACTCTTGGGTGGTCCCAGCTTGTTGGGGTAGGGGATCAGCCATCCATCCTGGATCCATGCCTCAAGTTCCTTCATTACGGGCCTTGTCGGGTATCGAGTACTCTGCAATACTATTCTTGAGTTCGGTTGGCGCCCTTCCTTCTGTCCACTTCCACGATGCAGTCCATGCTTTTCGGTGAGGGTCGTAGTCCACCTTAAAATCAGGCCGATCAATGTGAACTGCAGCAAACACTGGGGTTTCCAAAAATCGCACAGTCCCATCTCTTCCGATAACCACTCCCCCCAGTGCCTTAATAGCATCATATCCCAACAGTACATCGGATCCCAGCAAATCCCCTCGCATCACCAGCACATTAATGTCTGCGGCCACACTAGAGTCTGTGTGGACTTTGACAGTTCCGACTCCACAGCAAGCTTGCGTATTGCCACCTATTGTGGTTACTTTGATGGTCTGCTTTATCCAGTTTCGACACAACTTGGCACTCATGATGGTGTGTGAGCACCCGGAGTTGAGAAGAGCTGAACAAGGCACTTGGCCCACGTACACATTTATTGTCGGTTGCGCCTCAATTAAATCTTGTCCGGGGAACAGGGCGGCGCTGACGTCCTGCCCCCTGATGCCTTTCCGCACAATTTTGGGATAAATGCCCATAACTACCACATTGGAAACAGCGCGGGCGCCCCTGTCCCTTGTTAGTATAATTTCTTGTGAAATGGCCTCGCTGGCCGCAGCAGAAACATCTGCCATTGGTCGTGGGTCTCAAACTGGGACTATTTTCAGCATTAGTCTTGGCTGCCTGCGCCATCATTACAACCGGTTCCCTCAGGTCCTCCTCATCTCTGATAATGGCTCGAGCGCGTTCTAACAAATGTTCCATGGGCGTTACAGATACGCTAGTGGAAGCCCTCAACAGTTGCTTAACATGGGTGGGAAGGCCGGCCACAAACGCATACGCCAGTGTTTGCTCTGACACTCCATTGCCAAATAGAACTGCAAGTTTCTTCAGCTCCGCGAAGAAGACGTCCACGGTTTCTCCTGGCATGAGCTTCCTAGCGGCAAATGTTTCGTAGGCCGTGCAGGGATCCATCGCAAATGCCTTGTATAAAGCATTTTTTATACAGGTAACATCAGCCTTCTCCACGGTACTAAGTTGCTGATATACACTTAGGGCGCCTCCAGCCAATCTCAGGGGAATCACGGTATGCACCCCCTTTACTTCACAGAGGCTGCAGGTCAGCTCAACCCTTTCGACCCAGTCGACAACAGAAGTGGATCCATCGAATTCGGGTATCAGTTTTAAATCAAACTTTGCCCCAGCCATAGTTGTCCAGGAAAAGAGACAAAACGAAATGGCCGAAATAGCTTATGGACTTCACCGAGGTGCGCGACTTGACACACACACAAAAAAAGACACACACACAAAAAAAACCAGCCTCTTAATCACCTGCTAACGCACGCGTCACTGTAACGTCCAATGACAACAACAACCTTCTCACTCGACCTGCCTTTTATACCACTATCTCAATCCCTTCTCTTGCGCATGCGCCTGTAGATTCCTGACAACCTCGAGACTTCCGCTTATAAAAATCCAAGTTTTGTTGTCGCGCATGCCTATACAAGGCACAAACACGTGGGCGTTTGTTTTGTTGGTAAGTACTACAGGCCATGTCTATTTTCGATGGCCACAGTATAATACAGAAAGCTGTTACCTTAGCGTTTGCCTAAAAAATCTTGGAATAGAAAGCATTTCTCGCTATAAAAAATTCCAAGTAATACAGTACTACATTCCATCACGTCACTGTTTTGCGCTGCCACCAACACCAACCTTCGCAGAAGACTATTTCGATACTGTAGAGTTGAATGTAATAAGCAAAGAAGAAGGCGCCCATGTGCGTGTTCATTATGTGGTTATACGACTTACCTTCAGATGGGATCTGAAAGTGAGAGAGATTAAAGATGGCGCCCATGAACTTATAAGGTGCAGTCTCGTAGAATCACACGAGATCTCATCGTCCACTGCACACATATGCAAATGGAATGGAATCAATTTTCTAATAAAATGCTTCTTGGCAGAGATGGTAGAAGAACGCGTGTTGGAAGTTGAGAGAAAGTCAACAGTGACGAATTCTAGCTGAACTTTTGCTTATTTTATTTATTTATTTATTTTACTGTTTACCAGTCCATTTAACTGCAGATACCAATATTGGTACCCCAGTAGATACTCATTACTCACCTAGCTAACCGGTGCTAGTCTCGTCCTATTGCGCGGTTATCACTAATAAAAAGCATGGCTCACCAGTGGATTTCATTGAGGATAATCCCTAGTACGTGCGTGTAAGTTTAATTAACAGACGGGAAATAACTGACACTTGAAAGTTTGGTTCGGAAAAAAACCAAAAAACTATTCCCTACTCTTAAAAGCTTGTTACGCAAATCACTGACTGAACCTTCAATCGAAGCTAGTCACCTTTTCTCCTCTCGACACCGTTCAAATCTAAAGAATATGATTTTTATTAAAAAATAATTCGACCCCTACTTTCATGCGGGGGATCTATTTGGAAATGTTGAAAGCCACTTTGTTACCAGGAACACGAAACCTTAAAATAACGGAGATGAGAATGAACCATCTAATTTTCCTTGGTAGACTGTTCAACGCTGATATATTTCTTTTATCGCTTAAAAAAATTTTTTTTTTAGTTGAATAAAGCCTTCTTTTCAGTGCAGTCCATAATCTAAAGCGAACAAACTAAAATCAGTTTTCGTTTATTTGTTTTACGGCATATCAATCCTTTTTGAGTGTTTTTAATGCCGAATCCGGTAATTTTTAGAAAAAATGTTTTTATGTTAATGTCTTTATATCAACAAATGTTTATACATGGTATTTAATTTGGCTGTATTAAACAATAAAATTTGTTTTTGTATTTTGACTTTACTAAACACGATTGAGTTTTGCAAAGGGAAAGGAATAAAACAATAAAACATCAACGTTTCACGTATTTTAGGTCAGGAAAATAAAATGCAGACTTTCACAATAAAAAAAAATGGATAAACTATTGTTAAATACGAACTAAAAATTCCTAGTTGAAAATTAAAAATCTGCAGTCGTTTTTTTTTTAAAATCGGACAGCTCTCAGATAAAAATGAACACAAGCTGTATGTAAACATGTAGTAGACTGCATGTTTAATTGTAATGCATGCGAATAAGACTTACATGTATATACTCCTATATTTTTTTGTGTATGGATATTCATATTAAAAACCCTTTTCTATTTATTTATAAAAGAAATACAACTTTGTTATATATGCGTCGTGAAATTGCATTCACTAGCAAAAGATTTGCACATTTTTTTTTGTTTCTCTATTAGTTTTTTCAGTTTTCTTATGGGATGATCATCTTTAGTTAACTATTACGTGTAATTATATTCATGTAGATATTCTACATGATTTATACTTGTGTAATATTTGCATAAAAAGCTTACAGTAGACACGAACCTTTTTCTCTATATATTTATGCATGCGTATATATATATTTGTTTAAAAAAATTATTTACCAAACTGCTGTCAGTTTTTGTCTATAGACCAAAAACTTAATATATAGGGTATTCGAACCCATGCGAAACTTTATATTTGTGTTTTAGCCGGAGAAAATCGATGCAAAAGTGAAAATTAAAAAAAAAAAATGAAATTTGCCACGTGAATGTCGAACAACGGCATTACGAATATGCATGCGTGACGTAATAGTTATTGGTTAATGTTTTAATTTTTAGCTTTGCAGCAAACATGTCTTTATAGCTCAGGCATTTACGTCAAAGGAAAAAGTAAATCGTAAGCTAATCGTTTTGGTTTCAATTCTTGTTGGTGGTGCACGGCATCTCTTCAAAACGTTAAATCATTGCTAGATATTGGGTCCAATATAATATAATATAATACAAAATTAGCATTGATCAAAATATATTTAAACGTATTTTACGACTGGGCAATACCGGGCGGCCTGCTAGTATTTAAGAGAAATAAAATGATATCGGAAATATCACCGATTTAGTGACGTGATAAAATAATTTTCATTCAGACACAAGATTCTCTTCAATTATTATGACCTACTTCCGCTTTGACACTATAATGCCAGGCTAAAACGGGGGAGGGCACTCGACATTAGGTTTTTGATGTTCATAATTAAGGTTGGTCATCATGCTATATTTTGGTAGTTACTCTGGCGTGGTTCTACGAATATACATTATTGATGCAAGGAATACGAGTACATCTCCCCACAAGAACATAATTGGCTGATTAAACCGTAAATTCCGACAGGTAAACCAGCCAAAGGAAACGTCGAAAGATTCGCCGTAAGCCTCACTCTTAACGATATACAAGCTCAGAGGACGGATACCAGTTCAGCAAAGCAACTACTAGATTTTTTACTCAGACAAATGAAGACAACTCTTTCGATGCATACACACGTTATATATATATATATATATATATATATATATATATATATATATATATATATATATATATATAGTAGAAACGGTAATTAATAAAAACCTAAAGAAAGTGCTCAATACTGTTGTAGAGAAAATATGCGTTTTATATTTTATTACCATTTTTTTCTGTTCAGTTACATTTTTGTTTGTAGCTAAAACAAAAATGTAACTGAACAGAAAAAATGGTAATAAAATATATATATATATATATATATATATATATATATATATATATACACACACACACACACACACACAGTGTGTGCTGGCCTGTTTGGTAATATCACAAGCAGTGAGGTTTGTGTGCCTGAGAGAGAGAGAAGAGGGAGGTGAGAGAGAAGAGGGAGGTGAGAGAGAAGAGGGAGGCAAGAGAGAAGAGGGAGGTGAGACAGAAGAGGGAGGTGAGGGAGAGGAGGGGGGAGAGAGTGAGAGACGAATGTACGTCCTAGTGTAAAACGACGACGAATGTATCAGGTTGACAAAGTTCTTGCAGTTTTTAAACTTAAATTCAAATGCACACATCTCGGCTCAAACAAAACTTTATTGATCGAAATAAGCACCATCAGAATCACACTTTTGCCAACGCAAAACAAATGTATTTATGTTAGTAATATAAAAATCTCGATTTCTGATGGCGATGAAGTCACCGATGGAGTTTTTGATATCGCATAGGTTTTTGAAACGCTTGAAAAATTGGTAGTCGGTAGGTGAGAGGTTTGGAGAGTATTGGCGAATTAGGCAGAGTTTCGTAGCCTAAATCGTTCAACTTCTGCAAGGTCGGTTTAGCAACGTGCGGTCGGGCATGGTTGTGGAGAAAGATTTAGGCATTTTCCGTTGACTAATGCTGGGTGTTGATGTCAAAGTTTTTTTTTATGCATTTCATACATCTGTTGACAGTACTTTTCCTTCGTAATGGCTTCGTCTGCATGCAAAAACTAATGGATGAGACCAAATAATATGACCTTCTTTTGGTGCAACTCTGGATTCGGGAAGTGTCGTTAGCTTCGTCGGCGAATAACTACTGAACTTAGCGTCGCTAGCTGTCGTAATGTATCTACTTTTCATTGCAAGTAAAAACCCGGTCAGGAAACGGGTCGTTCTTGTTGCGTTAAAGAAGGGAAGATGACACTTTATAACGGTGTTTCTTTTGGTTGTCGTTCAATTCGTGAGGCACCCATCTATCAAGTTTGTTTTTCCAATCTCAAGTGGTTGGAAATCGTATACGTTACGTCGAATTCAGAAGCAATTTCTCGAACAGTTGTGCGTGGATTGGCTTCGGCTAAGACTATTAATTGATCGTGTCCATTATAAGACTATTAATTGATCGTGTCCATTATAAGACTACTAATTGATCGTGTCCACATTTGATAATCGACTACTACTCTCATCATCTTCAAGACTCTCGTCGCCGCCACGAAATTTCAATTTCTTAAACCACCATTGTGCTCTGCATTCAGTAGTGGTTCCTGACCAAACGCTTCGTTGATATCGCTATCAGTTGCTTTTCGGCCTAGCTTGAATTGAAATAAGAAACTTGTACAAATTTGCCTTTTTCCTTCTTGTATTCAAAGTTCTGAAATAATTGTTTTAAAACGATTGTAATCTAAACGATTAGATAGAGCGATAAACGGCCTTTAAAATTATATATAAAGTAAATATATTATAGAACAAAAACTTAATTAAAAATACATCATTTGAAATCAAAATTAAAAAATTCCGCAAGAACCTTCTTGTCAACATAATACAAGTCCTAGTCCAAAGCGACGACAAACGTTCAGGTACAAGTCCAAAGCGACGACGAACGTTCAGGTACTAGTCCAAAGCGACGACGAACGTTCAGGTACTAGTCCAAAGCGACGACGAACGTTCAGGTACTAGTCCAAAGCGACGACGAACGTTCAGGTACTAGTCCAAAGCGACGACGAACGTTCAGGTACTAGTCCAAAGCGACGACGAACGTTCAGGTACTAGTCCAAAGCGACGACGAACGTTCAGGTACTAGTCCAAAGCGACGACGAACGTTCAGGTACTAGTCCAAAGCGACGACGAATGTACATCTCGTTCTCTATAATAAGAACACATAAATATCGACTGAAGTTTTACTCTCATAATCTATGCAGTCGATCTTGTTTATCTCTAAATGAACCTACACTCCACTATATTAATATTTCTGCTAGTCGTTTCTTTTCGAAGTAAGATTTCCAATGCTTTTTCATTCATTTTTCAGATGAAACATAAGTCGTAAATCTCACGAGTGGGTTTCTATCTATATCACACTTCTAATTTATGACCATCGCAAATGAACAATGTCATTTTGTAAGTGACACGAAAACTAGAGGCTCCAGCTAGAAGAGACGAGAAGGAATCGAGTTCAAGTGAAAAGGAGGAATTCGATACAGCAGTGGAGCAATTTCCTTCCAGAAATAAAAAAAAAGAAAAAAAAGATTATAGAGAAAACATAAATGCTTTAAACAGAAAATGGAAGTAAAGAAAGCTACCTTTTCAAGAAAAGGTGAAAGAGAGCTGCATTAACGCCATTTTGAAACTGCAGATTCTGCAGTTTCAATGTGTGATTTCGTACGTGAAAAACCCAGCTCCACTTTGCTTTCACTTATAAATTTACTCACCGATAAAAGCCAAAATGTGTTTTAAAAAGAACATGAATTTTTTTAACGTACGTTTTGGAATGATAAAGTGTGTGTGTAATATACATAAGTAAATAAAAAAAGGAATTTGTGGGTTTCGTATCGAATGTGTCGCGTGCCTTTTTTTCGGAGTGTGCATTTGGCCATTTCCGCTGCGATGGTTAAGGGAGCGTGGAGAGTAAAACAACATAAATCCCTACACCACTCCATAAACCAACCAAACAAGATATAAATAAAAATTAAAAAGTATACGTAAAGAATAAAAAACGAACTTCTCTTCTATTCCTTCCCCTACGACCCCCCCCCAATATCGATCAAGTTTCTAAAGTACAGACTTTGAAAATTAAAATGCAACAACTTAAAAAGACCGATACAAAAGAGAAAGAACAAAAAATAAATATGGATCTTAAATGTAAAATGCTTTGCTAAAAAATAAGTTAAATATTAAGGCAGTTTTTATTTAAGGGGGGTGGGTGGATAAAGCTAAATTTTGAAGGAAGGTGTAGAGAAGGTACATAGAATAAAAGGAAGAAAAATAAATTAAAGTTTTAAAATTTGAAGGAAACAGTGCCAAATAGAATGGATGTTGAAGAGGAAAAAAATAAGATAACATCACTGAAAGCATTAAAAGGGGCAGTTGTATAAGAGACAGAGAGATGAAGATACAGGATGGAAAAAAGAGAGATGAAGATGGAAAAAAGAGAGATGAGGAGACAGGATGGAAAAAAATGAAACAAGGAGAGAGACAGGAGGGGAAACAAGGAGACAGACAGGAAGAAATAAAGAGCGAGATCAAGAGAGGGAAGAGGTAGAGGAGGATGAGAGAATGAATGCGCAGAAAGAAAAATGGAACCTAAATAATTGTTTTATTGGAAACAGTTTGTTTTGCATTAGCAAAATTCATTGCAGAAAAAAGACAGAAGGAAACAAACAAAACACGAAATAATGATTGCGTGAAGAATGCGTTTTCGCAAACAAAGAATAAATAAGATATACAAATTAAATGACAAAGGAGTTTTGTTAATGCAGTATAAGAAACAATCTCAGAGTTTGTAAACGAGAAAGATACAATATAAACGACACGGGGATTAAAAAAATCGAAGATGATAGTCAGGGGGTGAAGGAGAAAAAAAAATGGTTAATATTGACTCGAAAAAACAAAAACAAAAAAAATAAATATTTAGTTTTACCTATTTTTTTTTTAACTGTATCTTTTTGGCAAAAAGTGAAGAATATTAGAAAACCAGAGGATAGCAAAATGTACTGTGTTGTTGAAACTCTTTCACTTGACATTGCAATAAATCTGGAAAATAGAGCTCACCAACATTTTATTCCTTTTCAACCTCTTTGTCCATTTTATCGCATATTTTCGAGCTCCCGTAGTACCTGCAATTATTGCTATTTATCTACATTTTTCCATGACTTTAGAATTAAGTAAGATACATATTACACACATACAATCATTATATATATATATATATATATATATATATATATATATATGATTGTTGAGCTGGATTAAATCCGACGATATGAAATAAAATGGAGGTGGAAGGACCTGGATACTCAACGTTTCGCCCGATTTATGCGGGCTTCTTCAAGAGGGATGGTCATTGACGAGAGAGTCGGAGGATTGGGGCTATATATAATGATGGGGGAGAGCAGCGTGTTTTCCTTATGTAAATTAGATGTCATATATACATGTATATACATTAGATGTCATATATACATGTATATACACAATTAGCAATTCCCATATAAGAAACTCTGGCGACCTTCTTAATAAGATAAAAAACATAGATATGAAAAATAAAACCATGAATAGTCTCGATATAGAATCTTTATACACCAATATCCCTACCAAGAAATGTCTCAACCTTCTTTCAAAACACTTAAATAAAATAAAAATTAAATTACCTTTGCCGATAGATAATATAATTAAAATTATAAGTATATGCATTGACATGACATATTTCACATTCGATGGACTCTGCTATAAACAAAAATTTGGACTGCCCATGGGTAACCCTCTAAGTGGGGTTTTGGCATGTCTATTTTTAGAATTCATCGAAACCGGACCCATGAAATATAAATTGCCCAAGGGTACCTCCTACTATAGATATATTGATGATATTTTAATTTTCCTCCCTATATCTTCCAAAATAGAGAATATCACTGATAAATTAAACAAGATTGAACCCACTATTAATTATACGTATGAAAGAGAAAATAACAACTCCATACCTTTTCTGGACATCAACATCATAAATAACAATGATCATCTAAGTTTTAAAGTCCATCGGAAAGTCACGAATAAAAATGATTACATACACTTTTACTCTCATCACGATGATAAAGTAAAAAGAGGTATTCTAATAGGATTTTTTCTTAGGGCCCTGAGAATATGTAGTGAAGAATACATCGTGTAAGAATTTGAGTATATCGAACGTACATTCATGAACTTGCAATACCCTCAACATTTTTTGGCAAATACAAAAAGAAAAGCACTAAAAATTTACCATGACCGAAACCGAGACCATTCCTTAAATAGTCAGATACACAACAGACAATTAACATTACCAACCAATAAAAACAACGACACAATATATAAGAACCTAAATAAGACAGGCATTCAAATAACAAAACTAAACTCTTTAACAATTAGGGATCTAACACGTAAAATTATAACTAACACCAACATTAACACCAAAGCCGGAATATATTCCATACCCTGCCTTGATTGTGGAAAAATATACGTAGGAGAAACTCAACGTAATTTAAATAAAAGAATATATGAACACAAAAGAGATGTAAAAAACAACAATACACTCAACGCCATATTTTGTCACATCATGGAAAACGACCACCATTTTGATTTTAACAAAGCAACTTTCCTTAAACACATACATAACAGATCCACACGACGTTTAATTGAGTCAGCTATAATCTCCCATTCCAGCAAAATAATTAAGCAAAGAAAAGGTTTTTTCCACGTTGCTCCCTTTCTGTCGAAAATAATTATCAAAGAAAACAACTTAGACACCGGTTAAACGCGAAAAAAAAAAAAAAAATTCGTAATTTCATTTAATTTTATTTTTATTTTACTTATTTACTGTATTTTATCATTATCTATTTTTAGACTCCATTTTATCACCTCCTATTCTTATTTTTAGATACCATCTTTTAAGTTACTGCGCTATTTTATCCTAATTCTATTATTTCTAATTTAAAAAAAAACAAAAAAAAAAAAAAAAAACGATTCTTTCGTAATCTCGTGTCATTTTATTTATTTAATCTATCACCGCTATATTTTCAAACACAATTTTTAATCTCTACGATATTTTATCTTTTAGACGTAATCCACTACACTAGTTTACTCTAATTAGTTCTCTCATAAAATGTATATACATGTATATATGACATCTAATTTACATAAGGAAAACACGCTGCTCTCCCCCATCATTATATATAGCCCCAATCCTCCGACTCTCTCGTCAATGACCATCCCTCTTGAAGAAGCCCGCATAAATCGGGCGAAACGTTGAGTATCCAGGTCCTTCCACCTCCATTTTATTTCATATATATATATATATATATATATATATATATATATATATACTAGATAGATAGATAGATATGTATAGATATGCGAGGATAGGCGCGAAAAACGAACACTCTTATTATTGTCGATAGTTTTTATTTTAAAATATCGTTGACCAAAACTAAAATGACAGAGGCAAATAGTATCCTTTTAATGGTTTTAAATAGAACAGATAATTTGTAGATTCTAAAATATGCATTATTCATGCATATACACATAAATAAACATATATATATGTGTGTGCGTGTTTATTTATGTATATATTACAAAAACAAACAACATCTAAGTAAATCGCGATATATCCAAACAGTTTTAAAAATAAGATATATATACTGCTCCCAATGTGGGGGTACCAAATTAGTTAAAGGGAAAATTATTCCCAACTTGCATTTAGGTAAAAATGCACTTTCGTAAATAATTGAATTCATTCATAACGTATCACAAAACAAACTCTCTCTCTCTCTCTATATATATATATATATACGCGCGCTCACGATTCCAAATGTGATCAATTCCCATGATTTCGGATACGATTCTTTACTGTTAAAATGCAGTCAGTTTTAAATCGGAAGAATCTGCCTGTTCCACGTCACACTGAAGGGTTGTAATATGGTGAAGCAGCTTTCTGGCTTAAATTTTCTCTCTCTCTCTCTCATATATATATATATATATATATATATATATATATATATAAAGTGACCGCCAAATTTATAGTGTTTCTGATTTTTGCAACAGAGTGTCTTTAAAAATCTACTAAAGCCAGATAATTATCAACATGAAATTTTCATCAATTAATACATAAAGAATGCACTTTATATGCGTGTAACTTTTTATATTCGTTGTATAAATATATTTTTAGGGATTTCATTACTCCCCCTTCCTCATTTGTCCCTTGTTCGACTCCTTAAAGTCCAAGCGATCCACTAAGCACTCATTTTATGGTAAGGGGAGTGAATGAGTGTAAAAAAAAAAAAAAAAAAAAAAATTCACAGGGTGCCTTCGATATCGAAGATTGAAATCAATAATTATCTTTCAGATGAGGATAAAAAAAATATTGTTTTACGAAAACGCTAAAATAAGCATACTTTAAATGTTTAAAAATAAATGAAAAATTTTATTTTAGAATGTGTAAACTTTCTACGTACTAGTACATAAAGAATGCTTTAAAGAATCAATACAAAAAAAAAACCTAACCCCTCCCCTGAAAATTATAAGTATTATTTGTATTACGATTCTTTTTTCAAGATACGGTAGCCCATTAAGGTTTACACAAAGTTGTTTTCTCCCCTTTTGAAAATTAACTATTACTATGAAGACATGGATTTCCGTACATGATTGTTATGGCTAGGGCTATGACAACAGCATATTCTTTTCTTTGTTTTGATTCTCACGTATATATCCATTGATATCTTATGTTTTTATGTAGAGTGATGTGGTTCTCGGTTGATTAATTGTGTCTAACTGTGTCGGATATATACTCGAGTGTCAAAACAATGAAAATAATATGCTGTTGTCATAGCCCTAATTATGACATTCCAACAAGTTGCAATCTCCCAGAGGGTTACCACAAACAGCCCTTTTAAGGCTACCAAATTCTTATGAAAGTCTTTGTCAGTTTGATTTAAGGGAAATACAGCATAATCTAGTTCATGGAAAAAAGAGTTTTTGCTCATTGGTTATTAATTAGGATATTTCCTAATTAATAACCAATGAGGCACACTCTTTTTTTATGAAATTAAAAACTGACTAAAAGTGATATTAAAACTGAGAAATATAACACTAAAAATTTGTTTGATGTAAAAACAGAAAAAAGCAGAGTGTTTTTTTTTTTATTTTTTTTACTTTTAACAAGTATCAGGAAGAAGTTAAAGCTTGATTGATCAATTATTATGAAGGAAAAATTATAAAGCTAAAAATAACATTTCACCATAAATGACGTTTGTAGTTATAATTGAATTCAATTATTTAAAAAAAAATGTACTTGCATATCTAGTTACATTAAAATTCATGAAAATGTTTAAATATTTAGACGCTACTAAAATCAAAAGATGGCGATGGCAAGCACATGGTTCCTAAAATGTACGAGATCGTGCTAAATAATTGAATTATTTGAGTTAATTTAAATATAAGGTAGTTATATTCTAATATTTTGCGGATTCTTATAGCTGATCATAGTAAATTTTATTTAGACATAAAAAGTAAGTTTAATTGATTCGAAAATCTTTTAAAAATATTTGTTTTGTTGACATTTGGCGAAAACTGGGTCCAACGCGTTTTTTTTTAGAAAAACTTAAAACTTAAAATTCTAGAAAAATTATAGAAAAGTATTATATTATTCTGGTGTTAACATAATAAACTTCAGGGTTTAATCTTTCTAGTAAAACCAAAAGTTGTTCAGAAATAATAAGTAATAAGCTTTAGAAAAAACAGTTTTCGATTGATTGGCGGTCACTATATATATATATATATATATATATATATATATGTGTGTGTGTGTGTGGCTATCGTAAGCTGCGACGTTGTTTGGCTGTGGAAATTATATAATCTTTCACATTCTAAAAATTCTATTACTAATTGCTTGCTAGGTTAGCATGTTGGATGGAATCGTCCTAGCGAGTATAAAATTCTTACTTGTGAGACATCGGCTTCGAGTATATCTTGGTTGGATGACCATGTCACTTGTTCGAGATGAAGTAAGTCCGTTCCATAGTCGGATTTCGCCGCGGTTTGCTTGATCTGTGTTAGTTAATATACATTCGTGTGTACAACCTGACAATCTACGCGTGTCCATTTCGAATCTATTTCGTTCCACAGCAGCTTTCATTTAGGAGATATTGACGTGACCTCTCCCATAAGCACCTGATTTTTTCTTTTTTTTTTTTACATAGGCATCACCACATTATCAAGGCCCAGAGGCCACTCAAGGATAAGGGTTAAAGAGTGTACAGTAGAAATTGGACAATATAGTAATCATTAGTAATGAAAATTTGGTAAATTTGATAACTTATATGGAACGGCTCATCAAGAACTTATTTACTTTAGACTTGAACACAGCCATATTGTAGTCAGCCGGAAAGCAGGAAAACGGAAGACAATTCCACAGGCGTGCAGTTCTAAGAAAGAAGCTTTGTTCATGGAATCTACGTTTAGGTTTAGGCACAGATAAAGAGTGGGGGAAATTATTGATAGTGTTTACAGCTAGACGAGTGTTTCTTGTGAAAGTTTGGCGAGGGGGGGACCATAGATTGAAGCTCAGTTGAACACTTTCCATGAAAATAACGATACATCAGAGACAAACTCGCAACATCTCTTCTGTGAGATAAAAGTTGCAAGGAGGAGAAAAGGACATCTCCTACGAGGCTACGAAGTCTATTTTGAACTCTATCAAGGCAGGACAAGTCCTTTCTAGCAGCTCCTGCCCAGATGTGGCAACAGTATTTCTACAAAACAATTCTAACTAGAAAGATATCGGGGAAACGAATTCCAAGAAAAGTGGTCTGATACATATCAAACAAATGAATGAATGCTCAACAAAACCCAGCGTCCTTAGTCAACTACATCAGAGAACTCGAGGAGAAGAACAATACATTCGGACTGAAATAGTCGATTACAGGTAAGGCTAAGAAATACTCACCTGATGAATACAACAAATGCCAATTATGTATCCTAAAATAATACAAGATTATTACAAAGATAAAATCCGTGATGAAATACCAGAGCTTGTACATAACATTGTTTATCAATCAACATTCTTTATCCAAATGTGGGTAAGAAATCGAGATTATTAAATTTTGTATTAAATCTTTGCATCTTTAGACGAAATTATATTAATGTATAGGCAATAAAATTAAATTGCTTTTTAAATAGATTGAAATGAGTGGTTTCACTAATTCGATCACGAACCAATAAATGAGAAGAATAAACGTCGGATATGTAAAGAACTAAATAATAGATGGCCGAATATTAAACTATTTCTTTAACTGAAGTATCTATATTATAATTCCCTTTGTCCGCCTGTCCGTTCCACTTTTCTCGGAAAATTCTTGGCCTATCTGGCTTTTGTATAAACCTTTGTTATACGGTTCAGATAACAACGAAGAAACGCCGAAGATGTACTGGTCGACGATTCTTATGATTATTCAAGCCAAAACTTTTTTTCAGCTACAATATGTTTTAGAATAATCAAAATATTTAAATATTATTTGCATTTAATAGTTACCAGGAATATGAACTTAAAACTGTTGTCATAACAATTTAGTTAAAAACTTAGAAAAAAATGACATGCGAAAACATCAGGTGATTATCTTAGTGGTGTATAATAATGATGTCATTTAGAGGAGAGATGGTCTTTTTGAGATACTTAGAAATTAGTTAGGGTTAGTCAGAGTCGGTACGAGGACGGTTGACCGATCGCGATTGCTCCAAGTAGAGGGGATCAAAAATACCGAGAGATAGAATCAGCATTGCAACTTTCCAAAATGGAACTCTGGAATAAAACGTTGCCGAAAACAAAAAGTTGTCGAAAATAAAACTCGAGGCTCTGTCGTTCTTAGGGATGAATCTTCCTTGCAGTTTTACATCAAATAAGACCAAAGATAGACCAGGTATGTTTTCGATTGGCCAGACGTTGAAACTCCAAATAAGTGTTATTCGTCCTTTATTTTATAAAGATATTTATGTATATTATTGTTCCATCATGAACTGTACTTAAATGCACATACATACAACGAACTTTAGCTGGACGGTCATAGATATACATGTATATATATATATATATATATATATATATATATATACACTCGCACACTATCAAAATTAGACAATAATAGAAACTCAAATGTATACACGATTCATTTTATACATCCGCCTACAACACAGCATCATAGTATACATTCGATGCGGAGTTAGGGATTAATAGGGATTCGTATTTAATAAAAAAATGAGTAAATTTAAACATTCAACTATCAATTTAGCATATTATGTCAAGTCAACGGGCTATAAAATTATCCAAAACGTCTAGTTTTTGATAACTAAAATCCCCAATCCTTAGTATTGGCAGTATATGTACATTATAAATATCTCGCATGGCTGTAATAATACAATTTTTTAAATATGTATTAACATAAGAATTGACTAATAATATGAATAAAATAATATAAAAAGCGTATTTAAATACTTATTGCCTTTGTGTAGCATTTACACACAATAAATTAAGCTTACCTTCGATAGAAATCTATATATCTAGAAAAGTGAACGTGTGTGTGTGTGTGTGTGTACATTTCCCTGCGCAATAACTGTCAATTTTAAGTCTACAAACTCGAAATTTGATATACAGGGTAGTGAGATCTGGGAAAACTTTTGTGATCGGTTTTCAGAAATTTGGCTGTTAAGGGGTTAAAGTTCAACGATTTTACCTTTGAGAACTCTACCAAACTCCTCCGACAATTTTTCGTCTAAACACTTGAAATTTTAGATATAGCTTCCTTGGACATGGATCTAACTTAATAACTTACTTTGGCCCCAAACCAATAAATGTTAAGGGGTCATAATAGGGGGGTCAAAGTTAAAAAAAATTGACCGCTTTTTGTTTTTGATCAACTTATACCTCCGAACACTCGGGCAACGCCGGGCGGAAATGCTAGTAGATCAGAAAAGTAAATAATTCAACATTTCTTCCGAACAATGAACGTCTATTGTCGCCTATTCTCGGAATACTACGACCACTTGGCTCTCTCAATTAAAATCAAATTGAAGTTCCGTAAAAGCTTCGATGTTCCCCCTCCCCTTTTTCATAAGAAAAAAGTCTTGTATCGCACCCGATATAAGTGACTGGTTAATCGCTAGTATCGACAACTTTATATCGTCAATAAAAGTTCAGAGACACAAAGAGTCAATCAACGTCCACTCCTAAATGCACTCTTGTCATTGCTCAAATCATTTTTGCTTTCAACGATGCCTTCAAACCAATGTCGACTGTAGGACTACCCGCAACAATCTCCAAGGAGTCACAGAAAACACAAAATGGTCCTATGCCCAATCTTGAATTGAAATAAAAATTATAGACATAAGGTTTAGTAGCATTATATGATTATAATCCTTGGAAGGTAACATTAAAGTGGTGTAAAATTTCTGTTTTGGTAATTATATATATATATATATATATATATCAAATACGTTTAAAGCCAAAAACACACACACAATCATTTTCTTTGTGCAATTTCATACAATGTATCACTTTGTGGCAACGAATAGCGAACTATGATCGCGGAAGTTAATTAACCAACGTTACCGTCGGGTAAAACTAAGATTTATGAACTCAGGCGAAAAGAGTGAACTTCCAAGGGTTTTGAGCGGAATAATTAATGATGCACCGGCTTCTTCAAAGGGCAGGCCCCTAATAATGTCTTTCTGATTAGAGCAGTTTGTTTCTGTAAACGGAGCTGCTGTGTTAGCGATTGGTAATTATCGTCTATTATAGAACAAGAAAACACTAATACAGATTCACATTCAACTAGTGTGGTTATATATATATATATATATATATATATTTTTTTTTTAACTTAATTATAATTTGATTTTTAAATTATCAATCACATTACTAAATATTATATTAGCTCTAGGATATTTACCTATCGAGCTTATTATATATCTAAATTACAACGAGCACTTTTTCTTTCCCTGTATTTTAATTAAACTAGTAATTTTACTATTACATTAAAATACACTCAGGGAGAAATTTATTTAATATATCTACATATACGGCATAATCACGTTTTTACACACCGTTTCCTGTCATTTCATCGAAGTTCAGCAACGATGAGCCTGGTCAGTACCAGATGGGTGACCATTTAGAACTACCAGATGCTGTATGTGCTCATCGCTTATCTCGGCATTTGTTTCCAGTCGTCCTAGACTTCTCCTTCCCTCTGGACTCCAGCAGTGCCGGTTCAGAATAGATGTGTTTGGTGATTGCGCAACCCTTGCAACACAATTACACAAGCAACTGCCCCTACAGGGGTTATCCTTTGTCTTTCGACACTGAACGGAGGCATTCATATATGTGTGTGTGTGTGTGTGTGTGTGTGTGTGTGTGTGTGTGTTTGTATATGTTATCAACAGACATCATTTCGCTGTATTGCAGCGCTTCGGCGTTACTAAATAAGCTACTTTCATACCGTAATCGACGTTACGACCATCTAGTTTACAATCGACACTTATAACTAGTTGGTCGCCGTTATCAAGTTGAATCTTAATGCATATTCAAACAAGGTCAAATATTGAAAACTGCTTCATTTATGCATATGTGTTTACAAAACAGTTTTGCATTATTGCTAAAAGTATTTGATGTTATAACTTACCACAGTACTCAACCCTAAAAAAATATGAGCTTTAGTCTTTTACACACGCGCACATAATAAACCAGTATTAAAGTATCTTTTATTTATTAAATTGTTAACTAAAAGTTGATAATAGTTTTAAAAAAACACAAAAGAGCCTTTTCTCTATGTAAAGAATTACTTTGTAAATGGTAACTTTGTTTAGAAAGCTATTCTTAACATGGAAAGAGGGGAGGCTTTTTGTTTTAATAATCAAAAGATTCCGTAATCAAATCAATTAAGAACGTTTAATTTTTATGATGTAAATTATCATGGGGAAGACTTTCTGCGTAGCAGCAATCGGAAATGACATGTACCTAATCGTATATTTAACCAAAAGATTTAGTTTATAAAAGATAAAAATAATCAAAGTTCCAAGCAGACAGAATGTGTTGCCCCTGTCTGTCACTAGTCTATAGCTCTTAAGCAAGTTCCAAAAAGAATCTCCAATCTAATAGGCCCCGCATTATAAAGCGACCTCCAACCTTTGTGTCCTATCACCGAAATATTGGGTGCTGGTTTCATGTAGGGTGCTCAGATTTTAGCCGCATTTTCGCATCACGAAAGACTAGCCCTGCTAGAAACCTACGGTCGGTGCCGTACAAAAATAATCCCTTTTTTTTTTGGCCGACAAATTTGTGTTAGTGTTGAATTATAATTAAAAATTAAATTACTTTTTACGATTTATGCAAGTTTTTATTCACATTTTTTGAAAACTTTAAAATCACTGAAAAAGGAAAAAATAAAAATAAAACTTTGTTCACTCGTAAAATTTAAAACGTGATAAGTTTTTTTTTCTTAAGTCGCAACTTATCAAGTATAAAACGCTCGAGGATAAGGATTTTTCCTAAAACAAAACAATATAAAAACAACTAAAACTTAGGCTCACTTTTAATTTTTACGAATAAACAACGTGAGCCTTTTCTGGATAAGTTCTTGTTTTAGCTTCGCTTTGTTTTAGGAAAAAAAATAAATAAAAAACTATCCTCTAGTGTGTTTTATCCTTAAGTCGCGAATCGTTAGACATTTTTTTTAAATTTTTACGAGTAAACAATGTGAGCCATTTCTGGATAAGTTTTAGTTGTTTTAGGAAAAAACTCTTTATATTGAGTGTGTTATATCCTTGATAAGTTGTTACTTCAGGAAAAAAAACTTATCCAGAAAAGACTCACGTTTTTAATTTTACAAGTGAACAGAGTCCGCCTTTTTGTATAAGTTTTAGTCTTTTTAATTTTTTCAGAAAAAAAAAGAAGCAAAGTGATTTCCAAGTTTTCACAAAATATGAATAAAAACTTGTATAAATTGTAAAAAGAAATTGTAAAAAGTAACCATTAATTAGTTTTCGTCGGTCCATAAAAGAGGAATATTTTTGCAAAGGGGAATATTATTGTGCGACATCGGTTGCAGGTCTCTAGCAGAGCTAGCCTTTCGCGATGCGAAAATGCGGCTAAAATCTGAGCACTCTACATGAAACCAGCACCAAATATTGCATGCCTATGCCCATTTTACAAATACTTTAAGAGAATGTACTCCGAACTCAAAACACTTGTATCTTCAATCCCTGATACCCGATAAGCAGTAAAATCTCACCTTACACTGTAAAGATCTCTAGATGCCGGAAAACCTTCAACTGAGAGATTCTTCACTCGAATTCTAAACTTTGGAATTCCCGCTTGGGTTCCAACTTCCATGAAAGTACTGAGCACAAGTTCAAGTGTGATATCTCGTTAACAACAAGAACTGAAAACCTAGGTGTACCAAGTTCGGATCCAATTCGTTCCAGAAAAATATTTTTATCAAACCAGTAACTTGATCTTGTGTCTAACCTCCTGAAGAGGAGATAAATAAAATAACATCGAACATAGATCGATTAATAATCTAATATAGATCGATTAATACAACCAAAGGGTTGTAAAAGACGACATTTAAAGTAAGGAAGATAAAAAAGGGCAAAATGAAGAGGCTTAAAAATGCTCAAATAAGGTTAAACATTATTAAAATATTGGAGATTTGGCGCGAAAAGTTAAAAAAAGGAATTCTTAAAGCAGATGGAGTTAAAAAAAAAAAAACTTTAAAATTCGATAGAAAAAAATGGAAAAATACCGCATAATAGTGGGAGACCATTGTCAGAAAAAAAAAGTGAATGGATAAAAAATAAAATGAATATGCCAAGAATTCTTTTTTAAATTAAAAGAAAATAAGGATAAAAAAGATTAATATCGACGGATTTGTCTCAGACTAGAAAAAAATGAATCCTGTCCTGGCAACTAAGAAATCTAAACTATGATTCAGAACACACACAAAATAAAACCAAAAAATACAAGAAATAATAGCGACATTAAAAGCTATTAAAAATGATGTTCCGGGGGGGGGGGCTTAATTCGGCATATTCCTTCGTTTGCACGCCTCTTATGTTTTTACAAGATTCTGTAAAATCTCAACCAGTTTTCTGAATAGTTTTTGCTGTGATGTATAGCTTTTGTAATAATCTTAGTTTAACGTTCCTGAACATTCTCTATTCAAGGAGAGCAGAAAGTGGACCTTTGGTTTACTTTCGGCAGCTTCGCATCACTTTTAATTTCGTAATGAGCGATATTTCTACAAAAGGGGAAGAATTTGTTTTAAGGGCCAGGCTTTATCCAAATAACGTTTATCCTTTGCTAGTTTTTAATTTTGAAGTAGTATCTATTCGTTTTTTAGCTTCGTACATCACAGGACTTCATGTCTTGTCGGGAACGATTTCCATTAAAAACAAGTGAAGCATGCATGGTTTCCCGTGAGTACACAGTGAGGCATAAAAAATGACTAAGTTCAGCATTCCTCACTCCCATTTAGCCCCCCCTCAAATCCCCAGAGATGTCAAATCCTGGTGAAAATGAACAAACAGTGCAGTTTTAGGCCTTTACATATGTACATTTGAGTTCTGCAACATACAAAAATAGAGAAATTACTAAGTCCATTATTTGCCTCCCCTCCCATTTAGCCCCAAAAGTCCCCAAGGCATTTGAGTTCAGCACCATGGAAAACTGCTAAATAGACATATACAGAAAATTTTGGACAAATATAGTAAAATAGTCCCAAAAATGGAGTGTTTTTATTAGCCCTAAAAAAAACCCTGGGGTACACCCAAGAGTTATCGCGAAGTATAGACAAAAAAAATTATATTATATAAAAATCAGTTACAACTTTTCAGACAGTTTGATAAAAATCCAAGGTATCAATTGTTTTTAAAAGCACAAAAGTCAATTTCAGCCATTTTAACCCGAAAGATACCCCTAGATAAGCAACCGGAGTTTTCCCGGAAAACCGTTCTGTTACTTTTTTACTCATATCATGTTTAATGTTTGTGCAAAATTTCAAGAAATTCTAAGGCGTAGTTATTGAGAAACGTGCAGACAGACAAACGGACAAGGATGAATTTATAGGTCCACCCTCGTTTTGTAGGGGGACCAAAATTTCAGCATATCGATATGTTCGTTTATTCTAATACGGAACACAATATCAATTTTATATTATTTGTTGGACTATTGTTTATGTATTGGCTAATATTCAACATGTACGCGTGGCGCAACCGATACAGTGCTAAGTTTAATCACACCTGAGTGACAATCTCATTGAGGTTTTAGGTTCAATCCTCAGTACAGGCGATATTAAGAATATAGTTAAAATTACTTTGAGACTACTACTTGTCAATGGCTGACGAAATAAAAATTTACACTTGTGGATAAAATAAAAAGGCTCAGTTCGAAATTCTATACAGATTCCCGAGTTCGACAAGACGCTCATAAAGTTTGGAAGTTACATCGACCGAAACGTTATGCAAATAACATCCGTTACGAAAGCGGCAGACCGAATAATCGAAATATGAAATTTCTTAAAATCCCGAAACGATATCTATTGTGAGCGACTGTATTAGTGTTAGGACGATTAATCGGATTCAGGAATCGAAAATAATCGGAATTGTGGGGGGAGGGGGTCTATCGAAAAAAAGTGCCTATTTTCCGATTCCAAAAACGATTCTTTTAATTATCTTTTTTATTTGATTTTATTTCAAACAAAATATCCCACTATTAGTACTAATGATAAAAATAAATATTTGTTGGTTTTAAAACATACATTTTTTTACGGTAATAAAAAAAACACCTAATCTATAGTTAGAGATTTATAAAGAATCGGAATCGGGAATTTAGTACGGAATCGAGAAAAATCCTGGAATCGTCACATCACTAAATTTTATACACTTATTTGAACATAAATTTACGACAAGTATTTATTTAATTAATCCTCAGCTATAAATATACTAATACTTGATCAGATAAATAGCTTCTGAGTTAACTTTTCCGTTGCATAACTTGGAAAATGATTGATACAAGACGGAGAAGTAAGACTTAGATAAATTTACCCATCCTTACGTTGTCAAGCGGAATATGCAATCTCACGACTAACTTCTGTTCTTATTTACCCCCTCTCCATTATATATATATATATATATTATTCCAAGTTAAAGGTATTCGAGAGGGAAAACTCGAATTAAAACGAGGTTATTAAGGGTGCTGAATAAAAAAGAGTAAAATATATTTTTTATTTATATAGACAAGTATTACATAGTCGCTACACTGAACATGTTAATGCTTCAGACAATTGGTTGGCAAAAACAAAAAGTCCTCGTCAAGAGACGTAATAGAGTTAATGTGCCAATAAAGGCATCTGGTTATCACATGGAAGAAATGAAATCTATAATATAAATATCACCCGTGTTTAAATGTATGTATGTATGCATATCTCGCAAAAACTTTCAACAAATGTGACGGATTTTCACGAAATTTGTATCATTTTGAATGCCGACCCTTCGGACGACTAATATCGAAAAATTGGCCAAAAATATTAATTCCTTCACCATTAACTGGCCACTTTTCTACAGGGAGGTGTCGCTTATTTTTTGCCGATAATTTCGAAACTAATTGCCTTTTCGATTGTCTATCTGTGATTTAAACCTACGTCACTTCCGATTTGGCGATGGACGCAACACCTAACGAGTCACTTTTTTCACGTTCTTTTCCTCCTTCGTGGTACGGGTTCGAGCTTGCCTACCACCAGTTTTTTTTTGCGCTCGCATTTTTTTTTTTTTGCTCAACCAACACCCTTACACACCCCCACTTTCTTTTCCGCGTTCATGTCATGGGTTCGAGCCTGCCTCCTACATACTTTATTTTTTTTGCTCAACACAAACACCCGGACAAAGCCGGGCACACAGACTAGTATATATATATATATATATATATATATATATTATTATTTATTTATAAAAGAAAATGTTAAAATGCTAAATTTAGACGGGAGTGGTGGTAGGTTAAGTAACATTTTAGACTCAAAATACAGAAAGCGATAGGGGGAAAAGAATGTTACGCTTCATTATTATTATTCTTTTCTTGTTGTTGTTGTTATTATTATTAAAAGTGCATGTTAGAGAGTCTTATTAAGAGGGATGTTGTTGGTGCGTTCGTGTTATGAAGAGATTCATATATATAAAATGTTCATACTTAGAAGTGTAATAGAAGCTCTTAGAGTGAGGAAACAGTGTTCAGACAGTCTTAGTGTAGATATGAGATGTCGAGACGTGTATGTAAAGACATTTTAAAACACATGATATACAAGACATATAATGACAATTTTCACTTTACCTTTTGGTAGAATTACAACACAAAGACGACGTTTATAAAAACACATGATGTGTTTATTTCTTCTCCCGACCGGTCGTGGTTTTCATAGTCAAGAATTCAAGTTTCACATTCTAAGTTTCAAAGGTGACCGTCTCACTTCTAGACGTTCGAATCCCATGTCTGGACTGTCGTCTGTCGTCCTCAGACTCCCTCTGACTCTTTCCCAGTTTCTTTAAAGTTTCTAAGTATATCGAGAACTTCCCATTTTCCATGACGTCATACACATGTTAAAACATGCGTCTTCTTTCACGTGTTCTGGAAATGTGTGTCCAAAATTTTTTCCTTTGTTTACAAAAGGAATTTTAACCTATATTCCCAGTAACCTATATTTCCAATATGTTAAAAACATGTTTATTAAATTATCTTATAGTTGCATTCTTCAATTGAATTTTCATAACAGAATTCACAATGCACATTCTTTTCTTCAAACTATTTTATCTCTAAGCTAAACAATGGTTTGTTTTTTTACATTCCATTTGCTAATTCTCTCTCGTAATCTATTTCTAAACCTAAATTACGAGGTTCGAATTTTGTCTATTCTATTTCATTTTAACTAAATCTCTCTATTTTTATACTTACATGAAAAGGGGACAGCTCTTATGTAACAATGTCAAGATAACAGAATAAAGAGGAATAAAAAGAAAAAAGAAAAACGCAGAAACGGAAGAAGGAAAAACGGGTAAGCATAATTACACTGCTACAGGAAATGGGTGGGGGCGGGGGTGAAAACATTTGAGATCATCATTGATTGTGGGTTGAAAGTTAACGCGCCAAAACATTAGCATATTCAGTGTAGCGACTATGCAATATTTATTAATATAAATAAAAATATTATACCAAAGCCGAGTTAGTCAACGTTGGTTTCCTTAGGGATTTTTTTCCTACATTAAATGTCACAAACTACATGCTAAAATATTTTTTAGCTTTGGAATTGAGTTATGCTTGATAAACTATTAAGTCTTCTAATCAGCCGTAATTTGTAATTAGTTGAACTCTTGACTCTCTCACTATGTTGATTCAATCGCTCTACTGTTTCATTATAAGCGAGAGAGAGAGAGAATGTGTGAGAGAGAGTGTGTGTGTGAGAGAGAGATGATTTCCAGTGTGGCCATCTAAATTACGTATGTCCGTACATACCGTAAACATGTATATAGAATAGATGAAATAACGAGTCTCTGTACTTCTATACAAGAAGAATACTTTTATAGAACAATCACATCAAATCTTTCTTCCAGTTCATACATTAGATTCACTGCTCTTTCTGCTTTTAAAATCGGTTCTCTCTATCGCTCCAAACACTTTCTCACATCCGAGTCTATAGTCTATCTCTACAAATCTACTAACAGGCTATGTATGGGATGTTCTTGTCATACTTGGACTGGTGCATCTGTCATATTCAAAGTTTCTTCTTAAGGTTAAACACATGTTAAGGGGTCAAAGGATGTGTGCAGTGAAGACGAAAGGGGTGAGAACCAATCAAATTGCAAATGTTTATTTGTAATTTGATTGGTTCTCACCCCTTTCGTATTCTATGCACACCTCATCCTTTCTCTCACAGACGTAATGTCTCAGTCTGAGTATTAATGTAATTCCGTGTCCCTTTGGGTTGTGATCATAGTGTAGTATCTGTTAACTGTGGCAAGAAGGGCCAAGGGTCAAAACATTATTATTATTATTAATTGATTCGAGCGACGGCGGGTCGCTGGATCGATTATTATGATTAGAAAAATAAACAATTAAATTGGGGAAAAAATGATTGACATAATATAATAATATCGCAAAAGGAATGTAAAAATAGAAAAAAAATGTAAACATGATTTTTGGTTCGCATAAACAAATAACTAGATTGAGGTTACATCAGCTGTTGGTCTGAGACACGTAATGAGACGTGATGAAATGTAGATTTGGAGATATTCTAGGCAGTCATTAGCTGGACATCAGGGGGAACGGACAACTCAAATAGGAGAGTTGATCTCCATGATGCAGGGAGCGGCGTCATTTCAGACAGCCAAGGTGTAAAAACGTATAATTTCTGAAGATTCTGGCCGGATCATGAAAATAAATGTTCGTATATAATTCGGGTATGTGTTGTGCTATTTACATCTGTCAAAAAGAACTGCTTGCCTACAACTGTTTCGATACGTTCACGTTAATCGTTTCCTGTTAGAACTGTTGCATAATTGTTAAAATATACGCACTAGACGATCAACTAAATGATACGACATATTTACATACACGCATTTACACGTACACGAATATAGAGAAAAAGATAAATCGTTAAAATTTGTGCAAATATTAATTTGTTCTCTGATTTTCGGATTATTTTGCAAAAACTTATTTGTTGCCACCCATGCTTAATCGTAGGGTTAAAGAGATATGGTTTTACGATTTTTTTTTCGTTAAAATAAAATTTAAATATATTACAAATTAAACATAATAATGGCATATCCAATCTATATAACACTAGCTGGTAGCCCGGCGTGGACCGGTCGTACAATACGCTTAAACATGATATTTTAATTTTATTTCTTTAATCGTAAATTGAATTCATAAGATAAAATAAAAATAAAATCGTGAGGTACATTCAGGCTTGAACAGATCATTGGATATGTAGTCAAAGCTATATCGCCAGATTATAATAAATCTTTTTTTTTAAGAAATAATTTGCTGAAATTTTATCTCCCTTGCCAGTGTAACGTAAAATATTCCTCTCTATTTTTTTCATTTATGAGAGAAAAGCTATTTTTTAGATTTTTCTTTTTCAATTATTGATACTTATCGGATAAATTTCTGTACAAAACACTTAACACTGCCACACAAATTAGCTTTGTGGGAAATTTTCAAAAAATAGGCTCAGCCGTTTCAGCACCTACCAGGAGGGAACTCGCACACAAAATGACTTTTATATAGTAGTAGAGATTCTGCATGTTTCTTCCTCAGTGTGTACACTACGCTTTGAAAAAGTCAAATATAATTTTTGAAGGCCAAATTGCTTCAAAAACAAAAAAGCCAAATTCACGAAATTTAGTAAAAAAAAAAGAAAAAAAAAGAAAAGTAAATCTGGCAACCCTGGACAAGAATATGAGAATGACCTCAGTTTGATGTAGCCTCGTTTTCGAATATCGTACTAATATATGATCAGTTATACCATGGTGTGAGAAAGAAACTTGTAATTCCGAGGTACATCGGTTCTTCACTGAGGAAAATCGGCAAAACATTTCGTAAAAATGGAACATTCAAAAGAAACAGAGTAAAGAGAAAATATTGTCTGTCAAAAGATGCTGAAGTAGATTAAAGATTGTCTATTGTAATGTAATTTTAATATTTGTATTGAACAATATTACTTTCTGAGTATTTATTAATACTTATCTCATTTGGGCCAGTTCCATCTTTAAATACAATGGACAATATTTTCATAGAAATGTTAAACTCATTTGCCTCGTGTTATTAGGTTTTCTGTAAAAAAACAAAAAATAAACAAAAAATAAACGAAACAAAAAACAAAACAAAAACAAAACAAAAAAACAAACAAAAAGAACAAAAACTAATTTCTTGCGCTATACAGAAAAAATATCAGTTTCATCAAACCATATTTGATTAAATATATTTCTTATACCGTGGAATTTCCAAAAGATCCTGCTAGTATAGAATATTATTTTTATACGACGTAAAATTTGATAAAAGTGAAAGTAAAGTTTGATAAAAGAACTACGCAAAAAATAAAAAATAAAAACCAGACAAATTAATAAATGGATTAATTTGTCCTGTTACCGCTACGAGAAATAGATAAAGCTAGTCGATAAATTTGGCAGCCATTTAGGAAATCAACTGCTTTAATGTACGCAAATATAAACAGCAGTGTTTTTCAAATTTTAAGAGTGTGAAGTCTATCTTTTAGCTGCAATTACTACCAGGTGCACTACACTCGAAGTAGTTAGACACAAGACAGATCCCATTCAACGCAAGTGGGGTCCCATTCTGGAAGCTTCTAGAAATATAGAGGCATCGCATGAAGTTGCCATTTGAAGGTTCACTAAATCAGTGTGATAGTATTTAGTAGTGACGGGACGATTCGCATACCCCCCCCCCGCCCCGATTCCGATACATCTACGGATTCTGATTCTTTATAAATCTCTAAATATTTAACTATAAAATTTTAACTTTTTCCCAGTTATCACAAAAACATGTAAATTGTGTATATTGTGTGAGCAAAAATCAGAAGCTCACAGTATTAATGCTGGAGTTCCTCAGGGGTCAATCCTGGGCCCAACTCTTTTCCTGATCTACATAAACTGAATGAGAAACTGAAAGTCAGAATATTTTTTAATACATTTTGTTAATTTCTCAAAAATATGAATTATCACGGAGAGTTGTTGCCCCTTTTTGCTCCAATTGCGTAAAACTAGATTAAAGTTAATATTCTCACATTTTTGTATCCCTACGTTTAGCAATTGCGTTTCAAAACTCCGTGATATGTTCAGTAGTTTAGGATTGAATCATGTGAATATAAATATATAAACGTACTTAGCTTTATATAAATAGAGATGCCCACAAAACAAATTAATCACTTTAAATATTTAGAGATTAGAAACTAAAAAAGATGAAACCATTTATAAAAACGGCCTAATTCGGCATTAAATGATTCCAAAGAGTGCGTCGTGTGACACAAAATGCACACCACTATGTAAATGAATACACCTAATTGAATCAGCAGTCTGCGACGTCATATACCATTCTTTTATTGATCATAAATATGAACCTGTTTGAAGAAACCTTCTCTTGCAGCGACAATAAAAAGTCGAAAAAAGAAAAGTATTTCACAGATTATATTTTATTGTAGTGGAATGCCGACATTCGTTTTAGTACACCAAACTTGGCATTTACAGTCAGATCCCCCTAACCTCCTGCCGAGAGAGAGAGAGAGAGAGAGGGAGAAAACTCGCGCGCGAGCGAAAGAAAACGCGCGTGCAATAAAGAGAAAGACCACGCGCGTGCGAGCGGGTGAGAGAGAAAACGTGCGCGAGAAAGAAAGAAAACGCGCGACCGATAGAGAAAGAAAATCCGCGCGCGCGAGAGAGAAAGAAAACGCGCGCGAGAGAGAAAGAAAACGCGCGGGAGAACGCGCGAGAAATCAGATCCTCCTAACCTCATGCTTAGAGAGAGAGCGAGTGCGAGAAAACACGCGTGCGCGCAAGAAAAAGAGAGAACGCACGCACGAGAGAGAATAGGCGGAGCATCGGTTAACTTCGGTTTCAAATCTAGCTGTCTGCTGGTTTTCTCTCCGATCGGTTAATGTTATTCTGAAAAATGTTTTTCTTCAACCCAACATAGCTCAAATGACAGAATGGTTATATTTTCATTTATTTCCTAACCTTGAAATTATCAAACAACGGAAGACGTATTCCAAATACAACCCCATATGCAAACAATATTCGGCATAAACAAGGTTGATTTTGATCAGTACAAGATGGTAACCATTTAGGAATACTAGACGCTGTATGTAGGAGAACGTTGATACCTCCCTGCAAGAGCTGCAAAAACCTAACCATCTCCTCTGACAGGTGACATACATGTGACTGGAGATCACTTGTGAATTTCATACTCTCAAAAGTTTCTGTTTCGGAGAAAATCGGTTAACCCTGCCTAGGGTTAGTGCTACTTCGGTACGGTATGGTTGGTATCCACATATCTCTCCTTGTCTGCATCTCATTATCATCTAGACCAGTGGTTCTCAACCTTTTTTTACTCATGGACCCCTTTTCCCTTCTTTTTATCTTGGTGGACCCCTTCATAACTATTGGTTATAAGACAGTCTTCTATTTTTCACTAATATAAATTTTGAGGTTTTAATAATCAAAGAAATATTACATAATTAAGCTTTATTTTTAATAATAAAAACTATTCTGAGTTGGTTTTCTTGATGGGCCACCAAAATATCGTTGCAGACCCCCATTTTGTTATGTTTTGCCTGTGGAACCCCATAAATATTCCATGGACCCCGGTTGAGAACCCCTGATCTAGATTATAAATTCTATTCATTATCCTGTTTCTCCCACTACTGAATAGTTCGATTACTTAACACAGATGAAAGACAATTGATTGCTTGATAGACAGAGAGAATGAGTCATATTTACAATTCCTTATAAAGAAATGTATCTGTAGAAATCGTCTCCGAAATGGAATTCTGGATATTTTCAGTTTTACTCATAAAATCTATTTGTACATGTTTCCCTTTTTCTTCGATTTTCATTGACATTTTTTCGCCAGAGTAATTTGTGTATTCTTTTTTTTTTAGTCAGTTTTAAAATGATGTTTAGTATTTTTTTTCTAAACTTCAAATAATCACACTTCCATCATACACCGCAATTTTCTAAAGAGTTACAAAAAAAAAAAAACAAACAAACAAAGATCAAACAAAACCCCCAAAAACAAAACAGAGAGAGAAAGAGAGAGAGGGGGGGGGTAAAAATGTGGTTAACAACTATAAAACGTATTCCTTCCTTCAATGGTTTTATGGTTAGATGCGCCATTTTTTTTTTAATCTTAATTTTATCTTAAGATTCTTGTGTTTGTCAATGTCTTCTTTCTCTTATTCTTTTCATCCGCTGATTATTTTTTTTAAGATCCTATTTTACTGATAGATTTTATATTATCATTTGAGTATTCTTTCTATTTCATACTCTCTTTTCCTAATATCTGCCCCTTAAGGACCTTGACTTAACTATTAAAAAAAAAAAACTGTCTTCATTCTATCTCCTCAACTCTCCCCGAAGGCACCCCCTTCTTAACCCCCAGGGAATGGATAGAGTTTGAAACAGCTTAAAGTTCAATAATTTTCGTGAAATAAGGCAGTTTTAGTCAATCTGATTCACGAAGCAAACATCCCTTTTTTTTCTCTTATTCCTTATTCTTTCTAATCCTTTCTCTGGGGTTTAAATTTTTTTTTCTTTTCGATTTAATAATATGCCTCTGGTATTTTGTTTTTCAAATTTTTAGAAACTTTGCATTTCAGTAACATCATTCCAAACTTAAATAGAGGTCACCAATGACTTGTCTCTATACAGACCTATGGTCTTCTGTTAATAATTCTTATTAATTTAAAAATCTCTGTCGTGTGAATGTCCATAACGGCACCAATGAAATCGTTAATAAAATTCGCAATCTTCTCTATAATCCAAACATATTTGTTAAAAAAACAAAACAAAAACAAAACAAAAATAAAACGACAAAACAAAACAAAAACAAAACTTCAGTCTATGTGCGACTTGTCCACCAAGGATGCCAGCGTTATTTTTATTTATTTATTTATTTTTTTGTAAGCACAACTGGCTATGACTGATTTTAACTGTAACCCTCTTCGCTAAGAAATAATCAGAGGATGGTTTTTGATATGTATTATCTTTGAGATAACCTTAAAGAAAAGTCCGGTCGCAGGTTAAGGTCCGGTGAGTGTGAAGCCGATTCAAGATCACACCTACTGATGTGGCGATCACCAAAATGTCCCTGCATAACATTGAACAATTATAAGCAAAAGATTGTTGGAAATACACTATTGAAAGATGGTGGGTAAGTCATGTATAGACTGGAGTTTACCTGTACTACATATGGTTAAATTGCAGAAAGGATTGTGAATTTTAGTCATGAATCGTTATTATTTCTGTCACCCTATATTAGTGTTTAAACAATTACATACTACGTATCACTAAAAACATTTATGGATACTAGCAGTTTTAATAAGTGACGTCATGTAATATCTAGAAATGTAAAGTTCGATGGGGGAAAAAAAAAACGTACGTGAGGCGTCATTCGTAAACATTGTCTTCGTTTCCAAGAATAACTTACTGGAAGAGGATATTTATAATAAAGATTATCTACCTTAAAACTAAAATGTTAACTCATTTTCTGTAAAAGCTAAAATAAAATGGACAGACAAAAATTAAAATGAATTTTCTGCGTCGATAATAACTTGTAAATAAAATTATCTGTGACAGTATTTTTTAACATTTTTGTTAGACTCTACAAAACATGTTTTGTTTTTATCTCCCATATAATATTTTGATTGCAGAAATTCCCCCCTGGATCAAAATATTATATGCTTTGTTTTGTGGCAGCCATTGCACAGACTGAAGTTAGCAGTTGTTCCAAAATAATGGGTGGTCCTACACAAAGCCTTCACCTCTACAAACAAATATGTATGGATTTCAGACAACTTTATTGTATGAACCTCATACATTAAAAATCGACAGGAATGTCCATTTTTTAAATATATTTCCATTTAATTTTTACGTCTTTTATCTATCTATCTATCTATCTATCAAGTACCATAGGTTTGCAACAACATATGCCACATACAAATTTATTATGTCTAGATTATTAGCAATTATTTTATGTAACTTGAGAACGACATTTGACATTTAGTTGTTATAATAAAATCCTACATTTCATTCTAGGAGCAACATCATAATCTTCAGTCGAAGTAGTTTTTATTTTCCCCTTTAAATCTAAAGTCCTCCCACCGCCCCCAGTAAAGACCAGGAAGAAATATACACATAACTATATTGTCCTAGCACCCTTCGTAACTGAATCATACACTTGTAGACATACAATTCTTCCACTTCTCAATTCGAAATAATTTCTCCCTTCTGAAATTTAAGCAATTCTCATTGGCTGAGAGCGTAAAAATCCAGATTAAACACGTTACAAAAACGAACACGTCATACCTTTACAAGTATGACTGCTCTCTCTACACCAAACATTAATTTTACGATTATTGAACACATTTTTTGTTTGATTTTTTCTTTGTTTTATAACGAGCGTTTTCTTCTTTATATTCTTTATTATTTACATTTTCATTACCTATGAACATGTTAACATCGCGCAGATATCTTCCCCACCCACCACAAAAAAAAAAAAAAACCCACAAAAATAATCGTGTAACAGAACATTAATTACCTATGGTTTTATTGTTCATTTTTTGTTTTGTGCATTAACTGCTAAGAATTAAGTTGACGCCCAAATATTACATGCAGGTGTTTGATTATAGGCAAATTCTAGACACTTTTCTTTAAAATGACTTTACTTCGTTTGGTTCATAGTCTTTTCGTGTCGGGATCCCAACAGCGATTATCAAGGTTACATTTGGAGCAAATATTCTGACAAACCCACCCCCAATCACAGGATGGGGTGTCTTTTTCAGGAAACCATTCTTAATATGGGATGTTGCAGGTGGCCCTTCCGAGACCTGTTCTTACCATGAGGAGGTTGGGCAAGAACTACAACAACTGTACTCTGTTTTTACGAGGAGGGGCATGCTTGATTATAGACAAATTTTTACCTTAGGTCCATCAACACTTTCCTTTAAAATAAGGACTTTTACAAGCTTTCCACTATGCTGATTAAAAATATCTTATTTACATTTGGCGGATACAAGTAATTCTCGCAATATAAAGCCCTGTATTATGCACGTTATATCACTAGCCACCAGATTAGTACGCACGGGCGAAAAACAAATTCAGTTATATCCGAATGACACTGCCACCTCCAAATTCCATTGTTGGTTCGTAGTATTTGGTTCATGGTTCAAATTTCATGGCTCATATTTCATTGTTCAAATTTCATCGTTGGTTCATAGTATTTGCGCGTGGGGTTCCTGGCAGCGATTATCAAGGTTAAATTTGTGGAAAATACTTGGACAGTCACCCTACTACCAAAATGGGGTGTCCATTCTGACAGCTGTTTTTAACATGAAGATGTTGCAGGTGACATTCTGAAAACCATTCTTAACATGAGGAGTTTGGCGGTTTGGCAAAAACCACAATACCGTACTTTATTTTTTCTATGAGAAGAGGGGATCATGCTTCCACCAGGCAACGCCGGTTAACGGTTCCTGCTAGTTAAGTTATATTGAACGGTACATTAAAATCTCCTACTGAAAATACTAATGGTGAGACTGCGAAACAAAATACGATCTGAAATATCAGAAGTGCAATTTGGATTCGTCGCAGACAAGGGAACAACAAATGCCATTTTCACAGTGACAATGCAGAAAGACCTCTACTTGTGTCTTATTGATTTCTCCGAAGCTTTCGATAAAGGAAGACATGAAAACTGATTCAAAATTCTAAATAAAGTAGACATTGATTGGAAAGACCTTAGAATTCTGAGCAACCTCTATTGGAGACAAAAGGCGACAGTTTTTTTTTAAAATTACATTTTCACTCCAAACAAGGCGCATCGCCACTTTGGTGTAGGGGGCTACTATCAGGGGCAGCAACTACTGGGGCACTATGTTGGGATTTGGGCAGCAAGATGTCGGTTCACGTTGGACTTGAACTTCTGCATGTCAGTACAGTTAGGGAAGCAGGAACTTGGAATGGAATTCCAGAGTCTAGCAGTTCTGGGGAAGAAACTACTGGAGTAGAAAGATCTTTTACATCTAGGGATCTCTACTGTGTGAGGTGGGATTTAGCTGCCTGTCGGGTTTGTCGAAGGTGTCTACATCGTGGGGGAACAAGTGTCTGCAGTTCGTCAGAGCATTCACCATTAAAATACTTGTAGAACAGGCAGAGGGATGCAACGTTTCGTCGATGGGACAGAAGCTGAAGTTTAGATGCCAGTTCAGGGCCTATCAGATTGGGGACTCTCTTTTGAACCTTGTCTAGGAGCGAGAGACTAGCAGCAGATGCACCAGCCCAAATGTGACAACAATACTCCATACATGGGCGAATGGTGGCCTTATAGAGGTACAGGATGCTTTCAGGTGTCAGTAGTTTTCTAACACGGTAGAAAGAGCCTACCTTTTTCGCCACGGCCCTGGCAATGTTTTCAATATAATTGTTCTAACTCATGTTTCCTGTGAACGTTAGGCCAAGCAGTTTGAAAGATGTGCTCTCAGACAGGGAGTCACTGGCCATTGCTTTTGGTGGCAGAGAAGGTTTATTGTAATTATTGAAGGAAACCAGTTTAGTCTTGGCAGTTAGAATAGATGTAGAGCACAGTGAGTAAACACTAATAAATGGAGTCATCAAAGCTGTGCTTTATCACCAGATTTATTCAACATCTATAGCAAAAACATAGTGAGATAAATTGAGGACATCAAAGATAAGTTTGAGCGAACACAACATAATGCAGGTATGCAGACGACACTGTATTAATAGCAGAATCCGAAGAGACCGTCCAGCACATGCTGGATACTGTGGTGGAAGCAAGTGAAAGTAATGAACCTGCTTTAAACATTTCAAAAACGGCAAGTATGACAGTATCCAAGAACACCAAAGCTCCAACATGCAAGCTACAATGTCGCAATGTACCAGTTAACCAAATTGATAAATTCAAATATCTGGGACCTGGATCACATCTGATGGAAGGTGCACGACTGAAATACAAAGTCGCATAGCTGCAGCCAAGGTCAAATTCAAGAGATTGTCATCAATCATGACCAACAGAAACATTAAAATGGACGCTAAATTCAGAATACTCCGAACGTATGTATGTATTATACAATTGTGAGTGCTGGACAATCACCGACACCACTAGGGAAAAACTAGAAGTAACTGAAACTTGGTTCCTGGGGAGAATTTTGGAAATCTCCTGGGCAGAAAAGAAAATAAACCAATAGGTATTAGAAATGGCAGACAGAGAAAAGTCTTTAATAAGAACAGTAAGAAAAAGACAGATTCATGGGCCATGTCTACGGAAAAAGCGGAATAGAATAGAGTAGTTTAAAATCTATACATTTGGGGTAGTCATTTTTTTCAAATTAAAACGTTCGTTATAAATTAATTAAAAAATAAATCAGTTGTGATTTACTTTCTGCTTACGTATAAAATAAAGTTGTACTACTACTACCACCACTACCACCACTACCACTACTACTACTACTACTACCACTACTACAGCGTACAGTTTGATGAATTGCATCCCTTTCATTTTACGCATGTGTTTTGGCGGTTTTACGGCTGTTATGACCAAGAGGTAGACCAGCAGACTTATTACACATATACTAGTTGTACCTCGCCAGCGTTGCTCGGTATTCATTAATTGCACGTTTTAAGTAAAAAAGTAGATTAAAAATGAATTTTAATATAAAATACGCGAGACAATAAAATGAAATGGTGTATTGGTGAGAAACACACATACTTAGAAACACGCGAAATGTTCACAAATTCTTAATACCGAGAAGATATGAGAAGTGCTCAATGATGAATTTTTTTAATATCAAAGGGAGATAAGTCATATTCAAAGCCACGAAGTCTTATCTCCCTATCGTTATTTGATTCCTTATAGTTATTACCGTCATAGTAGAACACTTGATTGGAATAATTTTTCAAGCACAATTGAAGCCATCGACATTTTAATAGTGTGAAAAAGAAAAAAAACAAAACAAAAACATACTGAAAGGAAAAAAGACAAAATAGCTAAACGATCAAATATTGATGTGGGAGATCCGATGTGGACTGGCACATTGTCCTGTTGGAAATGTCACTGACCAGATTTAAAGAGTGTTGGACATTTCGACAGAATCTCCTTCTGAACTCCTTTAAGACCTCAACATAGTATTCATTGTTATCTGTGTTCTATGGGAACTCGATGTGCATGTAGATCATGCTCGTGCTATCAAATATGTTTCCGGGTCGGTTTGCTCTGTCTGGCTTTCTTGTGGAAGAGAGCCAGCATACTTTCACTGAAACTGTCCTGATCTCTGGGTCATAGAAGTAGATCAAGCTTTCATCGTAGATCACCAGAACATTAAGAACTGCGATATCTGAATTGATCAACTCGAGCTGCTGTCATGACAACGTCTTTCTGAGTTCCCCTGAACACCCTTGAGATAAACTTCGCGCAATTCTTCCGCATCTTCAGTTCCACGCGAATAATTGTGTGTAGAGTTCCCACACTGACATCGAACTGTGCACTTATTGTCTCTATAGAAACACGCCGGTCTTTATCCATGAACTTCTTTATTTGGCCGACTAACTCTGGTGTTCTGACTTCCTTACTCCTCCCACGCCTTTCATTATCCATCATAGACTCCCTACCTTCCTTGAATCTCTTACTTCACTCAAAAACTGATTCTCAGTTCATACAGGATGGTCCAAAAGCATACTGTTCTTCTAAAGTGTTCTCACGTCCAAATTGCATTTTTGAAATTCATTAGCTGTGATAATCAGGCTTTAGTAGGGTGTATTCCGATTCCTGCTGTAGCTGTTCATTGGAACCTGAGATCATAAAAATTTGACATGTATAGCAATAACATACTGAATTTTCAAGAGTTTGCGACAATTTTAGATGCCTGTATAAAAAAGTCTGGAAACCTATTGAAACTTGTATGTTGTTCCAAGCGATAAAAGTCAAAATAACTGTTTGTATTATTTGGACTATTGTCCACATCTTTGGATCCGATCCCTACAACATTTAGGCTGGTGTAACTTCCGACCTTCAGTTATATCTTGCTGAACTCTGAAATCTCTCTAGAACTCCCTATTCAATATTTAATCCCAATGGGCACCATGCTATCGTTTCATCAACATGGAAGTTTTACGTAATTCGAAATGGGATTCTTCGTATCGCGCGACTAACGTAACAAAAACATGCTACTAGTATGAATTAAATAAGTTCAGTTCGACATTCCGTACGAACTCCTGAATTCAAAACATTCCTGGCAAGAAATTAGTTACGGTTCACCCCAGCATGAAGATCGAAGTTTACATCGATCGAAACGTTATAACAACATCCAAGAATTATACAAATTAGCAATCTTCAATTCCGAAACATACGATACTTTTGTATGCTTATATATGATATACTTTTGTATGCTTATATATGATATACTTTTGTATGCTTATATATGATAGATAAAGAAATAAAAAGGAACACACAGAGTTGAGTGTTCAACGTATCGTCTTTATTTCGAGACTTCCTCTGATTGCTACTTCTTGATAGGAGCTTGCTAACTCTTCTGATTGATGTTGAGCGTCCATGTGCACATACGTGGCTCTTCAACCCAGCTTCACTCTTGTATAATCGTTCAGATGTGGCATGTGAAAATTGCAAATATTTGGTGGTGTCTGTGGGGTGGACTTCTCTTTTTTTTTCATTTTTCTTAAACTTTTTCTTCTAGGGGATGGGACATCCAACCAGATGTCTGACATTTACCCCTATCTTAGTGAGTCTAACCAAGAGATCTTTTCAGGATTCTAGCCGTCCCTTTCAGTGCAATCGTTTGTATTTCACTTGCACTTGGTTCACCGGGTATGCTTGCTATGTACTTTTTAAAGTTCTTTTTCATAAGCCCAGTTGCTCCTATGATGACTGGTATAATTGAAACGTTTTTTAATTTCCAATTTCGTTTCATATCATACATAAGTCCTTGATACTTTGTTATCTTTTCCCTCTCAACTCTGTTAAGCCCTGTATCATTGGGTACACTGACCTCTATTACGGTCGCTTTTTTGTTTGCTCTGTCCCAAATCACTATATCTGGTTTAACAGCTGCGTTTTCTAGCATTATGCAGCTTTGAATGTCTTGTAAAACTGTTGACTAAGAGACGAATCCACAGATGTTACATAAATAGGGTTGTTTGAGTGGCAGAACATCCTCATAAAATTGTAATTCTTGTCTAGAATCTTGCGACTTCACATGATTCACCAAACTAGCTTTAAACAGAAGAAATCTACCATAAGCTGTATATATATATATATATATATATATATATATATGTGTGTGTGTGGTCTTGGAAGCTTTTTAACCTTGTGAACAATAAAAAAAAAAAAAAAATTTAATTTTTAGTTCTTCGTTAAGAAAATTATTTTGTCAGCAAGTCATTTAATCTCCTGCAATCGCCAAACAAACCTGCTTTCTCGAACTGGGATTAATCTGAAGTCTCCAGGGATCACAAATTGTTTACCATGAAATACTGTTTCAGGGATTTGAAAACAAAAACAGTATCATGGCTCCAAGGAGTGTTGATTAAGCTTCCTCCAAATAAAAAACAAAACAGGTTTCGGATAACGGATCACGTTTTTTGGCTCCGGATTAATTAGGCTAACCTTCCTTTCTCTCAATATATATATATATATATATATATATATATATATATATCACGAATTCATTTACACATCTTTTCCCTGTGCGTATTCACCCAATACTTAAA
This sequence comes from Euprymna scolopes, assembly GCF_053919585.1. NCBI lineage: Eukaryota > Metazoa > Mollusca > Cephalopoda > Sepiida > Sepiolidae > Euprymna > Euprymna scolopes. The sequence continues at coordinate 103,471,200 of NC_136486.1, read as the reverse complement.
AAGCACTTATTTCCGTGTTTCTACGAAGGATTTTTGTTTTTGTCCTTCATTTAACGACAACATTTCCATTTTCTGTCTATTCTTTAGAAAGTTTTACCGTATTTTTTTAACATTATCATTTGATTTCTAATGGACTCGTCTCAACGACTTTACGTTTTTTTCCGATTTCATTCCGTTGCTGACACATTAGAAATGTCCACCCGAATCCACCAACCAGGCCAGCAGAATACTCATCACTTCCCTTCACACATCGCACCACATCACTAACAACCCCCCCCCCCCCGACTACCGCTACAACCACGTCGGCCTCGCACGTGTCTAGTGACTACGGCAGCTCCTTCAACCGCAATAATTTTTTTTTTTTTGTAACTTATTTTCACTCTTTTTTTTTTTTTTACCTTTTAAAATTCGGAAAAGAATTTCACGCGTTTTTAATTTACACTTTTGTTTGTTTAGACTGTGTATTTGTGTCTAACAACATTTTGTCTGTGTCGTACAAGCAGGCCGCCCGGCGTTGCCCTGCTGTAAAATATCAATTAATGTTATGTTAATTCATCCAGAAACTGCGACGTGTGTATGCGAATATTATTTTTTAAGTAAGTAATAAAAATACTCGAGCCGAGATTGAAACCAAAACCTAAATACAGTGAGTCAAGTACAATAACCATTAGGCCAGATTGAAACGCTGTTTAGAAAGTGTTTTCAAACCTACTTATTCTTAACATACTGTCATGTGAACTGTTCAAGCATGCACATTCGTGAAACAGTTGACAAACAGAAAAAAATCCGATGACGCCAACGTACCAATTTTTCAATTTTGACCCATTAACAGCCTTTTTACCCCGATGAAAACCAATTAAAAAGTTTTCCACGTGTCTGAATACCCTATATATCACATTTCAAGTCTGTGGATAAAAAAATCGTTGAGTATATAGGTTGAGAAGTGTCCTCTCAAACAGACATTCTCATATATATATATATATGTATATATTTCCAAGGACAACGAAAAGAGTCCCATATAAAAATGATTAATACGGGAATCTTTTTAAAATCCTCTCCGGTCAATTGTAGGTTTAATGAAATGGTTTCTGTGGAATGAACCAGATTCAAACTTAGCACACCGACGTTTTAGTTCATACCGTTAACTACGTAATCGTCACCCCCCTCTCTAGTATAAGGGAGATAAGTCATTAAAGCTACGATGATTTATCTCTTGCGTTATTTGAGTAATTATTAAAAGATTGTCGCCATCGTAACACTAACTGGAAAAAAAACTCAATGAAAATGTAAAGGTTTTCATTGAAATATGTCTATTTGCAGAAATTCCGTTGTTATATGATAAATATATATTTTTAAAATTAAATATGTTTCATTACTCGGCATAACGTTCACAGGAAATATGAATTGGAACAGATACATTGAGAGTATTGCCCAGGCTGACGCAAAGAAAGTGCTCTACCGTGCGTAAAAGTTACTGACACCTGAGAGTATTATGTATCTCCACAAGGCCCCCATTCGCCCATGTATAGAGTATTGTTATCACATAACTTGCTACTAGTTTGTCACTCTTAGACAAGGTTCAAAAGAGTCGCCAACCTAATGGGTCCCGCGCTATCAGCTAGTCTTCAACCGCTGTCCCATCTACAAAATTATGCATCTCTGCCTGTTTTGGAACTATTCTAATAGAAGGTGCTCTGACTAACTTGCAGCGAAATCCCACCCTCACACAGATCCCTAGATCTCAGAAAGCCTTCTACTGTAACACTTTCTTACTTCAAACGGTTTGACTTTGGAATTGCGTTCCGGGTCCCTGTTTCACTGACTATACTGACATGCAGGAGTTCAAGTACAATGTAAACAGACATCTTGCTGGTCAACTCCCTACACAGTATCCCTGTGAATTATGTCCCAGATAGAAGCCACCTACATAAAATGTTACTGTGCCTTGTTTGTGGTAAAAAAATTAATACTTAAGTATAAATGAATAAAATGTTCAATAAAATTAAATTAATTGTTTTTAACAATATTAAGTAAACATTCATTTTTTTTCACATATAAATTAAATAAAACAAACGTGATTAAAAGAAAATTGTTCAACTACACGATAAACACGGATCCAGTAGATGATATTGCAAAAAAAAAAAAAAAAAAAAAAAACAAAAAAAAAAAAAAAAAAAAACCCAAAACAAAAACATTCAGATTAGGCTACACCGTTTAGTGTATCTGGGTTTCAAGAGACGTCGTTTATCTTGGTAAACATACTAATACACCAACTAAATCTTTTTAAAATGATAAACATTCTGTTTTGTTAACGTAAGAATAACTGTCAGCTAAATATTCTCCAACTAAAAGACAATAATAAATGGATGTCACTGGACATTAACAACAAAACGAAAAATGGTAAAAAAATGAAGCAAATATATAACAAATACTACTAGAAAGACACCCCAAAAGTGCCAATGTAACATTAAGATATAAAAAAAAAACCGTTGAGGTATTTTGTTTAATTTTCAATTTTGTAGCAATTACCGAGACTCCGTAGATGACCGTCTCATGTCAGTCATTTTGTTCTCATTCTAACTGAAGCATTTAATACTGCTTGGGTTACGAAATAAATGTTTTAAAAATAAGTTAAACCGCAAAAGGAAACTTATCCAGTAAGTAGAAGAGTAACTTAACTTGCTTTTGGTAACATTTAATCGTTGTTTATTTGCTGTCCTACCACTTCCATAAATTAATGTAAGTGTGATATAGTCGTCTATGCAATGTGTTCATATAGTTACGAGTACTTATGCATGTGTATTTTCTGTTTGATGTGTGATATATTTAATCGCCTCTAAAATGTTGGGTATATATTTGAAGTATATATGTGATCGTTTAGTGAGGAATGCATAAACAGGATATAACATTTATGATGGTCTTTACAATAATGGGCAAGATCAAAGTGTAGCATCTGTTCTTCAGATGCTGCACTTCCATTTCTTGTTCTCTTTTGGTGGAGGAGCAGTCCTTCACAACTGAGACAATTTTTATTTTTGTACCTTTTCTCCACGTTAAAAAAACGACCCTGGTGTCTAACTGTCCCGTGGGGAGGCAATATAAATAGGGGATTGATACACTTTTTGGGAGACGGGTTAACATCGGCAAATAGGGAAACATACCCTATCAGCTTGGAGGGATCTTGATTTGACGGATCCTTGGAAAATCTGCAAATGAAGATTCGTACAATCCGAAGTCTTGGTCGTATTTACAGCAGCATTATTTACTCACGTTCCCCATTGTAATTTAAGATCTGCACGTTGATCTTAAATTTTTACTATCGACATTTTCCGACAGTCCCATCTGCTCGGAGCCATTACGGTCTATATGGACTGTCTCTCCCTATGACTACCAACTGTCGACTCAACTGACTATGAACTCGTTACTAATTACCACATGTCTAAAACTATCGTCACGTTATTAACTCCACGTGGCTAATGACACAAATCGGATGATCCACCTTTGTCTCGTATTCTGTTTATGTCAGTTAACATTCTTTTCACCAAGTTAACATTTTTGGAAACTGTTTTAACAATAATTTTTATCTTAAAAAATACCTTTCGTCTTGATATATTGCTTCTATTTTTTTTTTAAATATCAATAACGATCATAATAATCGCTAAGCTAACATTGCGTTGCATAGACCGACTATGTAACACGATTGGTATAAATATACCGATGTGATTTTTTAATTTCTTGTATTTTGCTATTCATGGTATTATTGGAGGAATAAGACATCGCTAGTAAGTGATATGTAAACACGTTATTAAGAACATGCGTGCATAGACGTAAAACAAGCGTACAAATACGCGTACACACATCAGTGTACCAAATTGATAACGCTACAAGGCGGTGTTTACAAAGAAATTAGAAACCTTTTTGTCAGCATCTCGGAATGGTTACATGATTAAAGATAATATTCATGGAAACAAGGATTGTTTGTTGGCCTGTTCCGTTTTGTTTGCTGAGGGATTGTCAGTTGCTCCAGCCATGCGAACGGAAAGGAAACGAAGACGCAATGTACACGAACGATAGGGAATGGCTAAGTGCCTCTCGGGGGTGAACGGGCGAATTTGGTTTGGGATAGAAGAGAAATATGACCGGGGAGAAAACAAGAACGGATAATCTGCGCTTCAAGTGGCGAAAATTTTTTTTTTTTTTTTTTTTTTTTTTTTTTTTTTGAAACGTGACAGACCAACGGATCAAGTTTTATATATAGATGCATGTACGCATCTCGAATGGAAATATTTCCTTATTTCTAGTATTTATGTATATTCACAAAAAATAAAAAATAAATAACTAATTCTCACGTTTCTTTATTTGCCACAATGATCATCACATGCAGTTCTCAAATAATGCGAACGGTTTAAGGTTTAGTATTAATAAAACCTTTGCGATTTATACAAGACTAGCCTGGGTGGCCGGCGTTGCCCGGGTGTTTAGAGATATGTGTTGATCAAGAAAAAAAGTTGTAGTAGACAGGCAGGCTGGAACCCGTAACGCGAAGGCGGAAAATAAAGTGGAGGGGTGTGTAAGGGTTTTGGTTGAGCAACAAAGAAAAAAAAAAAAAAAAAAGGAAAATTGCGAGCACAAGAAAGTGGTAGTGGTAATAGGCAGGCATACAGGCAGGCTCGAACCCGTATCAAGAAGGCGGAAAACAAAGTAAAAAAAAAAAAAAAAAAAAAAAAACTGACGCGTTAGCTGTTGCGCCCATTGTCAAACCGGATGTGACGAAGCTTTAAATTAAGGCTAGACAATCGAAAAGAATCGATGACTTTCGAAAATATCGGCGAAAAAAATGACCCCTCCCTGTAGAAAAGTGCCTAGTTAAGTGTGAAGAAATTAATGTTTTTGGCCAATTGTTCGATGTTTATCGTCCGAAGGGTCGAGCTTCAAAATGATACCGATCTCGTGAAAATCCGTCACTTCCGTCGAAAGCTTTTGCGAGACATACAAACATACATAAATACATACATACAGACAAGTGAGATTTATATTATAGACTATCGATAGTTATAGCTAAGTAAACAATCAAATATAAATATTTCTATAGGTTTCAAAGATGGGAGAAAGATATCCATAGCTTATTCAATTTTACCCGGAAATTTCAGTGTACGGGTGGCGCTTTCAGCGATCTTTCTATTTATGGATAAATACGAGGTTCCTTCAAAAAGTTTCTGGACTTTTTAGCATGGGCACTTTTATTGATAATTCCCACAAAGGTCTATTCCCCCTTGAAAGTAATTTCCTCCGGTTGCAATGCACTTGTTGTGCCGTTCTAACAACTTTTGGTAGTACTCTTGTTTGGGCGTGTCAATGACCCTCGTCATAGCTATCTTGGTTAAATTGTGATCTGAGAACCCTTGGTACAAATTTCGCGCAAATCTTCCGCATCTTCAGTTCCTCGTGACTAATTTAATATGTACAATTTCCATACTGACATCAAATCGCGCACTTATTGTCTCTATAAACACACGGCCGTCCTTATCCAGGAAATTCTTTATTTAGCCAATCAACTCCTCCCACACCTCTCATCATCCCTCCCACACTCCATGCGTTCCTAGAATATCTTATGCTACTCAAAAATTGATTCTCGGTTCATGCAAGATGGCCCCAAAGCAGTCTGAAGCATTCGATACGTTTCTGTTGCATTTTTTTCCAAGTTTAAAACAGGATTTTTTGCATATCGTTTTCTAAAGTGTTCTCACGTCCAGATTGCATTTTTGAAATTCACCAGTTATGGCAATGAGGTTTAGTAGGGTGTATTCCAATTCCTGCTGTAGCTGTTCATTTGAACCTGGAATCGTAAAAATTGGTCAGTCCTCTTAGATGTATAATAATAACATACTGAATTTTTAAGGGTTTACGACAATTTTAAATGCCTGTGTGAAACGATCTGGAAACTTATTGAAGGCACTTAGTAGATGGCAAAAAACAACAAACAAACAAAAAATTCTCGCATCCTCAAAAGAACAGGGTTCAATCTAAGTTGCTTGTTTAGGTATGTTTTTAGGGAGCGGAGATTCTTCTGGACATCATTCCTGATAATCTGCATATATAAAAAATATGAAAGATCCTGGAAATGCATGTTGATTCCTGGTTGTTTGTATACGAGTGAATGATAGCAAAACGTTTCTTTTAAGATAACAAAAATGTTTTTAGATTTTGAGAATGGAAAAAATACTTGGGCGCTGGAATTTCGCTCTATTGTTAGTCATTAACATTCATCGAGATTTTATCTTTAATAACTGAAAATCATTAAATATATATGTATATATATATATATATATATATATAGTACAAAATATTGTTGAAATTCAAAAACTTACATTTTTACTTTTATATAACTCTTGTTTATTTCATCATGGATCTCTTCATTACAGCCGTTTCGTTAATGGGATAACAATTCTATGATTTTATGTTTTCATAGAAATTTTCTTTATCATCAACTTGTCAGATATGATTTCCATCCAATGTTACCAACAAAAATTTAATTTTGTACATGATAAACCTGGTGCGTTCGTTTGGAGAAAAGAAATTTCTATCCTCATATTGTTACAGGTCTGCCATCTTGGGTATCGTGTAAACCAAAATTCTTGTTTTAAAACTTATTTTCGTATTTTTTATTTTAGTGTTAATTCCCAATTTTTTCTATTATTTATTCTTTATTATATTTAATCACACACCTATATATAATTATTCGGAAAATATTCAAGATTCCTTTTATGATCAAACAATTGTTTCCGGCTATTTTCGCGGTTGTACATACTCGATCAACAAAAACAAATGTATGTAATTATATATATATATATATATATGTGTGTGTGTGTGTGATGAAACAATTCCAATATTTTTACAGAATTCAGATACAATTATCGATTTTGTTTGGAATTTTCGATTCCGATACAATTACCGTTTCAGATTCTTTGTTTTTTTAATTATTCAATATTTTGCTATAGAGTTGTTTTTTTCTTGGGCGGATTATCGTTAATATGTACATACGTGTTCAACATATTTTTATATGTATTTTATATTTAATGGGGAATTAAGTTTTAAACAAAAGGTAAAAATTAAATAAGTAAAATAATCGTTTTTGGCATCGGCAAACAATTTTCCCATTAGGATATGCTCAGACGTTCAGATTTTTCCTATTACCGATTCTGATTAATCTTCTAAGCACTAATTTTATGGATTTAGTATGTTTCGGCGTATCCGATTCGGCGTCGCTTTTTCGGCTTAACCGATTTGGCGCCAACAACGAGATTATATTTTCATCATTTTTAATTAAAAAAAAAAAATGAAAAATTTTTAATCCTTAAAATATTAGAAAATTAGCCAAACGAAGTTTTACAAAAAAAAAAGAAAAAAAAAAAAAAGAAAAGATTTTTCTTATTAACAGTTAAAATGATATATTTTCATATTGTTTTCTGAATTAAAAAAAGTTTTAGCATCTTTATAAAATTGTTGACTGGCGTGGTCAACGCGGAATTGTCCATGCTCCGATTCGGCTACGCCGAAACATCCCATTCCCTAATTTTCTATATAAACATTAAAAATAACAGAGTCCATAGTCTCTCTCTATGGACTCAAACGACTGTGCTGATTTCTTTTTTGGAATTTAACACGAAGATAATTTATGTGTCTGGCAGTGCTCTTTAGTTCGCTATCGGAATGTCTTTGATAAGTATCGATAATCGAAAAACTGAGGAAAGACGTAAAAGGAGATTTTGAACGAAGTTTACACCTTGTACACCCTAACAGCACAAGTGCATTTTAGAAATTTTATTATCGAACAAGCGAAAGGCCCGGCAAATAAAATCAACAATGGGTTCTTTGATATGATAGGGATGCATACAAAATGAATATTTGTTTAGTTTGTGTTTAAAGACCTATCAACCTTTCTATAGCTATTTAAGGTTACGCAGATTTTGTGGAAATTTTGATGTGTCATTGTGTGTACCAAGTTTGGGAAGTTAGTTTATATTTTGTTGAATAGGTTTATATCATTCAGAAAGCCCGTTATCTTGGTTCTATTTTATTGAAGACTAGCAATTCAGCCCGGTCTTGCTCGGGCACTATGTACTGTTCATAACTTTATGTGCATATGTGTATACATATTAAAAAGTTTGACTCATTTCCAGGTAACCTACATCTAAAACTGCAAGTGTTTAGACTCCAAATTGGCGTAGGAGTTTGGTAGAGTCTGCAAAGGTCAACTCTTTCAATTTCCACCTCTTTGCAGCCAAATTTTGGCACCAAAACGGATTAAAAAGCTTGCTCCATGTCTGAATACACTTTATGCCAAAATATTTCGACCAAATATTGGCTGAGTAATTTGGTAGAGACTGCTGAGGTCAATTCTTTTGAATTTTGGCCCCAATTTTGGCCCCTTAACATTTGTTTTGGGCTGAAATCAAATCAAGTTTGATCCATATCCAAGTAACCTACATCTAAAATTTCAAGTGGTTAGACCCAAAATTGGCGGAGGAGTTTAGTAGAGTTTTTAAATATCAAATCGTTGAACTTTGACCCCTTGACAGCCAAATTTCTGGCCGAATACCGATAAAAAAATTTTCCCAAATCTCAACCCTTTTGTCAAATTTCGAGTCTGTAGACTGAAAATTGACAATAGTTTGGTAGGGAAATGTACACACACACAAACACAATTTCACTTTTATATCTATATAGATAGATATCTTTCAGGTTGGTCTCATGAAAATATTTATCTTGTCATGGAATAAAGTCAAACACTCCTGTAATGTTTGACAATGAGTTTCTGTTTAGAGAACAGTTGAATCATGCTACTTGACTTTTGCATTTCAAACTTTGATTCAAGCCATCACAAAAATAATTTTATAACATCAACAGTAGGTTCTCTACAGTGCAATGTAGCCTACAATGTATTGTGGATAAAGTCAATCAATCGATTGGTTTGAAAAAGTGCGATTTCACAGATTTTTATAGCAATAAAAACATCTAGGAATGTGAAACTATTGTTGATCCTTATTCAATCCCGGGCAACGTCGGGTCTCCCTGTTAGTATATATGTGGGTGTGTATGTAATTCAGTATTATCTAAGAAATTACAAAAGTGCTCAATTACTCGTGCCAGAGCATAATGCATATTTTAATGAGCACTATATACATTGGTGTCTTCGATTGCACGAAGACACTAGAAACTCAACGATGTCTCATTCAAATATATTGGCTGATGTAACATTTTGGATTTTTTTTACTTGACTCCATATTACAAATGTTATCTTAAACATTAGTTTCAAAGTAGAAAACGTAAACATAACTATATGTGAAATTATTTCTGATCAGCGCCGGACGCATAGCACTAGTTTTGTTTAAAACTAGAACGTCGCCTGGCGTTGGTCAGTCGTAAGCTACGCTTAAATATCTTAATTTGTGCATATTTCGTATTTATTAGGGTTGTGACAACAGCATATTCTTTTCATTGTTTTGACTCAAATATATATATCCGACACAGTTGGACTCAGTTGACAACAGAGAACCACATCACTATATAAAAACATCAAATATTAACTGATATATACTCGAGAGTCAAAACAATGAGAAGAATAGTCTGCTGTCACAGGCCTAATTGTTATAGAACCAATTCACCTAATATATAGTAAGGCTTTTAAAAGTTTAAAAAATATGACTTAGGTGCCATCAGCTAGAATCGAAACCAAACTCCGTACCTTGATAAGTGGTGACTCCTATGTTAACAAAAAAAAAAAAAAAAAAAAAAAAAAACAAACAAAAAAACCCCCAACTTTCCAGTCTTTGTCGTTTAGTTTGAAAATTTGCTGGAAATGACCTGACGTTAAAATTTGAGACGGTAACAAATTCAGACTTAGTATAATCTATATAAAAACAGTAGATGCATCTGTGTTTAAATATTTAATCGATAAACTCTTAAACTACTGATCACATAATACTGAAATTAACATACACAAGCTGGTTTCTACCGAGTAAAATATTTGTACGGATGAATAACGCGTACAGAAGTCGGCCAATTCATTTCAACTTGCTAACATATGTTTATTAGTTTGCGCATGCGTAAAAGTAATAGCTAAAAGTTGTTTAATTTGAAAACTTTGTGTCGAGGTAACTCAAACGGTAGAGAATGCGCGTGAAGTGCTAAATGTTTTCGTTTTGATGCTAGTTGATGGCACGTAAGCAATTTTTTTAAAACTTAAATCCAGTACTATACATTAGGTACAATATAATTTTCAAAAGAATTAGCACTGTAATAAGCATGAAATTTGCATGAATTAAAATATGTTTAAGCATATTTTACGATCGGCAAAACTGGGCGCCCCCTTCCAGTTTCCTTTAAAACCAGAAGACCGATCAGCATTAAACACTTAAATGTATTTTAATATATGCGGATTTTGCTTTGTCATAGAGTCAATTCTCTATAGATTATTATATTGTACCTAATAATTTGTTTTTATAGAGTTTGACTGATAGTTTTTATTGACTTTCATAATTTTTTTAAAAATTTACTTTCAACCAAAACCTAAATACGAAAACTCGGAAGTGCAGAGTTAACCCCTCTTTCCTTTATCAAACATGGCGACTTACAGACTTGAAGGTTACATCGGCTGAAAATAACAATCAAGATGAAAACATTAGTCCGAGTAATTGAAATAATACAATCACAATTTTTATTCAATTCATACTTTCATATATACAGGGTGTCCGTAAAGTTACTATACAGACACCCTGTAATATATTAACAGTACAGTAAGATATTGTATTAAAATATTTATTTGTAACAAAAGAAATAAAAAGAAATAACACCTTTATGCTTGATTAAATAAACCTGTAAAAAAAAAATAAATATTAACTATTAATACAAATATAATACAATAAAACAATAAGACTGTATAGTAACTTTATGGACACCCTGTATATTAATCTAACACTAACCAGCCTTATTAGATATGTATATTTCATTTTGATCGAAGACAGCATATTATCAGAGTTCGCACTTGACATCTATTTAAAAATAAAACCGAAGACTTTTGTTGGTAACTTGAAAATAATCTAAATTAAATAAAAATGTTAAAACGTCCAGGGCTTGGAGCAGAAGATTTAAAAGGAAATATGGTGTTATGGAAACAAAAAGACAGTTTCACATCCCATCTCGTACAAGGGAAATACTTAAACTTTGTTTATTGTAATAAATACGTTCTGTGGCTGGTAATAAAGCCATGTCAGACTGGAAGGCGCTACAATTTAAAAAGCTTGCCTTTGGGAACATAGGGGTAGATGAGTACATTATACGTCCTCGGAATTTGCTAAAAATTTTCGGAATCTGCCAATGTTGAAAAATTCATATCAGTCTGGAGAGACGACTTAAAAAGAAAACAACAAGAACCGATTTTCTTGAGATGCTCCCATTTAATTTACTTAGTAAGCCATGAATGTTACATTTCAAACTTTAACCTAACAGACCAAAACATCCCATTTCAAATCTAGTGTGACAGACCAAAGCATCGCATTTCAAACTTTAGTGTGATAAGCCGACGGGCTGTAGAAATCCTCGTCCTTTCATTTTCATAGCACCATACATGGTGGAACGATAAATTTGTCGCTCTAAAGAAAACAACACTACAGCTTTATTTTAAAAATTTTATTGAAAAAATCAATTCAGGTAAATTGATTATATGGTAGAGCTGAAATTTATTCAATGTAGCCGCATTCAGCCTCAATCACTACTTCGATATGGGTCGGGAACGAGAGCATGCCTTTTCCAAAAACGCCGGCGAGAGCGCGGCGAATACTCAGTGGATGACGGATATCAGGCTGGATTTGGTGTTGTGGGAGGTCATGGTGGTGGTGTTCACGACGTTTGACCAGACGAAGTAGTTCCGCATGTTCAGGCGAGGGAGGAGGGAGAGCAGTAAGAGAAGGATACAGAGCCGTAGCACTCCTTCTGAAGCCAAGCCTGGGTCTCTTTGGACTTGTGGGCCAGCGCAAGTCCTTCTACACAACCCAGAGTCTTCCAGCAGCAACCTAATTACACCAGGTCACACTCGTCAACACATCCAGGTACACTTTGGTATTGATTTTCAAACCGACTTCGAAGATCTGAGGTGGCATGATGTGGCTCTCATTTGAAACGACGCCAAAGACCATAACCGTGGCCGGAAACTTTGTTGAGCGTTGGACCCTCGGATTTGCATTTTGAGGATTCTGGAAATGGTTCTGTTGTCATAACTTGGATTGGTAGAGAACAAGAGTTGTACAGCGGCGCATCTCCGATCTCGCTCGTTGAACATCGTGTCACTTTCAGACATGATATAAGGCTCCTGTAGCTACTGGGATTTATACACAACAGGCCAAATAGTAGATAGTCTCCAACACACACACACAATTTTCATTCAAAGAGAAATGGAATCGTGTCTTTTCTTAGTGGCGACAATTTTATCGTTCCACCATTTTCTTTTTGAATCTTTTGCTTCAAGCCTTGTACACTTTAATATTTCTATTTTATTTTAATTTCTATCATTTTCAAGTAATAAAGAACATCAAATAAACGTCGGCCTTTTTTTTTTTTTTTTTTTTTACTGAAATAATATATATCTGTACATTTAGCGATGAAAATCGTATTACACGGAAAAAAAACCCCGAGAAGGATTCTGGAACGAATGCGAAAATTAAGAGACAGTATTAGAGGAACTCGAACGCACTTCCATATATTATGTCTATTATGTGAGTGAATACCAAGCTCGTAATTGTTTTTGTATTTTTGTGTCTTTGGACTAAATCCGCCAAAGGCAGGGCACATTCCAATCTGACGTTCTTTGGACTAACTGACTTCACTTGGTTCGGTGACATGTTATTAGCTCTTAATCTGTTTTCATTAGTGTCGTAAGGCAATGCTCAGTGTGTCAGGAACCAGAGTCTAAGAATGATACAAACAAAAAATATCTATGCCAACCATCAAGAACGAATAAAAAAAAAAAATGATTCACGAATAATTTTAGGCTTCGATTTGCACAAATCGAAACTCTAGCACTGCTAAGTAAAATCATCTTGTTATATACATTGTAACCCGGATATAAGAGACTATTTTAAGAAAACGGACATAAGAGAGAATTTCTTTGGTCCCATATTAGAGCCTGTGTTAATGTTCAGTGTAACCCGGATATAAGTAGGGTATAGGGACGGGAGAAGTTTCTTATATCCGGGTTAAGCTATACTATTAAAAAGTTATTGTGATTTTAATTTTTCTCTTCATACGCAAATAGAAATATAATTTGTAACAAGCATTATTAATGCCGCTGTTTTTACGACATTAATAACAGAGTTCGAATCTCACTTAAGTTAAGCAGTTTTTTTTTTTAATTGCATACATGTTTTATAAATGCAAAGGGAATTAATAACAAAAACGAATAATTAATGTTTGCATACATTTTTTTTTAATCCGTTACGATTATTTGTACCCCTTCAACCATTGAATTAAAAGTGCAACGATTAAAAAAAAAATTGAATGTTGTCTAGATTTCTACAACTGATTTACGGTACATTTGCATTTGCTGAATAAGAAAATAAGTTTTTCTCCACGTTAGGTTGTTTTTATGCTACGTTTATTTGAAAAAAAAAAAAAAAAAATCTTGTGACAAAATAGATTACATTTTTCTACCATTATCAGCCGATTTTTATCAAAACATAATCCTAAATATGCTTTAAAGCGAAACAGGTTTTGTCAGTAACATATTTATTACCTGATAGAAACAGCGATTACTGTAAACTGACTTGTGGGCATTGATAAAGGTAAGTACACCTAAATTGCATGTTGTTTCACCATTGGTCAAACTTCAGGACTTGAACTTCCGTTAAATTAAACTCCTGGAATGCTCTGCAGCCGGGAAATCTCTTCAGATTCCAATAGTAGTCGGCCATCATGATTGCATCCCAGCGACCGTGATATCTAGTTTCCATCCTTTTCAGGTCCTGATGGAATCTCTTCTGTTCGTCACTCATTGAACCCAGGTTCAAAGGAAACCGGTGCAGATGTGAAAATAGGTAGTCATCTTAACGCTCATGTTGTAGCACAGGTTTCTGAAAGCAGTCACCAAAATAACTCATCAGGCTACAACAACTATCAACAATTTCCCTTACTCTATCTGTGCCTAAAAGTAAACGAAAATTCCATGAGGAGAGTTTCTTTCCTAGAACTGTCCGTCTGTCGAACACAATACCGGGGGCTGCTTCATAGCTAACTATAACATGATCGTTTTCAAATTTAATGCAAATAATTTCCTGTTAAGCCGCCCTCTTAAATAAATCAAGTTCCACAAGTAATGATTAGGCTGTCTTACCATCTACCTAACACTAAGTTTATCCTTGGGTAGTCCACTGGTCTTGATAAGCGGTGACACCCTTCAAGTAAATAAAAATGAAGGGAGGATATATAGTGGGACATATTGCCGAAACAGTCTTTCACTTGGTGATACAAGCACCAAAATTGGCACGCAGGTGCTTCAGAACTCCCTCTTTTAGAAAAATAATACGAGACGAACCCAAGGTGACCCAGACGGTTTTGTGAGATATATAAAAAAGAAAAGTGGGGAGATGTGCAGTGAGATCCTTGTAAAAAAATCTAGTGAGTAAATGATTTATTAAAAACTAGCCTGGGTGCCCGGCGTTACTCGGGTGTTTGGAGGTGTGTGTTAGCAAAAAATGGTCGTAGACATGCAGGCTTGAACCCATACCGCGAAGGAAGAAAAGAACGTGAAAAAAAAAAACACTGACGTCTTTGCTATTGCGTCCATCGCCAAACCGGAAGTGACGTAGGCTTAAATTAAGGTTAGACAATCAAAAAGAGGGGATGACTTTCGAAAATATCGGCGAAAAAAGCAACCCCTCTTTGTAGAAAAAGTGCCCACTTGAAGGTGATGGAATTATGTTTAGCCAATTTTACGATATTTGTCGTCCGAAGAGTCGAGCTTCAAAATGATACTAATCTTGTGAAAATCCGTCCCCCCCTACCGAAAGTTTTAGGGATACATACATACAAGTGAGGTCTATATATATATATATAGATGATTAACTTTGATAAAAATTGTATACCACATTGAACTTTTGCTCGATAGAAAATTAAAAAAATATATATAAAAACGTATGGAGATTATTTTTATCATTATTTTAGAACCCTTTTAAAACTGAATATACTGTATTTATTGGTTGCCATTTTTTTTTTTTTTGCCCTGTGTCGACAAGATAGGAAATGACAGTGCATTTTGGAGGTAATTTCCCATCACTGGGTTAAAAGAAGGACGCTACAACTTACTCTCCCCCTTTTCCTTATTTTAAACGTCGTTGAGCGCCCAGAATAGGAAATATATACACACACGCGCGTGCGCGCGTGCCGCGCGAAAGAGGAAGAATAATCGCCATCCTTTTGTTCCCAAGCGAAGCTGTCAATCAAAGTATCAGCCTCAGACTCTGCAAGAATAATTAAATGAACGTACAAGAGTTGCATCCTTCGCGACATTCGCCTTTTCACAGTTCCGCTGAGTGAAGAGAAATGGATGCGCGTATTTGCTTGACCGACTCTCCACCTACCAGGTGTACGCAGGCTTGCGGGAATGGGTGGCAAATTGCGAGGACGAAAGGGTGGAGAATAGCGCCCGTCCACCTTCCAACCCTGTTCATATGTCCATCAAGACATTGATAATTAATGCCCCGCCATCCGCTTGCTACAGGTAATTTGTTCACTTCCGGTCTGCCCGTTTTACCATTGAAAAGCATTATGCGCATGTGCGAATAAAAGAGCCACCAATCGCGCGTATACACACACACATGCTTGAGTGCCCTGAAAATAACATGTACACACGTATGCGGAAGTGATCTAACTACGCAAACGAATACGTTTTGAGTGTGTGCACACAACATACATGCAGGAGCTGACGGTGGCTAAGTGGTTAACGACGCGGATTGACAACCTGCGTGTGCCAAGTTCGAATCCAGTTCGTTACACAAAATTTTCACTTCGAGATGTTGACAACAATCACGTAGTCTCTCCAGTAAGTACTGGGTGTCTTTCTAGAAGGAATTTTAACCAGAAAGATATCAGGGAAACGAATACCAACAATACTCATCCAATTCATACGAAATGAATAAATGATACGCAATAGCAACATGCACGCAGAAGTGACACATGGCAAACACACACAATATATCCATTATAATAAAGTCGTATTCCCGTGTTTGTTCACAATATGCACAAAAAGGTAGTTTCATAAATTAGTTTTTATACTGAAAACGGACTTATGTAAACCTTTTGCCCTAACATGATTTCTATATATATTATGTATTCAAGAGAAATCTCCGTTCACTGAGTATCCTAATTTGCATATTATATTAAAGAAAATCTATTTTAATAATTAGCACTGTGTTATTCATTATTTGTTGTAATAGAATCGTTTTAATCTTTCTATTTAGAAATATTATTTAAAGTTTCCTTATAAGTTAAACACATAAAATTATTATAAATTATTTACTTTATTTTCAATTATCATAGTTGAAAACAGTTTTATTTAAAACCGGAACTAAGCTTATTTAAGCAAGCTATGAAAGTCACTTCGCGTTTGATTTTCATTGAGCAAGATTAATGTATTGCATGCTTCCCTAAATCCAACATGGTGTCACTTTTCGTAACAAGTTAGGGTATTGAGTGTGTCTTAAATAGTATCCGACTAATCCCACCGCCGGGCAATGTGTTTCGATCTGGAACGCCAGGTATGCGGGTGTTCGTTCCACAAAACATACATACGCAAGTGGTTAAAAAAACACACGCGCATTCAAACGGAAGAAGAGAATAAAACCACTAAATGATATGAGCCGAAGGAAGATTCCGGTCGACACCGGTTTAACCTTGACCTTTGCACATATACATGGTCTCTAAGCAAATATACAATGACAGATCTGTTGGGATTTTTTTTTGATAGTTTCACGAACTTTCGCGACCGAAATCCGTTTTTTTATGTAGAGTGCATTTTTTTTTTTTTTTTTTTAAAAAGATTAATTTATTCATAAAACTTAAATAAAACTATTTAACGCTTTGGACCCTGACCTAATTAAGTAATAATTAGTAAAATTAATACATAAAAAAACAAAAACAAAAAAAAACAAGCGATTAGCAAAATTATTTGATAACGTATTATTAAGAGGCCGAAATATCGGCGATGTCGTCCTTTTAGAGCGATATATCGATCATGCAGAGTTGGAATAATTAAACTAAACTTTTTTTTTCTTTTTAATAAGGAAAACCCCGTTAAATAAGCAGTTTAATGGCAGACATTGTTCCAGTCCACTGTGTTTCTTTTTGGAAGGAATACGTTCCCAAAATGAGGCAAAAACATTTCTAAATGAATGCATGTATTTTATTATCGATTATTATCAGGATGCTAATCATTCTTGTCTGCAATCAGCGAAGAACCCTTTCCAAACCAAGGCAATTTTAATAAAACATAATAATCAATAAAATACATTTTATTTAGAAATGTTTTCATAAATTATTTTTTAATAAAAACTTTGCCGTTTGCTTGACTCCCCCCCCCCCCAATAAAGGCGACGTTAAATACAAGTTTTTAATGTATAGAGCAAAACATTTAAACATATCATTCAATTTGAAAAAGTTATTTTCAGAGTGTTTTCCATTCCACTGGAATTCCTTAAGATAGGAATCGATTAAGTCAAAAAATCAAATACTCAAAGTTAAGACGCCAGAAATGGACTCGGTTTACCCAAATATGGAACGGAACTAAAGTCAATAAACAAGATATGAAATACGAAACCATATGGAAATAATTTATTTCCAAAATTATTTTAGTTTTAACATTTGTGCTATCATGAAACAATAAAAAAAATGATAAAATTTCATTTATATTTCTCTATTTTTTTTGTTTTAACACTTGCGTTATCACGAAAGAAAAAATTATGAGAATTTTTATTATTTACATTTATATAAGTGGTGTTTTTTGAAACGTCTTTCACAAGTTTTATCACAAAATTGTCATAAATGTATGAGTTTTTAACACTTATGAATGTATTTTAAATATTAAACAAATATTTATAGAAATGTAAAAAAGATTTGTTTCATGATACAGTAAGTGGTTCGATATGGTTTCGTATTTCGTTTCAAACTTAATGACTTCCGTTCCATATGTAAGTAAATAGTGTCCACATTCGGCTTCTTAACTTTGAGCACTGAATCTTTGGAATTAACTTAGGAATCTAAGTGACATTTTCTAAAACCGAGCACCGATTGATTAAACCGTTTATACCGATTCCACTCAGCGTCCTAAATTGTCAGTTCTTACGTCGACTTTTAATGTAGGAGAAAACCTCTTCCCCATAAAATATATGGTAAATAATAACTGTTTTTTCAATAAAAATATCAATTCAGAGTACCTTATATTGGGGAGCTTGTTCCTTTCAAAAGAGGACACCTGGACTGAAACAATGCTTGCCATTAAAATATTTGCTTTAGTGGGTTTTTTTTATTTAAATAAACATAAAAAAGTTTGTATTCAAACGTTGTGTGTGTGTGTGTGAGTTTAGTAAGTCAATTAAACGCAAATTAAGGCATCATTACGCCGAAAAGTTCGATTTATAAACATAAATGTTTATTTAAAAAAATCTGCGTTTAATTGCACTTAAAAATACTCTTATCACGAAGATATATGTACACACAATAGAACGATAAGATTGTCGCCCTTAAAAAGACACGATTCCATTTGATGAATTTCTTTTTTTTTTTTTGCTGACCATCTACTAGTTGGTCAGTTGTGTACAAATCCCAAGAGCTATAGGAACCTTCTATCATGTCTGAAAGTGACACAATGTTCAACGAGCGAGGTCGGAGATGCGTCGCTGTACAACTAATATTCTCTACCGGCTTCCGAAGGAGTGCCATAACTTTGTACCTTTCTCTCACTGGCCCTCCCTCCTCCAACTTAAACTCGCTGGACAACTTCGTTTGGCCATACGTCGAGAACATCGACAACTTGGCCTCCTATAACATCAAACACAGCCTGATCGCCTCCATTCGCCAAGCTCCCGCTGGCGCGTGTGAAAAAGGCATGCTTCCATTTCCGGACACGTATCGAGGCGATGATTCAGGCTGAAGGCGGCTACATTGAATAGATGTCAGCTCCACTACATAATCAAGTTACGTGAATTGATATTTTCAATAAAAGTTTTAAAATAAAGTTGTAGTGTTGTTTTCTTTGGAGGGACAAGTTATATATATATATATATATATATATATATATATATATATATATATATATATATATATATATATATATATATATACTAGCAATCGGTGCCCGGCGTTGCCCAGGTGTTTTGAGGTTAATGCTGAGAAAAAAACGGTCAATTTTTTTAAACTTTGACCTCTATTATGACCTCTTAACATTTATTGTTTAGGGATCAAGTAAAGTTAATAAGTTAGATCCATGTCCAAGGAATCTATATCTAAAATATCACGTGTTTAGACCCAAAATTGTAGGAGGAGTTTGGTAGAGTTCTCAAAGGTCAAATCGTTGAATATTGACCACTTAATCGCCAAATTTCTGTTGAAAACCTATCACATCGATTTTCCCAAATCTCAGTACCCTGTATATCAAATTTCGAATCTCTAGGCTTAAAATTGACAGAGTTTTAGCGTAGGGAAATGCACACAGACGCACAGACACACACAGACACTATCACTTATATATATAAACATAAACATCATATATATAAGGATAATAGTACGCCATATATATAACAAAAGACCATTATTTACTCAAATGAAAGGAAAACCCGGGGGAACTTTACCCAAAAATAAATCTATATTTTTTTGTGTGTATTGATAGTCTTATAAGCGAGTAATTATTAAATCAGCCACCTTGATTCTTAACCAAACAGAAAGTTCTAGTTGGGGGATTTCCCACTTTTTTTATGATAGCGAGGCCAAATTTCGCGAATTTGGCCTTTTTTAAAAGCAGTTTGGCCTTCAAAAGTTCTGTTTGGACTTTTTCTTCACCGATGAAATCTGGAGACGCAACGGGAATTTTCGGGGAAAAAATGTTGTTACTATGCACATCTATGTATTGAAATACAATTTGTGGCAAAATTTCAGGAAAAACTAATGGATGGTTATCTCGCAATAGTCCGGACAATTCGCTAAATTATCTCGTCAAAACCTTAAATCTCGAATTTTTGTGCATTTTTTTTGGGGGGGGGGCTAATTTGGCATAATAGTGTCCATTTAATAGTATTATCTTGAATAAATAAAAAAATAAGGAAAAGTACCAAAAAAAACAAACAAGAACAACGAAAGTGTGCGGTATTTTTAAAAGTTTTATTGCGTTGTTTTTATTTGCTTTTTTTTTTATTTCATCGGTGAAGAAAAAGGCCAAACAGAAATTTTGAAGGCCAAACTGCTTTAAAAAAAAGGCCAAATTCGCGAAATTTGGCCTCGCTATAAAAAAAAGGGAAATCCCCCTACTTGAACTTTCTGTTTAATTAATAATGACTCGCTTGTGGCGTTGATGTTTTTCTTTTTTCGCTATAAAAAAATAACTACTTGATGAAATTACGTGATTTTTTTCTGTAGGAAAACTTTATCCCATGACGAGTACGTACAATATAGTTTTTTTTTTTTTTTTTTAAATATTTCCATTTTTTAATGTCAATGGAAAACTGCACAAGTACCCAAACCCGAAATGTAAAGACCATGAGTGAACGCGCGTTTTTGTTTTTTTTAGTTTAGTTTCATAATGGCGGCCGTGATGTCGGAGGTTCGATTGTTAGATTGTAGTTTCGTATTTTTTTAATTTGTAAATCGCAAGTTAGGAAAAAATTAAACCCTTCCAAGATGGGCAATAAATAAAGCCATAATATTTTATGGTAAAGTTAAGAGCCTACGAACCATAGTTTTTTTTTAGGAGATGTGATTATTGGATTAACCAATCAGAAATCGTCTGTGGCACACACATCTGTTTTTATAGATATATAGAAGATAGATAGATATATATATGTATATATATATTTATTAATTGGCTGAAAATATGAGGTTCGCTGTTTGTAAATAAGCGGTTTGAGCACTATAAAAGTGGCGGACGAATGTTTGTTTAAAATAAACATTTGGCGAGGTTATTTACGGGCACCACTCCCGTGAGTCAATAGGTAGCATTGCCGACTGTCAACATGATGGTTCTAGGTTCAATCCTCATCTTGGGAGTGGTGCTAGTCTAGCGGCATTGAGGAGTTGTGATATAAGAAACAGTACGGTATGTTGATGATATACATATATATATATATATATATATATAAACCCACGCTACATAAAATAAATCTTGGTTGCGAAAATCGGCGAAACAACCGCGAAAATCTGAACAAACTGGTTATTTTATATTTGTTTACAGAGACTTCGTGCATGTGCGATAGTGGGGCAAATTGCTGAAACAATCTTTCACTTGGTGCTTGTAATTATCATGTGAAAGATTCATATGGAATATTAAGAACCTGATGCACTACGAAGGTCAATGTCAAAACGGTGTCAACCGAAATCTGTTTCTTCGGTTCACGTCGTTTGTGGTCCTTATTCTCTTCTTGGTCAGAGTTCTGCAATACACATCAACAGACATGCGCGAATGCCTTAACGCATATATGCATGTTAGTTTCCTAGCACACCTACCCACGGATGAACACCCTAACATGGAATCGTGTATCATGAACTCGTACATAAATTTTGCATTCATTGGCCCGTTAATATGCAATGGCATAGTGCCCGTCAAGAATGGTGAGATTATGTTAGATCATATTTCTAAGTTTAGCAACCTTGAGATGTGTACAGGACCACGTTAGTTTATAGCGAGATTTTTTTTTTCAAATAATTGATTACATTATATGCAAACCTAGAAAAATATCGACATAAATATGGATTGATAATGAAAAGCTCCTAGCAACTTAGGAAATAATTGACCTGGTATGTTTCCCATTCATTCGCCTCGTATAAATCCAATGGTTCTGTTGGTTTCCTCGATATCTTTCTGGTTAGAATTCAAAAGGAGGGACAATGTTGAGGTTACAACATACCAAGTGAAAGTGAACAAACTGGATTCGAACGTGGCGTATACAGGTTGTTATACCGAGTGTTTAACTACTTAGCCACCGTTACCTCCAAGGTTAGTTCCTATAAAATTTAAGAATATTTTAGTCTTTCGTGGTCTTAGTAATCATTTATTCAGATAGAAGGTGCCAAGATCAAGTACCTACAAGATGGCGACCTAGACGATGTTCAGCATGCGGAGACTATTAAGATTAATAATGCTCAGCTCTCTAACAAGTAGAACTAAAACTCGATAGATTAAGATCAGAAGGTAAAGAGTTGATATGCAAGGTTGATATACAAGTTGAGATACTCTATTCCCCAACTGTGGAACACAATATCGCGGGACTACTTTTCAGCTGACTATAACATGTCCGTCTTAAAGTCCAGTGTAAACAAATTATTTTGAGATGTCCTTTTTAAATAATCAAATTCTGTCCGATTTCGCTCATTACTTAACACAGTGTTGTCTCACCGGTCATCAGTAACCTTTATTCTCGAGTAGCGTTTGACCTTGATGAGTGGTGTTTCTTGTAAAAACTCCGCTAATCCAGAGAAACTCAATCATCAAGGATAATACGGCACAATTCACAGTCGTTACTTAATGACATACGAAATAATAAAGTTGAATATCATATCTGGCCACCACATCCCTAGATTTCAATACTATTGAACATTTTAGCTCATTAAAAAATAAGCAGTTGATATCCTCTTGTAATTAAAGTTCTTTAGTTGAAAATTTGATTGCCTTAAGGCGTTTTAATTGTTCCGTCTAGTCACTGTATCTTATAAAAATCAATCTCTGCAAGTTACCAATAATGTAAATAAATATTTCTCTTAGTCTGCCTCAATTCTGTCAGTTCTTTCTCGAAAACTACTGGTCCGATCTGGCTGAAATTTTGTATGGACGTTTGTTATATGTGCAGCGAACTATGTATTATAGTATCGGTTCAATGTACAGATAACGATTAATATTTAATGCAAAAATTAGCCCAAACTTAACCATATTCAACCATCAATTTGGCATAAATCACTCTTAAGACAACGGGCTATGTCATTTTCGTTTTGAACGAGATAAAAAAAAAATGTCTAGCAAGCGTAATTGGCGAGCAGGTTAGATATTTGGCGGCTATCCAAACAACCTACTTTGGAATTTCACCTTGAAATACCCTCCATATCTAGCCTCAATGAAGAGTCGTTATACGACAATACGGCTGCATGTGCACGATTATATATCGAAATGAATGATCGTTCGAACCCAAAATAATACTTGATAATTTTCATCTAAAAGTGTATTGACCCTTTATTAATTAACAACTCCATAACAATTTAACTTAATTAACATTGAACTAGTATGATACGTCATCGTGTTATACAATTATTATAGCGAGTAAATATGTATCTCTTGTGCTAATTTAGTAAATTATCAAACTATCGAATCTTTGATATTTAGATGTCTTAGTAATAAATTCTCTTACATGTCTTACTATATTTCTTCGTGTTTAGTATGGAGGGATTTACATTATCTACTATTATATAAAATGTGCTAGTTCGTTCCCTATAGACTTTGAAACGGCTAGACCGATTTTTGGAAATTTATAACCAAAGTACTTGAGGTGTCTGGAAATGTTCTTACATAGGTTTCCTATGGGAATGTCTCAGATAAGTATGTAATAAAGAAGGAAGTCCGATTTTGATCCAAGTTAACAGTTTTATGCAGCCTCACATCTCAAGTGCACTTGAGAAGTTTTATTACCGCACAAACAGACAGGCATAGCGTATAAAATCAATAGTAGAATTCTTGATAAGGCATGGGGGTGTTCGAAATATATTTGTTTACAGCACAATTGAACCATGATACTTGATTTTTGCATTTGTAACTTTCATCCAAGCCATTATAAAAATAATTTTATAAAACCAACAGATTCTCTACAGTGCAATGTAAACTACAATTTATTGTGTCTAAAGTTACTGCAGGGAGGCATGTGAAGCTTCTCCGACGCAGCGCGATGGGTCCCCAACTAGAGCAGGCACTCAATCGATTTGATTTAAAAATAGGCAATTTCATAGATTCTATAATAAAAGTATGGGAGAGTAGAATATTTGTTGGTCTTCATTCAATCCCGGACAACGTCGGATCTCCATGCTAGTCTCGTCTAAACGTAATTTACAGAGTCTAGAATTATTATAGCAATTGTAATTTTGTTCTTTGTTGTCGAGTTACCAGGCTACTTTTAGTGCGTTTTACTTTAATCTAAAAGGAATCATATATATATATATATATATATATATATATATACACACACTAGCATGGGTGCCCGACGTTGTCCGGGTGTTTGGAGGTGTGTGCTGAGAAAAAAAAGTCAATTTTTTTAAACTTGACCCCTTAAAATTTATTGTTTTGGGCTCAAATCAAGTTATTAAGTTAGATCCATATCCAAGAAACCTTTATCTAAAATTTCAAGTGTTTGGACCCAAAATTGTCGGAGGAGTTTGGTAGAGTTCTCAAAGGTCAACTTGTTTAAGTTTGACCCCTTAACAGCCAAATTTCTGACCGAAACCCGATCACATAGATGTTCCCAAATCTCAGTACCCTGTATATCAAATTTCGAGTCTGTAGACTTAAAATTGACAGAGTTATTACGTAGGGAAATATGTACACAGACAGACACGTTCACTTTTATAGATATATAGATATACACACACTTGGATAATTTTGTGCTGTGTGTGGGTTTTTGTTTCTGAGTTCAGTTTTGTAAGCGTAATTCTTTTAAGTTTACCTTTATTCCGATGTATACCGACTGCGTTTTCTTATAATGGATTAGTATACTACGCTTATTTAAATCACTAATGCAGTTTTAAAATAGTGTTTATGTAGTAAAGAGCAACGAACCAAAGATACTTATTTTACATAACTTTACAATTCATAAAAAATTAATGTTTGATATTTTTCATGTGTAATATTGTCCATTTTCCTCTCTCTCTCTCTATATATATATATATATATATCATATTTTTCTACATCGATAATTATTAAGGTAATTTAATAACATTAGAATAAATTACCTACATCAAAAACATTAATTAAAAAAAATGTAATGTAAGCTTCACAATTAAAATAGAATACTTAACACATTATATATATATATATATATATATATATTCACACACATATTTTAATAACTATTTATAATCACTTTGAAACATACAAACGTGTTTCGAACTTACGCTCTCTTCAGTGGAAGTGATGATTACTGCCAACTGAAATTAGAGTCCAGTCAACTTTAATTTTGCAAGCTGACATGTAACTACTAGGCTACCGAGAAATAGTACGTAAAATAAGGAAATAATTCGTCGGGCATAAACAGTCAGATAGTACTCTACGACAGACGTCGGAAATTGCATTGCACTAAGGTTCACCGCTTGTTCTTAAGGGTCGAACTCTTTAGAGAATCTTTATCAAACAGGTATTGCAACAGTAATATTTAAAAACATACATAGTGGGTATTTTTGCTTCTCTCTCTCTCTCATATATATATATATATATATATATATATATATATATATATATATATATATATATAATGGCTTGGCAAGCCCACAAGGGAGACAATAGAAGCAACAAAACTAAAGCTGGCCTGCTATGTGCAAATGCAGGAAAATTTGGACATAATTTATTGATATTTTTTTATGAATTGTCATAGAATTTTAATCATAGATTAGTACTGAAATCTTAAAAAATCCTGCAAATTTTCAAGTATTTTCGTCTCATAGAACCAAAGATATGAATGTTTCACTATTCAATTTGACTACGACTGACATATGTATATTACACACCACTTTTTTTTTTGACAATTTCATAAGTTCGAATTCCCGGCGACTATTGATCAGAATTTAACAAATGAAGGTTCATTGGAAAGCTAATGACCTGAATCGTGTAGTGGGTTATGTGACATTTGCCCTTAAGGTCGCACATTGTTTAAACAAGTGCGGGGATCATTTTTCTATATTAATTTAACGTAAAATAAGCACTCACCTTACGACCACCTTGGCGATGAAGTGGGTGTATATATGTTATGTTAATATAGAAAAATGATCCCCTACCTTTTATAACTATAATTAATTATTGAAATTACTCGTTTCCTTGGATTTTAACTTGTTTTCGTTTTCATCACCCTCGAAAACCTACAATAGTGCTAATTTTAAAGGATTTGTGGGTCGAAAAATACTGCACGTTTAACAATACTTCAATCATAGTCATTTGTTTTCTTAGTTTTGCATATGAATTACAAAATATCTGATATTTCCCTCAAACCTCTGACCTTGATGGAGGGGAGACTAAAACTTGCTATGGGTTCAAATGATCTATAATAACAGCAAGGAGATACTCAATTCGAAATATTTCTCATATGTTATATCTCCCCTCTTTGGTTTTCATACATAAAGTCAATTTCACAGTGCATAAAGATTATTTGATGCTGGAAATATTCATAATCGCACCCCATTTCTAAAGAGGGGAGATATAACATGAGAAATATTTGGAATCAAGTCTTTCCTTGCTGTTATTTCAGATGATTTTTTATTTTAGTCTCCCTCCATCAAAGCCAGAGGTTTTGGGGAAATATATATATGAACATACAGAGTGATATATAAACCAGTAGATAAAAATCTATCAAAGTTCCGTGAAAAACTGATTGTGTTTATCTTGCGAGTTTTAGTTAGAACATGCGTACTTCTCAGTCTTTATCACAAAAGCACGTGGCCCGTAGAGTCTCTGATAGAAGGTCTCAAATTTCCGAAGAGCCTTCCAGGCAGGCGGCCAAGTGACACGTCGGAAACCGTCCATCACTTTCATGCTTGGTCGGACATCATCGTCGACTGTCATCGAAATACAAGCCGCCTTCAAGAATGTAATTAAGTCATCTCAACTACTCAAACTGTCTTGTTTTTCGAACGCAAAAAAAAAAAAAAAAAAAAAAAAAAAAAAAATGGCATTCATAACGGCAAACAATCTTTGAATATTAACTCAATATAAGATTGAACTAAAAATGTGTTTGGCGGAACACAGACTCTCTCTCCCTTTCTCTCTCTCTCTATATAGATATATATATATATATATATATATATATATATATAGATACACACACACACACACACACACACACACACACACACACACACACACGGTGGCTTCAATAAGTTTTCAAACTTTTTGTACAAGCATTTAAAATTGTCGAAGACTCTTGAAAATTTAGTATGTTATTACTATACATACTATGAGATAAATGGCCAATTTTTATAGTTTCAAGTTCAAAGGAACAGCTACAGTAGGAATTGGAATACACCCTACTAAAGCACGGTTTTCACAGCTGGTGAATTTCAAAAATGCAATCTGGACCTGAGAATACTTAAGAACTATATGCAATAAAATTCTGTTTTACACTTGGAAAAATGCCACAGAAACATGGAATTCTTTAGACTGCTATTGGACCATCTTGCAAGAATCGACCATCAGTTTTTGAGTAGCATAAGAGATTCAAGGAAGGCAGGGATGATGAGAAGTGTGGGAGGAGTAAGGAAGTCAGAACACCAGAGTTGTTTATCCATGAAATTCAATATTTGGCCAAAGACCGTGCGCCTATAGAAACAATGGGTGCACAGTTTGATGTCAGTGCTAAAACTGAACACACTTATTCACGATGAAAACTGAAGACGCGGAAGATTTGCGCGAATGCATAGTCCACAACTCCATCCTTGTCACAGACTATTTGATCAATAATGACATCAAGACAGTTCCTCAACCTCCCTTTCGCCCAGACCTTGCTGCTTATGACTTTTGGTTATTCCCTAAGGTCCAGGAAAACCTTAGAGGTAGTCGTTATAATTGAGGAGATGAAAAAGGCCATGAAAAGGAGCATTGACATGTTCACGCAAGGACTTCCATAAGTTGTTGGAACGGTACAACAAGTGCATTTCAGCAGAGAAAGATTACTTCGAATAGGGACTAGAATTTCATACGTGTATTATCAATAAAAGTGCCTATACGAAAAAAGTCCGGAAGTTTATCGAAGACATCTCGTATAGGCATGTATTAGAAGGGAAAGAGTATAAGACGGATCAGAAAGAAAAACCAAAATATAGTTAAGCAAAAAAAAAAAAAAAAAAAAAAAAAAAAAAATCGAATGCTATTTTAAGACAAAAATGAAAACTATAAGCAGCTCGGTCTCTCCATGTACATGATGGCAGCAACTCGTTCTCGAGTATTGCTATTACTTAATATATCTCTGGCTCAAATGACGCAAACATGAGCGCAACTAGCAGCACGTGCCAGACCACGTGCCACTTCGATAAACTTTCTATAGTCCTGCACATTCACTGATGACCGGGTCCAAGCTGTGGTCCCCCGAACACCTATCAGGCCAGACCATGGAAGTTCCAGCGCCCTTATTGTCATTGACGCACATATTTGCATCACTCCCCATTGAATGTCCGTTTGCCATTTAAGGCTAAAGCCAACCTTTTGGTTGGAAAATGCGTATTCCATTGCATATCAAGTAATGCCTGTGATTGAAGCTTTTTATAGCGAGGAAAGACTTTGCATTGAGACAATCCCACTCTCTAAACAACTGCCACATTGCACCAAAAAGAGCAAGTTAACATCATTGGAAGCAGCAGTTGCCGCAGGTTTTATATAAGGGTTTTTTCTCCGAGCGAGGTTGCTTTCATCACTGCTTACGGGAGCCCTCTCCACCCACCATGCCATTTGATCCATGACTGGGATTTAGGTTGCTGGACACGAGAGCACACTCCACACACCGGTGGGTCATGTATGTCGCAGGTGACAAGGCCTAAGCTCCTCTGGAGGTTTCTGTCAGGGTTACCTCACCCTTAGTCTTTGGTTAAAAAAAACCTTGTCCCACAAGGCATTGGAGGTTCAGTTATACGGCGAAGGACACTCGCCGTTCAACAGAGTCCCGTCTGCGTGGCAGTGGTCACAACATACACGCGGGGTTGATTTGTCTGAGAGAAGCACAGTATGATGCTAAGACATCTGTGTGGTTTTAACACACGTCCACAGCAGATCTTCACCACCAGATATGCACATACATACATCCACACATACATACATACATACATACATCCACACATTGTATATAGTGCGTGTAAATACATGCGTAAATATAGAATTCCTAAGCAGAACAATTTTGTTTAAACTATCTTTCTTAAGATTAAATTAAGAAATAATGTCAATGAACCTTATGTCTAGAACTCTTATTTCAATTTTGACTAACATCTATTACATGATACTGGTACTAAAACATGTCAGTAATTTAAGTCTTCAGTTTTATGACTTGAGAAAAAATTGAAATCCAAGGAATCTTGTTTTATTGCTCTCTAATGATGAATCAAATTTTATGCTACTCTGAAATATTTCCATTTTTTTTCAAATAGAACGGTTGTACTCATATTAAACCCTTTAAAATATCCTAATGGAATTGAATTTTGGAGTATATAAATTTACGTTTAATAACTATTAAAGTATCCATAAAATTCAGAGGGTTCTAATTGTTAATTATTCTGCGAGTTTAACTAGCAGAATAATTAAAAAAAAAACTTATTTTACCACTTAATCATTTCTTTATACTTATTCTACCACATTTATATACTAATAAGTTTGATTTTGTAGGCTATTCACGATGTGTCACACACACACACACACACACACATATATATATATGTATATGTAGTGTGTGTGTGTGTGTGTGTGTGTGGAAATAGATTTTTCAATTATATTTCACTTTTTTATATACTAATCTTTAATGTATGAAGCTCAATGTAATTACAGAGCATATAACAAACAAATGAAAAAGTGTTTTCTAAATTTCGTTATGTTGACTATCTTACAATTTATTCTTTTAATTACGTTCACATTTATAATTCTTGACAGTAACCGTTTCGTAGCACAAAATCACACAAAAAATAAAATGCATTTGGTATGATTACATTAATTTTATTTTCTTTTGGTGGATTGATAGTTGTTATTTCTTCTGATGAGTTAAGGACAAAATGAATTCATTGATTGGCATAATCACGTGAACAATTTTGCGCTACGAAACAATTACTGTCAATAATTGTAAATATCAACGTAATTAAAGGAAGGAATTGTTAGTTGGTCATCATGACATTTTGAATATAGACTTTTGTCATATATATATATATATATATATATATAGTATTTAGTGGAAATGGTAATTTATAAAAGTTGAAGAAAGTGCTCAATACTGTTGTAGAGCAAATATGCGTTTTATTTTTTATTACCGTATCTTTCTGTTAAGTTACATTATTGTTTCAGCTACCCGGCCGTTTTTTTCGGCCATAACTTCCAAGACTTTTACAGTAGACTTTTCTATAAAAGTCTGAGGAACCTACGGACGGCCAAAAAATCGGCCGGGTAGCTGAAACAATAATGTAACTTAACAGAAAGATACGGTAATAAAAAATAAAACGTATATATATATATATATATATATATATATATATAATCCGTAATGTGTATATAACATTTTTCAATGCTCGGAATCGGGTTACATGAATGCGACTTCTAAGTTTTCAAATTTTAAACCGTCCATAAAATTACGATTGAATTTTATTTTTTCCATTATAAATTCTACTTTTATTCTTATTACTGCAACTAGATTTTTAAATTTGAATATTTTATGATTTAATTTTTCATACTTTTTCATAAATGTTACCTATTTTTTTTTTTTATAACATTCTGCATTTTATTTGGCACAACCAATTTGTTTCGTCATTTCCACCTCTCCCACAATCTTCTTCCAAAGAGAATATAGCAACAACTTTCCATCCATATAATTTAGCTCCTCTCACACCACCAGTTTACGCCAACACAGAATTCTACATAGGTGACAGTTTCAGAGCACCTCATTTCAGAGCAAAAAAAACATTGCATTATGCTGTGAAAACTACGGATATCCCAGAAGGTAATAAACAAACACTAATATACTTTTTTCAACATTTAGACATATCATTAAATATTACAATTATTACTTTCCATACATTTACGTAACCATTTTGTTTATTTTCAGGCAAAGAACGGTTTTTAATGAACCATCAATTTTGTAATAAAAAATGCATTTTTTTTTTACTTCTGAATCTTACTTTCATGCTATCGCAAAATATACCTTTTTTCCTATTTAATACCATAAGTAAGATGCATGGATATAAACGTTAATAAACATCCGTCCATATTTTTTTTTAAACATAACGCTACAATTTTTACCGTCCGTCCATTTACGGATCCCGTTTGCTTATTTTCTGAACGGAAAATAAGTTTTAATCTGCCAAAACGTTGGATACTTTCTTATTGCTTCCATATATTCAAACTGTTAATATTAATCTTTGAAAGAGTTTTCTTAAATAATTCTACACTGAATAAGATGATCATATTATGTATATACTATTGATGAAATGCCAATATTTTGCCAGATTCCGATACAATTGCTGATTCTTTATAACTCTCTAAATAAAGAACTATATAATTGTTATTTCTTCCCTATCACTGGAAAAAGTGTGCATATAGTTTCTCAAACGTTAAAACACTTGTAAGAGGCGATGTATAGATTTTAGTTTAAAATCAATAAATATTGATTATTGTATGATTACTACCAGCAGTGATAGATTTTGCTTTAAACGAAATCAAATAAAAGACAAAAGAATCGTTTTCAGCATCGGAAAATAATCAATTTTTTCCGATTTTTCAGGTTCTCGATTAATCGTTCCCAGCACTAGTATATACCCCTATTTTTTGAAAAATAAATGCGACCACCTAAAATAAAAGGAACAGACAAGGAACAAAAGCAAAACAACTACCATCCAAAACAACAAACAAAAACAAGACAAAAAAAAAACATAAACAAAAAAAAAAAAACATAAACAAAAAAAAAAACATAAACAAAAAAAAAAAAACATAAACAAAAAAAAAAAAACATAAACAAAAAAAAAAAAACATAAACAAAAAAAAAAAAACATAAACAAAAAAAAAAAAACATAAACAAAAAAAAAAAACATAAACAAAAAAAAAAAAACATAAACAAAAAAAAAAAAACATAAACAAAAAAAAAAAACATAAACAAAAAAAAAACATAAACAAAAAAAAAAAACATAAACAAAAAAAAAAAAACATAAACAAAAAAAAAAACATAAACAAAAAAAAAAAACATAAACAAAAAAAAAAAACATAAACAAAAAAAAAAAAACATAAACAAAAAAAAAAAAACATAAACAAAAAAAAAAAAACATAAACAAAAAAAAAAACATAACAAAAAAAACATACAAAAAAAAACATACAAAAAAAAACATACAAAAAAAAACATACAAAAAAAAACATACAAAAAAAAACATACAAAAAAAAACATACAAAAAAAAACATACAAAAAAAAACATACAAAAAAAAACATACAAAAAAAAACATACAAAAAAAAACATACAAAAAAAAACATACAAAAAAAAACATACAAAAAAAAACATACAAAAAAAAACATACAAAAAAAAACATACAAAAAAAAACATACAAAAAAAAACATACAAAAAAAAACATACAAAAAAAAACATACAAAAAAAAACATACAAAAAAAAACAAACAAAAAATAACAAACAAAAAATAACAAACAAAAAATAACAAACAAAAAATAACAAACAAAAAATAACAAACAAAAAAATAACAAACAAAAAAATAACAAACAAAAAAATAACAAACAAAAAAATAACAAACAAAAAAATAACAAACAAAAAAATAACAAACAAAAAAATAACAAACAAAAAAATAACAAACAAAAAAATAACAAACAAAAAAATAACAAACAAAAAAATAACAAACAAAAAAAATAACAAACAAAAAAAATAACAAAAGCTAAAAAAATAAAAGCTAAAAAAATAAAAGCTAAAAAAATAAAAGCTAAAAAAATAAAAGCTAAAAAAATAAAAGCTAAAAAAATAAAAGCTAAAAAAATAAAAGCTAAAAAAATAAAAGCTAAAAAAATAAAAGCTAAAAAAATAAAAGCTAAAAAAATAAAAGCTAAAAAAATAAAAGCTAAAAAAATAAAAGCTAAAAAAATAAAAGCTAAAATAAAAGCTAAAAAAATAAAAGCTAAAAAAATAAAAGCTAAAAAAATAAAAGCTAAAAAAATAAAAGCTAAAAAAATAAAAGCTAAAAAAATAAAAGCTAAAAAAATAAAAGCTAAAAAAATAAAAGCTAAAAAAATAAAAGCTAAAAAAATAAAAGCTAAAAAAATAAAAGCTAAAAAAATAAAAGCTAAAAAAATAAAAGCTAAAAAAATAAAAGCTAAAAAAATAAAAGCAAAAAACAAAAGCAAAAAACAAAAGCAAAAAACAAAAGCAAAAAACAAAAGCAAAAAACAAAAGCAAAAAACAAAAGCAAAAAACAAAAGCAAAAAACAAAAGCAAAAAATAAAAGCAAAAAATAAAAGCAAAAAATAAAAGCAAAAAATAAAAAGCAAAAAATAAAAATCAAAAAATAAAAATCAAAAAATAAAAATCAAAAAATAAAAATCAAAAAATAAAAATCAAAAAATAAAAATCAAAAAATAAAAATCAAAAAATAAAAATCAAAAAATAAAAATCAAAAAATAAAAATCAAAAAATAAAAATCAAAAAATAAAAATCAAAAAATAAAAATCAAAAAATAAAAATCAAAAAATAAAAATCAAAAAATAAAAATCAAAAAATAAAAATCAAAACATAAAAAGCAAAACATAAAAAGCAAAACATAAAAAGCAAAACATAAAAAGCAAAACATAAAAAGCAAAACATAAAAAGCAAAACATAAAAAGCAAAACATAAAAAGCAAAACATAAAAAGCAAAACATAAAAAGCAAAACATAAAAAGCAAAACATAAAAAGCAAAACATAAAAAGCAAAAAATAAAAAGCAAAAAATAAAAAGCAAAACATAAAAAGCAAAACATAAAAAGCAAAACATAAAAAGCAAAACATAAAAAGCAAAACATAAAAAGCAAAACATAAAAAGCAAAAAATAAAAAGCAAAAAATAAAAAGCAAAAAATAAAAAGCAAAAAATAAAAAGCAAAAAATAAAAAGCAAAAAATAAAAAGCAAAAAATAAAAAGCAAAAAAAAAAGCAAAAAATAAAAAAAGCAAAAAATAAAGCAAAAAATAAAGCAAAAAATAAAGCAAAAAATAAAGCAAAAAATAAAGCAAAAAATAAAGCAAAAAATAAAGCAAAAAATAAAGCAAAAAATAAAGCAAAAAATAAAGCAAAAAATAAAGCAAAAAATAAAGCAAAAAATAAAGCAAAAAATAAAGCAAAAAATAAAGCAAAAAATAAAGCAAAAAATAAAGCAAAAAATAAAGCAAAAAATAAAAAAATAAAGCAAAAAATAAAGCAAAAAATAAAGCAAAAAATAAAGCAAAAAATAAAGCAAAAAATAAAGCAAAAAATAAAGCAAAAAATAAAGCAAAAAAAGCAAAAAATAAAGCAAAAAAAGCAAAAAATAAAGCAAAAAAAGCAAAAATTAACAAAAAAAGCAAAAATTAACAAAAAGCAAAAATTAACAAAAAAAGCAAAAATTAACAAAAAAAGCAAAAAATAACAAAAAAAAACAAAAAATAACAAAAAAGCAAAAAATAACAAAAAAGCAAAAAATAACAAAAAAAAGCAAAAAATAACAAAAAAAAGCAAAAAATAAAAAAAAAAAGCTAAAATTAACAAAAAAAGCTAAAATTAACAAAAAAAGCTAAAATTAACAAAAAAAAAAACAACAAAAAACAATTTTTGCTTAAAATTGTGAATCCTTCTACCGCTCCAAAAGATATCTTACTACTGATGCAATTCTCTATCTATATAAAAGCCAAGTACGTCCAAGAATGGAATACTGTTGCCATATCTGGGCAGGAGCTGCTAAAAACAGCCTATCATGCCTTGACAGAGTACAAAATAGACTTCGTGGGGGATGCCCTTTTCTCTACCCTGCAACCTATCTCCTACAGAAGAGACGTTGCGAGCCTATCTTAGTTTTATCGTTATTTCCATGGCAGGTGCTCGTCTGAACTCCAATCTCTGGTCCCCCCTCGCCAATCTTTCACGAAAAACACCCGTCTAGCTGAATCCACTGTGAAAAATTTCCCCCACTCTTTATTTGTGCCCAAATCAAAACGTGGATTCCATGAACAAAGCTTCTTTCTTAGAACTGCACGCCTGTGGAACTCTGTTCCGTCTGCCTGCTTCCCACCTGACTACAACTTGGATGTCTTCAAGTCCAACGTTAACAAATTCCTAATGAACCTCCCTCTTAAGTAAACACTTCATTAAATCTCCATACTAACGTACTGTACTTGCAATAACCCTTATCCCTGAGTGGCTTCCGGGCCTTGATACGTGGTGGCCACCGTGTAAAAAAGAAAAGAAAAAAAAATCAAAGTTAGACGTTTCTTGATAAGTGGTGATCACTGTAAAAAAAAAAAAAATAAAAAATGTTATTGCAACTTGCGATGCTAAGTAAAGCAAGAGATTATTATACTCATATAGCGTTTGTTATAGTAAGCAACCGTGACAAAAACGCAAAATTGTTTGCAACGGTTATCGGAAGATGTAGAAAGTACTGGAAATCTTGGGATCCTTGCGTTGTCTCTTCATACCTCATGGAGCAATCACGGATAATTACCAGCATGAAAACTCCAAGTGAGTAAATAATAATGGCAAATACCATGTTTGATAGATTTACATCAAGTAACACAAGAGTACTTTTCAGATACAACTTATAATCCCTCACCCAACGACGAATGGATGCTTCAACTACTATGATTGATCACGTCTATGCTCGAAGCAACAACGAAACGCCCTTTTCTTACAAAGATGTAATTAGAGTTCTAATAATTACGGCTGTATACACAAACAACATCAATTGAGTTCGACCAATGCATCCATATTTTACCAATATGCACACAGACACACACAAAGAAAAAACGAGAAAGAAATTAACCAAGTGATTCGATAGGTACCCATTCTAGGTCCGTCGGCTGCCAAGAATCATAGAGCGACCGCAAATAGCTGATCCCTATTTTAACCCAACGTTCACTCCCTTACGGGAACGTTAGGGTATGGACAGTCGGAGAGGTTGGAAAAAGCACAATTTACTGCATTCGTACGCCTATTGCGTTGGCGGAGATTACCCATTATAACAACGGCCTTTTTCGCAATGTGTTTGATGCAGTTACGATTCAGTCTAAGTGCGTTTTGCAGTAAAAGCCGCCATTATGCACCAGACAAAAACTATCGCCTGCCCCCCCCCCGCCGTATTAAAATTAGCATCTACTCATCCTTTTCTTTCTTTTGGACTTATCTTTCGCTCGATGTTTTACATAAATTCAAACCTTACCCGAAGCTCATATCTGTCCGTACCGTTCTTTAAGTTCTAGCTAGTAAATATATAAAAACTCATGGCGCAATGGATATAGGTGTTAAGCCTCTCCAAGCACCTGTATTCCCGACAAATAACTCCCTACCTGAAAATTCTTCCTTCAAACTCCGCGGCTTAAAATTCACAGGAAATATGAACTAGAACAAATACATTGAGGACATTGCGAGGGCTGCCGCAAAGAAGGTGGGCTCCCTCTATCGTGCTAGAAAACTGCTCACACGAGTATCCTGTACCTCTACAAGGCCACCATTCGCCCATGCCTGGAGTATTGCTGCAACATCTAAGCTGGTGCATCTACCACTAGCCTCTCCCTCTTGAATAGAGTTCAAAAAAAGAGTTTCCAATCTAATAGGTTCTACTTTGTCAACTAAGCTCCAATGTTGCATCTCTGTGCCTGTTTTACAAATATTTTAATGGAATGTGCTCTAATGGACTCGTTGCATTCGTGTCCCCTGGACATACATATCCCCGACAAACCCGTTTAGCAACAAAATCTTACCCCTTAACTGTTGAGGTCTCTAAATGCCAGAAAGATTTCTATTCTAATAATTTCTTCCCTCGAACAGTTAGATTTTTGAATTCCCTTCTTGCTACCTACTTCCCTGGCTGTACCGATATGCAGAAGTTTTAATGTAATGTAAACCAACATCTTGGCGATCTTTCCTAAACATGGTCTCAAATAGTAGCCCTTACGTCCGAGTGGCAGTATGTCTTGTTAAGAGTAAAGGCGAGTAAAAAGAAAAGTTCTTGGTTACAATCTTATTAAAGTTTAAAGGTTTAATCCTTACTAAGGATACAATTACTAATTATTTAAATCTTATACCCGATCATAGCTGATGGAACGAGAATAAACTTCCTCTATGAATTAAATAAAGGGTTCCGATTTAATAAAGGCCCCGTTCGATTTTCTGTACAGGTTCTCATATTCGACACGGCGTACTGGAAGAATGTCGTAGGTTACATCGGCCGGAAACATTGTAATAAATTTAGTCGGAACAAGTGAAGCATACATGGTTCCTCTTTAGTGCACAATGAACGAGGCATAAAAATGACTAAGTTTAGCATCTGCCACCCCCATTTAGTCCCAAAAGTCCTCAGGGGACATCGAATCATGGTGAAAATGAACAAACGATACAGTTTTAGGCATTAACATATGAAGATTTTAGTTCTGCACTATGCAAAATAATAATAAAATAATGATAATAATAAAATAATGATAATAATAAAATAATGATAATAATAAAATAATGATAATAATAAAATAATGATAAAAAATGATAAAAAATGATAAAAAATGATAAAAAATGATAAAAAATAATGATAATAAAAAATAATGATAATAAAAAATAATGATAAAAATGATAATAAAAAAATAATGATAATAAAAAATAATGATAATAAAAAACAATGATAATAAAAAATAATGATAATAAAAAATAATGATAATAAAAAATAATGATAATAAAAAATGATAATAAAAAATAATAATAAAAAATAATGATAATAAAAAATAATGATAATAAAAAAATAATGATAATAAAAAAATAATGATAATAAAAAAATAATGATAATAAAAAATAATAAAAAATAATGATAATAAAAAATAGTGACTATGTCCATCAATTGCTTCCACCCCATTTAGCACCCAAAGGCCTTAACATATTTAAATTTGAGTTCAGCACCATGCAAAACTGCTAAATAGACATACACAGAAAATTTGACAAATATGGTAAAATAGTCCCAAAAATGGAGTGTTTTTATTGTCCCTAAAAGATCCCCTGGGGCACACCCAAGAGTTATCGCGAAGTATAGACAAGCAAAATTATATAGAAATCAGTTAATTACAACTTTTCAGATAGTTTTATAAAAGATCCAAGGCATCATTTTTTTTTAATTAGCACAAAAGTGTCAATTTTAGCTATTTTAATCCGAAAGGCACCCCTAGGGGAAGCAACCGGAGTTTTCCCGGAAAATCCGTTCTGTTACTTTTTTACTCATATCATGTTTAATGTTTGTGCAAAATTTCAAAATATTCCAAGGCGTTGTTATTGAGAAAAATACGGACAGACGGACGGATAAGGGTGAATTTATAGGTCCACCCTCATTTTGTCGGGGGGGGGGACCAATAATCCAAAATAGTGGGACCTGTAGAAATTTAGCATCGGCATCTTTCATACGTAATATATTGCTGCTGGGCATTCTGTGTATCGTTCAGGGTGAATGGAGACCCGTCCCCCCCATCGCGATATTATTGTAGCCCTTTTGTTAAAACTGTAAAAGTAATCTGGTTAATGTACTATCAGAACATGTCTGGTTATTAAGGTTTATCTCCAATATCCTTATAGAAATCAGTGACATATACTACAGTTGGATCTTAGCCAAAAAACCAAGAAGGTATATTTAAGTTCACGTACAGCCCAGAAACGACATAATTATTTTTATTTATTTATTTATATAATTATTTTTACATTGCGTCTTTGGTGATCGGGAGATCCTATTTATTAAAAAGGAGGGTAGAATGTGATAACATATTACGAACATTAAATTAGCGTCTCTGTATAATAATTTACTGTTCGCAGTATTTTATCACTGCATTAATAAATAGGGTCTCCCGATCGATTAATTTATAATTTGGAAACTGACATATGTATGTTAAAAAAGGTACTACGGTATAAATATATTGATAATACAATCTTTGAGATTCTTTTACTTTGGGTAAAAGTTTTAGATCATTGCATATGATCATCGTTATAACATTGGCGTTTTCGAATAGTTTATTATTAACCCCCGATTTCAAGAATCGCCTAGAATGCATTGGAGTTTTGTTTTCATCGATATTTATATTGCTAAAATTTAATAGTGAAAATAACAACCAAGATGAAAATGGTAGTCTGAAAAATCCGATTGATACAAATTATCACTCCATATCTAAAAAAAAAAAAAAATCCGACAAATAAATTTATATATATAAGGCAAAATGTGTGTGTGTGTGCATGTCCCTGCAAACGTTCGACACGCGCAACGAACACTGACAAAATCAGTATCGTTAGGAAGATCCATCTCTCGGACGACAAATATTCACAAATTGGCCAAAAACATGAATTCTTTAACCATCAACTAGGCCGTTTTTTGACACGAGGGGTCAGTTTTAGCGTCGATATTTTTTGCAAAGTCACGCGCCTACCGATCTCGATGTACATATAAAACACGTTATTTCGGAGGTCCGTGACGTCACAAGTCGCGTGGGTGAGACGACGAAAGTGTTTCCTTTTTTTCACCTCCTTTTCCTCTTAGCGTTACAGATTTGAGCCTGGCTACTGCGGCTAATTTTTTTTCTTGCTGCTATTGTTTTAAGGTTAAGTTGCTCGATACCCTTACAATAAAATCTCTCCACACCCGGGAAACGCCGAGTACCCCCACTAATAAATATAGCATTGCTTTGCATACAGTGTATAAAATATAAAGTATACACTTTGTGAATATATGTTCGGTTTGTGTCTTAATTTGAAGTGTAAGAACAATATACTTATTAAGTGCTCCCAACAATCGACATAAGCATAACCTATCAATAGCGGATAAGACTTAAATTTGATATGAAACGTCTAATTTTGAATTTTTTTCTTTTCTTTTTTACACGGTGACCACCACTTATCAAGGCCCGGAAGCCACTCAGGGATAAGGGTTATTGCAAGTACAGTATGTTAGTATGGAGATTTAATGAAGTGTTTACTTAAGAGGGCGGTTCATTAGGAATTTGTTAACGTTGGACTTGAAGACATCCAAATTGTGGTCAGGTGGAAAGCAGGCAGACGGAACAGAGTTCCACAGGCGTGCAGTTCTAAGAAAGAAGCTTTGTTCATGGAATCCACGTTTTGATTTAGGCACAAATAAATAGTGGGGGAAATTTTTCATAGTGGATTCAGCTAGACGGGTGTTTTTCGTGAAAGATTGGCGAGGGGGGGGACCAGAGATTGGAGTTCAGACGAGCACCTGCCATGGAAATAACGATAAAACAAGGATAGGCTCGCAACATCTCTTCTGTGGGAGATAGGTTGCAGGGTAGAGAAAAGGGCATCCCCCACTAAGCCACGAAGTCTATTTTGTACTCTGTCAAGGCATGATAGGCTGTTTTTAGCAGCTCCTGCCCAGATATGACAGCAGTATTCCATTCTTGGACGTACTTGGCTTTTATATAGATAGAAAATTGCATCAGTAGTGAGATATCTTCTTGAGCGGTAGAAGGATCCCACCATCTTTCCAGCGACCGTGGCAACAGACTTGATGTACGTGTTCCATTTCAGATCAGGAGTAAAGGACAAACCCAGAAGCTTGTCAAAACACGGGGCTTCTCCTAGACGAGAGCCATCCATTTCAATTGATGCCAGATGGGGATCAGAGCGTTGATGATGTAAAGATTGGAGTTTGTTTTTAGATGCATTAATGGTAACCAGCCACGTCTTCCCCCACTGAACCACGCGCTTGAGATCAGAGGAGAGAGAATTAGAGAGAAATTTGTCATTTACAGCCTTTGATGTGTTGCCGTGGATGGTCGTGTCATCAACATAGATGTCAACGAATGATTTAAGTATGTGTTTAGGGAGGTCATTGATGTAGATCAGGAAGAGAGTTGTATCGCTAACATAAAAATGAAGGTTGTGAGCGTGCTGGTTCGTTCCCTATGAACTCTGAAACGGCTGAGACTAATTTTTCAAAATTTAAAAAGAAGATACTTGTGTCGAGTTTTCTTTCCTTGATTTTGTATCGTAATCCTCCCGATAAGTATCGAAAATAGGTAATCGAAAAAATCCGATGAAAGAAGGAAGTCCGATTGTGACGTAAGTTAACACTTTTATACAACCTAACACAAGTGCATTTGGGAAGTGTTATTTTATTACCATTATTGCACAGTCAGAAAGACCTAACCTATAAAACCAACTAGATGTCTTTGTAATACAGGGCCTTGATAAGTGACCTTCCCTAGTAAACTAACAAACAAAAGCAATATATAAAAGAGGCTCCACACACACACACACACACACACACACACACACACACACACTTGCCAACTGTGATTAAGAAAAATATATTTACAAAAACATTGACTGTAATGATTGAACAATTGATTTTTCTGTTTCATTTAAGAAATGAAACAAAAATATTAGTTTGTCGTACTCAATTTACAAAACCATGAATCGATTATCTCCCCTTTGTTTTTTAGCCTTAACAACCGTTAGTCGTTTTTAAGACGTTATCAAATACAACGAAATCCACGTATTATAAAGAGATAGGAAGTTGGAAAAATGTATGTTTGTGAATCTATCCGTCAGGCGTTAACCGGTCGTGGATACGCGTGGACAGAGAAAGAGTTCGGGATCGGGCGGGTATAAATACTGACCGAATAAAACAAACCAACCCGTTTCAATTAGCCATTTTTCTTAGCATAACAAGAATGGAAGGAAATAATGAGCCTAAAAACCAATGAATGAAAATATGCGACTCGTTTTGTCGGCCATATTGATTAAAATAATGGAAAACATAAATAGATTTCATATGAATTATCGAAGAAGAAACAAATGGACGATTAAAATTACCGTGATACTTTAGTAAATTATATTCTTTTTAATTAACAATTTTATAGAAATTTGTAAATTTAGAAGACCAGTCTAACGTAGATTATTTTAACAAGCATTTGTTTCTTATCAACTAAGATATAACGCTCTCGTAAGGAATAGAGTCAGTTTGTGTTTTTTTTTCTTCCTCGTTGCATGTCACTAGAAAAGTAAAGTCCGTCTGTTCTTTCAACGATATTTTCAAATGTTCTAAGCAAGGGCAACGCTTGAAATGAATTAGATCTATTTTTTCCTCAGTGTAAACGTTGTTTAAATTTGAATTGAAATGGGTAAATTAAGAAAGCCGGTGCAACTCAGAATTAAAAAAAAACCAAAAACAAAAACAGTTGGTTATAATCAACTAAACTTCGACGATTTAAAAAGTTTGTTTTGCTCGCTTCCTAAACTTATAAATTTCAATTCAACTCTAAAAACACTTGCATCGAGGAAAAAGGTCACTAATTAACAAATTTATACCTAAACTTTAAAAACATTGAACGTGAATTTTATTAGACATGTGAAACAATAAAAAAATAATTTGAAAGATCATATCGTAGGAATCCAAAGATTCTATTGTTGGCTTTGGTTTCCGACATTTTTCCGGTCAGAATGGTTTCTAAAAATTGAACATTGTCCGCGGACCAATACATGTGTGCAGTTTCAGTCACAGATGAGACCAAAACAAATAGGAAGTAACTCCCACTCACTTTTTACTTTGCAGTAAAAAAAATTTCCACATTGGTACAGTCGTGATCTAGAACGTTCTCCACGTCTCACGAGATCTCGAGCGTTATTTCAGCTCTCTTGTGATCATTCTTTTTCTATCGTCCTTTTCCCCATCGTTGACGTCACTTCGCATGAATTTTCATACGAGCATTCGCGCTATGTTATAGAAAAAACATCAGGTACTTACAGGAGAGACCACATGGAGGCTGCCACATCCTTAGTGAAAGTGATTATTGTGGCACAAACTGGATCGAACTTGGGAAACCCAAATAGTTAGTGTCTAAACAACTGAACCACGGTCATCTCCCATTTGGAAGATGAAGAGATCTCATTTAAGAACTATTTCGATAAACGGATTAGTTTTTCGAAATGAATTTTTTGTTAAAACTAGAATTGGCACCAATGCCACTTGAACCTAGGCAATTGTTTAGATCTATTTTTCTGTTGATTGACGTATGGTCCGCACGGTTTTGTACAGTTCTAAGAGGTCCACCCTCCTAGGCTTTGCCTTATCTTTTGAGTAAATGTTAGTTTACGGCTAATCGTTTGAGGAGCCTTATTTGGGAATGCTGACGAGGCTGCGCAGGCATTTTTTGTAAGCCAGGGTGGGATCTTTTCAATTCCCACTTTCCCGATCTTGGGTCACATCCTCCCGAATTGGCAAGGAAATAAAAATCCCTCCATAAGTTGAGTCACAACTATCGAGCTTTTTTGCTTCCTACAGCGGCAAGATATTATACAAAGCTAGAAGGTCAAGAAAATTAACTTTTTTTCAGCAACGGACCCGTAGAATAACACCAACTAGGTCAGAGCACCCCAGGTAATAAGTAATAAATACTCCACCAATCTCGAAGGAAAAAGGTTATAACACCCATCACTAATTATTCTGGTTCTGGATATGATCTTAAACTATATCCGATGGTGAGGCCCCAGCCTGCGGGCTTTGAGAAGTGTAGAGCCACCCCTAAATTACCACTCCTCCCAGGTCCACTCTGACCCGGAGTGGTAGTACCTGTTACGGCCCCCAACTATGGGTTTAATAGAAACAGACTTGAAAAAACAAAACATATTCTATTAAAAAAAAAAAAAAAATTCTTCAAAATCACTGGATTTAGCATTAAATAACCTAAAAATGTTTGATATCCCGTAAAACAAACAACCGAGCAACTATTTATTCTATTTTAATTTCATTTGAAAATACATAAACATTTCCAAAAACATGGTCTCCCCTGCCAAACTTTCACAAAAAAAAAAAAAAAAAAAAAAAATCACTCGACTATCTACAAATACTATATACGATTACCTCACTATATGTGTCTACATCTAAACGCAGAATCAATAAAAAAAAAAAAGAAGCTTTCCCATAACTGCCCATCTATGGAACACTGTTCTGCTGTTCTGCTTCCCGGTTGAATACAACATGGTAGCCTTTAAATCCAATGTAAACAAGCTCTTGTTAAGCTGTCCCCA
The DNA here is from genome assembly GCF_053919585.1 of Euprymna scolopes. Taxonomy (NCBI): domain Eukaryota; kingdom Metazoa; phylum Mollusca; class Cephalopoda; order Sepiida; family Sepiolidae; genus Euprymna; species Euprymna scolopes. Next base: position 103,426,751 of record NC_136486.1, on the reverse strand, counting down.
TAAATAATCAAATGTTACTGAATTTACACCATTATTGATTTCTACACCACCACCTTATTCATTTACGTTTACTCTCGAGTGGCCTTCGGGCCTTGATAAGTGGTTACTCCCAAGTAAAAGAACAACAAAAAATTCTTTTATACGATTGAATTGAACGCGATTTTTTATTTTTTACCTATGGCTGGAGAGGGGTTGTATTTAACTATTTTCCATAAATATTAGTACGTAATTATTAATTAATCTCATTTGGGTCGGTACTATAGCTGAAAAATAAGGAACACCACTTTAATAGAAATGTGAAACTCATTTGCAGTGTGCTATTAGTTTTTCTGTTCAAAACAAATTTCGTAACGTCTCGCCGACTTTTTTCTTCAGTAAAGAATCGTTGCACATCGAAGTTCCGTTCTTACTCGACTACAACAATGATCGCATTGTTACAATGGTATTTGAAAACGATGATATATCAAAGGCAGATCACTCCAATATTTTTATCCAGGGTTGCCAGACTGACCGTTTGAATGCTAAATTTCGCAAATTCGGCCGTTTTTGAAGCAGTTTGGCCTACGAAAATTATATTTGGCATTTTTCAAAGCATTTTTAGGACGAGAATTCATCTTGTCTGGTGGAGTATCCAGCTTCGTACCGTTACTTAAAGTAACAGCACTTGGAGAAGTTGCACGATTCATCGTGAAAACCAGTATGGGTGAGCGACACAGATTTTTTTTTTTTTTTACTACAAAGGAGTCACCACTTATCAAGGTCCGGAAGCCACTCGAAGATAAGGGTTAATGAGTGTACAGTGGTCAAAGGGAACATATCGTGGTAATCCTCAGTAGTGGACATTTGGTAAACTGTATTACTTAAGCGGATGGCTCATCAAGAATTTGTTCACTTGTTTAGGTAACGAATACCGTGTGATTTTGAATATTTAGTGACTGTTTACTTTATCGCGAAAAGTATCCCCATGCCAGGTTGTCCTAACTACAACTTGGATGTCTTCAAGTCCAACATAAACAAATCTCTGATGAACCGCCCCCTTAAGTAAGACACCGTATCAAATCTCCAATACGAACGATTACTAAAATACTATCCCACTGATTACCGTACACGCAATGACCTTATCCCCGAGTAGCTTCCGGGCCTTGATAAAAAAAACTGGTGCAGAGACCTTAGATATTCGAGCACAATATCTAGTAGGCATTTATCTTCTCTCCGGTAGTCATGAAATATGATTTGTTTCTTAATTGTACGCATATCTCAAGGGTTTTTACAAACCATGTTCTAGAAATATTGTGTATTTTTATATTATATATATATGCGTGCACGCATACACACACGAAAGAGAGGATACATGAAAAATTCAAATTTGTAACACTGATTGGTTGGATCCTTTCTTGGTAAGAGGATATCAATGGACAAGAACGTTCACATTTTCTCCACATCATATTTACAATTTCATCATGCTATAAGCCTTGTGGATACTTGGCAATTGTTTATGCGATAAACATGGAGTGCACACCTCTTTTCATTAATATGGTGAACCTAGAAAACAAGCCACGTACGCGACAGATTGTGTGCGTGTGAATATATCAGCTTAGGTGTGCGTTTACGGCTAATAAAATCAGTGTATATTGTCGCACCACCCTTCCCTTTCGACAAATGTCCATTCGGAGTTAGTTTGGACGGACGATTCTTTCGCCATGATCCTTTCTTTTAATTGTTAGGTGGCTGTATTTTATTATTATTATTATTTTATTTATTTATTTTTTTGCTCGGTGGCGTCGCCATTTGTTATTCTCGCAGCTCCTGGCCTTGCACGTGTAAATTATAAACGAGCCTACACGCGCCATTTGTATGTTCTGCCATGTCGTGAATACAGGCATGTGTATTCGGCGCGAAAGCCTTTCATTCGTACGGAGGGCGTCATTATCTTTTCTAGTTTTGATCAGCAGGGCACAGGGTTTTTTATTTTTTTATTTTTATTTTTTTACCGGTTATAATAAAAAGTAAGATCTGGTTAGCTATGACCGAGTATTCTTATCCTTTTTTATATAAAATAAAATGAAATATAAAATAAGGACAAAGAGAGAGAGAGAGAGAGAGAGAGAGAGAGAGAGAGAGAGAGAGACATCGAGAAAGATGTGGGGGGGGTAAGGAGGGAGATGTGGGAGTAAGTAAGAATATGAGATATAGAGAAAGGTGTACATACAGAGAAAAATGTATATATATATATTCTGAGAGATGTAGATATTGAAAAGGGTTATGCATAAAAAAGAGGTGCATAGAAAATAATGGATACATAAATATGTTGTATAGTGGTCTATATAACATATGTCTTAAATATATATATATATATATATATATATACGCACACAACACATACGCCTAGTGTCTAAATGTATATGCAATTCATTAATGTATTGTTATTAGAGTCGTGTTATCGTGTCTATATAAAGACATCTATACGTGTGTCTGATGTATGAATAATCTGTTGCTTTAACGGTATGTATATAATACATATGTTCGTCTTCTGTTTAGGTGCGTGCGTGTTTACACATTAAACAATTCACAAAACAGGATTACATCATGGCTGTTCTGTAACTGACTGCTGAGGCCCGACAATTTTTTTCGGACACTTTGAAAAAAGGACTTCGAAGTTGTTACTAATGCCAAAAACTTTGGAAATTGTAAGTATGTAGCCGAGGAGTGAAAATCCACTACTAGTGTAATCATGTTTTTTAGTTTGGCTTTGATAATTTTAGTTTGTGATTTTTGCGAAAACTTGCACGACATTATATTTCGGACATGACAAAAAATCCTATTTTATTAAGAGCTACGTTCATGCATATGTTGCTGTATGCAAATTTCCTGTTTGTACACTTAGCTGTCATCATTAGAATCAATTATCTGTTCTATTCTACTGGCAAAAAAATTAAGTTTAATGAGGTAAAATGAATTCAAAAGAAGTCGTTTGTTTGGCACGGAAGAAGCGGGAAGATGACGTCAGCATCAGAAGGACCGCCATGGATTTGAAGCTGTCGAAATCAACGGTCGAATACAAGCTGGAGACAAACTCCGAGCGGAAAAGGAGAGGATAGAAAAGATCAATTGACAAGAGGACTGAAAGAAGAATGAAGGGGACTGTGACACGGCTTTTGACATCTGGGGAAAAAGTTACAGCAAGGAAAGTGAAAAGAAATATGAATTGGATGTAAACGTCCGAACAGTACAAAGAACGCTGCATATGATTGGTTTGAAGTATGCAAAGGCTAAGAAAAAATTACACTAACAAAGAAACACAAAGGAGCAAGACTGGAGAGTGCTAAAAGGTGGTTAACAAAGCATGTTGACTTTAAGAAGGTTATATTTACTGATGAGAAGCGTTTTGAGTTTGATGGGCCCCGATAGATGGTGTACTTGGTCGAGAAGGGGTGAGCCTGTTGTACTGAACAAACGACAGACGGGAGGAGGAGGAGGAGATGATTTGGGGTATCCACGTGTCAAAACTCGTGAAAAAATAGAGGGCTAAAGTTAATATGACTACTTTGGAATGGCCTGCAAAAAGCCCAGATCTAAATTTAATGGAAAATGTTTGAGAAATGCTTGCGCAACTTGTCTATGATGGACCTGAAATAACGAAAGAGGCTCAACTGTGGGAACGAATACTAGATGCCCCCCCCCAAAAAAAAACAACTAATAGAAACACGTAGAGATATATTTGTGCATATGTTTGATCATTATGAAGAGAGATTGATTAAAAGTTATTGAGAAGAAAGGTGATAAAACAGACTATTAACAGTTTTTCAACATTCTTTTTTCAACGATGTCCGAAAAATAATGTCGCGTATGTTTTGTAAAAAAATGAAAATGAAATATTTTTCCTGGCCTAATAGATTTTCTTCGATTTTTATTACAGATATTGTCTTTATATGGTTATACTATTCTATTGAAGGAATTTCGCCACTCTATGGTACTCGGAAAGTCGAATACTAAAGTGTCCGAAAAATATCGTCGGGCCCTTGTATTCAACTAGACAGTTTACGTAACGAGGTAAATATATATACTATAGATAATTCTTTAACAACAAAATATCTTTCACTGTTCTAATTTTCCGGTGGGTTTGTACTCGACTTATAAATTCTGTAAAATCTAAAAGAACATATCTCCCTCCGAAAGAAAACCATTACACACTGTTTATCTATAGAAAAATATACTTGTTCGTTTGTTATCAATCGATAATCTAAAAAAAATAAATAAATGAAATAAATAAAAAAATAACTACTTTAACGATTGCTTCAAAATGTTGCTCTATTTTAATCGCATAATGCGTGTTTTTATACACTTAATATAAAGATATTACAATATTAAAGTATTTTGTCGAAGTAGATGTTTCGAAATTAATTGATCTACAACGAAAGCGACATGTTTTAACGCTTGGTTTCCTCACACTTTTTAATATTTCTCTTATTGCAGTCTTCAACTACAGAATTCTTTAAGAAATTTCTGTTCATTTTTTTTCTTTCTTTTTTTTTCTTTCATAAAATTATTGTCGATAAAACATTACCTTTCACGTCAATAAATTCGGCATAATGTATTTTAACAATTTATTAATGGTTTGAAATGCCCACTGTGGCCCTTCTGAACAGATTTGTGAACTTTGGACGCTAAAAAACAACGCTGCTTGAAAGTTAAAACAGTAACAACATTAAAATACAGACTACTGAATATTAGATTATGCCTTACCGGTCAAATTTGCGTTTTAACATTACAAAATAAAAATAAATAAATAATTAAAACACAAAACAAAAAACAAAATAAAAAACAGGAAAATGTACAGTTGCAGAAGAAATGTAATGTTCACTAAACAAAACATATTCGAGGAATTGTAATAAAAGATGCAACTATATATAGTATATATACTATATATATATATATACATATATATATACTATATATATATAGTATATATATATACACAAATTATATATATATATATACTATATATATATATACACACACACTATATATATATATATACACACACACTATATATACTATATATATATATACTATATATATACTATACACACACACACTATATATATACACACACTATATATACTATATATATACACAAACACAATATATATAGAGTATATATATACACACACACTATATATACCATATATATACAGTATATATATTATAGTATATATATACATATATACAGTATATATATATACACAGTATATATATATACACACAGTATATATATATATACACAGTATATATATATACACACAGTATATATATATATACACAGTATATATATATATACACAGTATATATATATATACACAGTATATATATATATATACACAGTATATATATATATATACACAGTATATATATATATATACACAGTATATATATATATATACACAGTATATATATATATATACACAGTATATATATATATATACACAGTATATATATATATATACACAGTATATATATATATATACACAGTATATATATATATATACACAGTATATATATATATATACACAGTATATATATATATATACACAGTATATATATATATATACACAGTATATATATATATATACACAGTATATATATATATACACAGTATATATATATATACACAGTATATATATATATATACACAGTATATATATATATACACAGTATATATATATACATAGTATGTATACATACAGTATATATATATACATATATATAGTATATATATATACATATATATAGTATATATATATACATATATATAGTATATACATATACATATATATATACATATATATAGTATATATATACATATATATAGTATATATATACATATATATAGTATATATATACATATATATAGTATATATATACATATATATAGTATATATATACATATATATAGTATATATATACATATATATAGTATATATATATATATACATATATATAGTATATATATATACATATATATAGTATATATATATATACATATATATAGTATATATATATACATATATATAGTATATATATATATACATATATATAGATATATATAGTATATATATATACATATATATAGTAGATATATAGATACATATATATACATATATATAGATACATATATACACATATATATAGATACATATATACACATATATATAGATACATATATACACATATATATAGATACATATATACATATATATAGTATATATATAGATACATATATACATATATATAGTATATATATAGTATATATATATACACATATATTGTATATATATATATATACACATATATTGTATATATATATATATACATATATATTGTATATATATATATTGTATATATATATTGTATATATATATTGTATATATATATATTGTATATATATATATTGTATATATATATATTGTATATATATACATATATATACATATATACATATATATATATATATATATTGTATATATATATATATATATATATTGTATATATATATATATATATATATTGTATATATATATATTGTATATATATATTGTATATATATACATATATTGTATATATATACATATATTGTATATATATATATACATATATTGTATATATATACATACATATATTGTATATATATACATACATATATTGTATATATATACATACATATATTGTATATATATACATACATATATTGTATATATATACATACATATATTGTATATATATACATACATATATTGTATATATACATACAACATATATATATATACAACATATATATATATACAACATATATATATATACAACATATATATATATATATATACAACATATATATATATATATACAACATATATATATATATATACAACATATATATATATATATACAACATATATATATATATATACAACATATATATATATATATATACAACATATATATATATATATACAACATATATATATATATATACAACATATATATATATATATACAACATATATATATATATATACAACATATATATATATATATACAACATATATATATATATACAACATATATATATATATACAACATATATATATATACAACATATATATATATACAACATATATATATATATACAACATATATATATATATACAACATATATATATATATATACAACATATATATATATATATACAACATATATATATATATATACAACATATATATATATATATACAACATATATATATATACAACATATATATATATACAACATATATATATATACAACATATATATATATATACAACATATATATATATATACAACATATATATATATATACAACATATATATATATATACAACATATATATATATATACAACATATATATATATATACAACATATATATATATATACAACATATATATATATATACAACATATATATATATATACAACATATATATATATATATACAACATATATATATATATATACAACATATATATATATATACAACATATATATATATATACAACATATATATATATATATACAACATATATATATATATATACAACATATATATATATATATACAACATATATATATATATATACAACATATATATATATATATACAACATATATATATATATATACAACATATATATATATATATACAACATATATATATATATATACAACATATATATATATATATACAACATATATATATATATATACAACATATATATATATATACAACATATATATATATATACAACATATATATATATATACAACATATATATATATATACAACATATATATATATATACAACATATATATATATATATACAACATATATATATATATACAACATATATATATATATATATACAACATATATATATATATACAACATATATATATATATATATACAACATATATATATATATATATATACAACATATATATATATATATACAACATATATATATATATATACAACATATATATATATACAACATCTATATATATATACAACATCTATATATATACAACATATATATATATATACAACATCTATATATATACAACATCTATATATATATATACAACATATATATATATATATACACAACATATATATATATATACAACATATATATACATACAACATATATATATATATATATACAACATATATATACAACATATATATATATATATATATACAACATATATATACAACATATATATATACAACATATATATTTATATACAACATATATATATGTTGTATATATGTATATATATATATATATGTTGTATATGTATATATATGTAAGTATATATTGTATATATAATTAAAAGCGAGAAAGTTGCGTATAACAATACAAGACTATCAAACAATAGCGTGCTTGTCTGCAGAGCCCTAATATGTAATTAGATTCATATATATATGCATACATATAATTTATATACATTATATATACATATAAGGGAAAGAGAGAAAGATGCGTATATGTCTACATATAGAAAGCATAATATATAAAGAAAAAGACAGGCAGAGAGATTTTAATGTATGTATAAGAAACTACATAGAAAGAGGGGTCACAGACACAAAGATAACATGCACAGAAAGAGAGGGAGAGACTGCAACAGAAATCGATAAGCAATGAGTAATCATTCTATACCGAGTGCCGTTATCATCGATCAATCCTTGGAAAAGATCAATAAACTTTAAAAGCGATTATGTATTTTTTTTTCTTTTGACAAACTTTGCGCACATTTCTTTTGCATTTTGTACGGTGGTGCAGTGTCCGGAAACACCGTCCGCCATACGATTGGACACGTGTTGATTCAAAGCCAACCTGTAAAAAAAATCATTGCAAAAACATGCGTCGGATTTTTCCATGAAACCTTTCCATTTCGTGTTTTGTTCGGAGCCACAAGCAAAAGCCACGTGTACACCGAACCCGCTTTTCTAAACAGTACGCACTCGAGTATAAATCGATCTCCTGTATTGGTTGGTCCTTTATTTGGTCGACCCTTTCATTTATTGGTAAATATTTTTTTTATCAAGTGAAACGCAGATACAAGTTGCTTTTAGCCCATTGAATATATTACTTGTGTGTACGGCGACACCTTACTAGAAAATTCTAAAATAATCCAAGTCATAATAACTTATATACTAAAACTTTTCATCTTCTTTGTTTCCGTGCACAATGGATGGCGTGACAAAGGAATGATTTGAGACATGAGTGGCGTCAGCCACTTAAACAGATGGTATCCTTTATGACGTCACAAAAGAATGAAGGCATCCATTAAAACATGGAACATAATGCGTGAACAGATGGGTAGCGAAATATTTCAGGAATCTTCATAAGATGGTATAAGGATAAATATATATAAATTTTCAGTATTTACTTCAGCAGTCCACAATACGAGAGTAGAACTAGGTAATAAGTAATAAAAATATATTTACAGCAATTAAGCTTCGTGCTTCCGTGTTACACCCCCGTCAGGCTGAAATGCATGAAATTTATTCACGCAGTTTATTTTGACGATTCCTTTCAAAAAATAAAACACAGAAGACCAGCTTGTCATATATAGTAATATAACTTACTATATATTAGTGTTTGGACGATTGATCGGATTCCGCAATAAAACAATCGACAAATTTTGGGGTATCGGAAAAATTAGTTCCTATTTTCCTATGCCAAAACGATTCTTTTAATGGTCTTTTATTTTGTTTAAAACAAAATCTTCAATTGCTGTTAATAATAAAATAATAAATATTTGATTTTGAAATAATAGTAAAGCTAAAATCTATATAGATCATCCTCCGCAAGTGTAATTTTACGTTTAGGAAAATATCTGCACATTTAACTTTTTTTCTTTTTTTACTTACAAAAACGAGTGGAAATAACTATATTTAAATATTTAGAGGTTTATAAAGAATCTGAATCGGTAATTGTATCGGAATCGGGGAAAAATATTGGAATGGTCCCACCACTACTATATATACAAGGGAGGTTCTCAAAGTAATGCCTCCTATTAATTTTATTCCGCTCGAATGAATCAGACGGGGATTGCTAATTCTATTATGATCGGACTTGCGTATTCATGACTTGTGGGTTTCATCTCTGTTGCAGATATTGACGGTGTGAAACAAAGAACGCCACTTCTGTCAAGGACGTGTGTCAGTAGCAGAGATGCGTCATGGAATTCCTTCTGGCAAAAAGAAAAAAAAATGAACCGATCAACATTCACATGCGCTTTTTAAACGTTTATGGAGCTGATGAAGTTTAAGTTAGGAGTCCGTCGATTTTGGAGTGGACACAGATGCGAGTGATAAAATGCGCTTCAGAATTTCACCATCTCTGGATTGTTTACCGCTGACGAAGTTGCATTGAGAAGTGTGGTGACTATGTAGAGAAATAAATTCTAGAGCACAAAAAGGTCGCACATTTTAATAGTACTACTCATCCTCGTAGCTCTTCAACGTTTTAGTTTTTAAGTTTTAAATAGTCCTTATTTTTTGACATACCCTGTCTCTAATCTTTGACAAAAAACAAAATTTCGTATGAAGAAAAGTCCCTTCGGGGCCCGTGGCGCAGTTGATAGAGACGTTGAATCTCTACGGTTCCAGATGAACATTGTCTGAAGATAGCGGTTTCAATCCCACCCAAAGCGTGCCAGAGGTAATTGGTCAAAAATGTGGTGAGACGACAACAACTACGGATGACAGTGATGGCTGAGAATGCAGTTAGGAGATTCGAAGTTCCTATCCGTCGCGGTTACCACCTGACGAAGGCCAGAGGAAGTTGGCCGAAACGTTGTGAAACCAATAAAAAAAACAAAAAAAAAACAAAAAAAAAAACAAAACAACAACTAATAAAGATGAGACTAATAGTCCGAAATAAAAATAAAATTAACAAGAAAAGTCCCTTCTAATTTTAAATATCAGCACTTTCTTCATCGGCTCTATACAACGACAACATGGGTAGAGTTTACATTATTAATCTTCAGAAATGCATTAAAGATGGTTTTTTTTTTTTACTTTTCACCAAAACAACCGTATCCTATAATACTCATTCTAAAAAACCGCCATCTTTGATTGAACAACCATAGAATGAAATAAAAGCCCAAACTGCTCATACAATCTTCCAAAAGAACAAACACCACAAAAATACAAACAATAAAACCAATGGAGTTTGCAGATAAAAACATTTATGATCTAAGCAAGAAAAGCACTAGTAACTATAAAGGTACAGTAAAACTCCTTTAATTTGAACTTCCTCTAAACTTGGACTTCCTCTCATTTGGACTTCTTCTAAACCTGTATTTTATATAAATGTATGATTTCTGTAGATGATAACTTAGGTAATAAATACCTAACAAGTAAGAGTAGATTTGATTTATTTTCAACGGTTTTGTTCCTGGTAATAATATTTAACAATTCTTATTTGCAATATATCGTAAAGTCAACTTAATATATACTTGAAGTATCATATAGCAATGAATTTCATTTTAGTATTTCTTAATTCTTAGAAAATTAAAGTTAACTGCAGCACATTTTTTTTTATCACGAAACTTGAACAGCATCCTCTAAATTTAACGAAGAGGATGTTCAAATTATAGGAGTTATACTGTATATATATAATCAGCTAATATCAGTAGTTTCTTTCCAAGAATTGTAGGTTTGTGAAACATTTTTCTTGGGTCTTTTCAAAGCAAAGGCCAATAGAAATCTCGTGTCGTTGTTGATTTAGTATATTCGTAGTTATTTCCCTTGATCTCTATCTGTTATTACTCTTGAATTATTGTCTTCTCTTCTCTATATAAATAAAATGAACTCATTTTTTTCCCTCGGACTTTGACGTTTATAGGACTGCACCTGTATACATTTGGTGCAGCCGTATCATTCACAAACTGAATCACGACATCTGCCGTATGTTATAGGGTTATTACATATCAAGGATCTCGCTGATCAGAGTTTCCTATATTCTGTCTGGTGATAGTCCACTGTAAAAATCGGTTACATTTAATGGAAGTAGTAAAGTAAACTCTCTCTAACAAATTCATCCTACCACCGCCACTCACTTACACCGTTCCAGACCGTTCACAGGAGACATTTAAAACCGACCACCGGTTAGAATTTATCTAAAAACTGTACTGGACTTACGCTGAAACGAACCACGCTTACTTTGCCATTGGTTAGCATAAAACAAACACAATTTATAAAGCGTTTATTATAATAAAATTAGATTCAAACAGAACACAATCCGTTACCTGGAATTGAATTCACAATTACATTACTTCGATTTCGTTATAATCCGCGTGGTTAGAGTTTAATGAAAACCTGAATTGACATTTACGTGAAATGCACCAAACTTACTTACTTACACAAACACAACTTCCGTTTCGCTCTTTCCTTACGTGCTTTTTTGCTTTCTTTCTTTCTTACCTTTCGTTGTCTTTTTGCTTTATGGGTGATGGTGGTGGGGGTACTTCCCTATCTTTATCTTTCCTTTCGGTCTTTCCTTCTTTTCTCTCCATTTTCTGCTCTTTCCATTGTTAAAACGAAACGAAACAACCGGATATTCCAGGTTTTACTTACACTATCACTCTACGACTATTACTTGTGTATCCAACTCTATTTGTGCCAGTAAAAAAAAGTAGCATTTATTGCTTTTGGTAATAATTATTAATTGCTTATTTGTTTTGTTTTTCCCCTATTTTTAGACTAACCATTCTTTAATCTCACTATAAAATCGATTTTTCCAAGTACATTTTAGGTGGGGGGGGGCATTCCAACTTCCGAAGGGGGTTTGTATTACTGTACACAGATTCGAAAAAGTTGTCAAAAAAAAAAAAAAAAAAAAAAAAAAAAAAAAAAAAAAATACATAACAAATAAATGTTCTCAAAGCCAAGATCAGTTACTTTTCTGCCAAACTGGATATCTTTTTCGTGTTTTTATTCAATGTAACATATTTATTCGGCTCGAAAACCATACAGTGTTTACCGATGTATTCGAAAATTCAGGAAGGCGTCTCACACCCTCTTTAACACCGTAAGTATAGAAAAAGGTGTTATGAATAAAAAAAATCTACAAAATACTATTAGAAACACGCCGAATATATGTCAACCTATGTCGCATTAACATGTATTGAGCGAGTTTTTAACAGTATTTCATTAGGTTTTTTATTTATAACATCTTTTCCCAATTCAATGTAACATGTTTCTTCAGCTCGAAAACCATACAGTGTTTACCGATGTATTGGAGCATTCAAGATGGCGTCTGATTCTCTCTTTAACGCGGTAAGTGTGGGAAAAGATGTTATAAATTTTGTATAGTTTTTTATTTATAACACCTTCTTCCATACTTACGGTGTTAATGAGGGTGTGAGACGCCATCTTGAATTTTCGAATACATCGGTAAACACTGTATGGTTTTCGAGCTGAATAAATATGTTACATTGAATAAAAACACGAAAAATATATATATCCAGTTTGGCAGAAAAGAAACTTATCTTGGCTTTGATAACATTTATTTGTTATATATTTGTTTTTTTTTCACAACTTTTTCGATTCTATGTGTACAGTAATACAAACACCCATTTTGTGTTTTATATAGATAAAGTACAATTGTTGAATGTTACTGTTTTGATTATATTCGTTGGGGGGGGGACAATTAAATAATTAAGAAATATTAAAATGAAGCGAAATTTAAGTTTCCGTTCCATTTTTACAACAACCGTAAAACAGTGCATACTCAGCAAGTTTTATCGTATTTTATTTAATTTTTTGCATAATTAATGATGGAAGTATTTTTCTGTTTATTTTCTTTACATCTGTTAAAAAAAAAATAAATTTGTACATTCTCTTGAAAAAAAGAATCAAACTTTTCTCTACTTTCACATCTGTTCCATTTTAACAAACTGAGCCACAGCAACGCGTGGCCGGGTACAGCTAGTTAAAAATAAAAGCATTTGGTACCGAAAACTGCTTCATTCTGGCGTTCGGCCTAAAGATTGCCGGACATTTCCGAATTAGTTCCAAATTTCCAGTGTTTTCACGAATGACGCTCTTACCCTCGGACGTTGTATTACAGGTCAAATATAGATCGAAAAAGGTCATAGTCAAATATTTATTTGCTGCAGAATTTGCATGTGAATAGTGACCAGTAAACATAAACGCGAGCCATACTTTACATATACCATACATTCTCTATAACCTGGAAATAAATATTTATTTCGATTATGTGTAGAACTTAATAGTCCTTTTTGTTAGTAATTACTACATCGGTAATTTTTACCCTCCATACATAAATGTGTTATAACCACATTTATGGGTATAGCACGTACATAAAATCCTTTTCTAAGGTCGCTGGAAAAATGGTGGGATCGTTCTACCGCTCAAGGAGGTATCTCACTGCTGATGTAATGCTCTACTTATATAAGAGCCAAGTACGCCTACGGATGGAGTACTGTTGTCACATCTTATGAGCTTTTAGAAGCACTTTTTCTTGCCTTGACAGAGTTCAAAATAGACTTCGTAGTCTAGTGGGGGATGCCCTTTTCTCTCTTCCCCCACAGAAGAGACGTTGCGAACCTGTCTCTGCGTTATCGTTATTTTCATGACAACTGTTTGTCTGAGCTCCAATCCATGGTTTCCCTTCGCCAAACTATCACGAAAAATACTCGTCTAACTGAAACCACTATCAATAATTTCCTCCCACCCTTTATCTGTGCCTAAAGCTTGTTTCCATGAACAAATCTTTAAACTGCACGCCCATGGAACTCTTCGGTTTCCCTGCTTTTTAGCTGACTACAATAGGGTCGTCTTCAAGTCCAAAGTAAACAAGTTCTTGATGAATCGCCCCCTTTAAGCAATTTACCAAATTTCCACCACTAATGATTACTACAATATGGTTCCATTGACTACTGTACACTCATTAACCATTATCCTTGAGTGGCTCCGAGCCTTGATACGTGATGACTTCTTTGTGTGTGTGTGTGTGTGTGTGTGTGTGTGTGTGTAATATATATATATACACACACACACACGCTTTTGCATAGTATGACTATTAGTTGGCGTAGTAATGTTTTATGTTGATAATATGATTTGGGGAATCTTCGACCTTAATGGCCAAGATCCATAAAGCAGAGAAGAGAACCGAGAAGCCATGCGAGTTTCAACTTCTGTATCAGGTTTGTCTGACCGATTGCAAGTGGATAATCCAATCAGGAATGATGACACCGAACCATTGAAGAACGTTGCAAAACTGATTAAGACGAGCGTTCAATAGGCTGCAATCTATGTAGGATGGCGCCAAGCCGCAGGGCAGGAAAGAATTCTTTTGGCGAGAAAATCTGAGTGAATAGTTTCAAAGATATTGCGGAAAGAAAAACTTTCGACGAGGCTCGGGAGCAAAGTGCAATTCTGATGAATTTATGTCTGCTCAGAAAGAGGCTTTAAAATTGCATTCCATTAGTGCATTTTTGTATGCATAGTTCTTATTGTGATTAAGAGAACAATTATTGTGGTAGTAAGAAAGTATTATTACATCAGGGAAAGCAGACGGGTAAGAAAGAATTAATGAATTGAGAGAGAAGGGCGAATATATGGTGACAATAACAGAGAGAATTAAACAGGATGTTGTTGTATGGGAAATAAAAAGAAACAAGTATGAAAAGAAATAAAAATGAAGAATCAGAAAATAAGTCAAAAAGATGACAGCAAAGGCAAAAATACGACGATGACAAAAAATGAAAAAGAAAAACGACGAAGACAAAAAAAGAAAAAAAAACGGAGGAAAAAACGACGAAGACAAAAAAAACGACGGAGACGAAAAAAAAAACGACGGAGACGAAAAAAAAAACGACGGAGACGAAAAAAAAAACGACGGAGACGAAAAAAAAAACGACGGAGACGAAAAAAAAAAACGACGGAGACGAAAAAAAAAACGACGGAGACGAAAAAAAAACGAAGACAAAAAAAAAAACGAAGACAAAAAAAACGAAGACAAAAAAAAAACGACGAAGACAAAAAAAACACGACGAAGACAAAAAAAAACACGACGAAGACAAAAAAAAACACGACGAAGACAAAAAAAAACACGACGAAGACAAAAAAAACACGACGAAGACAAAAACACACGACGAAGACAAAAACACACAACGAAGACAAAAACACACAACGAAGACAAAAAAAACGACGAAGACAAAAAAAACGACGAAGACAAAAAAAACGAAGACAAAAAAAACGAAGACAAAAAAAACGAAGACAAAAAAAAACGAAGACAAAAAAAAAACGACGAAGACAAAAAAAAAACGACGAAGACAAAAAAAACGACGAAGACAAAAAAAAAAACGAAGACAAAAAAACGACGAAGACAAAAAAAACGACGAAGACAAAAAAAAAAACGACGAAGACAAAAAAAAAAACGAAGACAAAAAAAAAAACGAAGACAAAAAAAAAAAAAGAAAAACGATTGAGACAAAATAAAAAACGACAAAGACTAAAAAAAAAACGACGAAGACAAAAAAAAAAACGACGAAGACAAAAAAAAAACGACGAAGACAAAAAAAAAAACGACGAAGACAAATAAAAACGACGAAGACAAATAAAAACGACGAAGACAAATAAAAACGACGAAGACAAATAAAAACGACGAAGACAAATAAAAACGACGAAGACAAATAAAAACGACGAAGACAAATAAAAACGACGAAGACAAATAAAAACGACGAAGACAAATAAAAACGACGAAGACAAATAAAAACGACGAAGACAAATAAAAACGACGAAGACAAATAAAAACGACGAAGACAAATAAAAACGACGAAGACAAATAAAAACGACGAAGACAAATAAAAACGACGAAGACAAATAAAAACGACGAAGACAAATAAAAACGACGAAGACAAATAAAAACGACGAAGACAAATAAAAACGACGAAGACAAATAAAAACGACGAAGACAAATAAAAACGACGAAGATAAATAAAAACGACGAAGATAAATAAAAACGACAAAGACAAAAAAAACGACAAAGACAAAAAAAACGACAAAGACAAAAAAACGACCAAGACAAAAAAACGACCAAGACAAAAAAAACGACCAAGACAAAATAAAAACGACGAAGACAAAAAAAAACGACGAAGACAAAAAAAAAACGACGAAGACAAAAAAAAAACGACGAAGACAAAAAAAACGACGAAGACAAAAAAAAAAAAAAGAAAACGACGAAGTAAAAAAAAAAAACGACGGAGACAAAATAAAAAAAAAAACGACGGAGACAAAATAAAAAAAAAACGACGAAGACAACAAAAAAAAAAAAAACGACGAAGACAACAAAAAAAATTAAAAAACCCAAAAACGACGCTGTGCAAAAAAAAAAAAGAAAAGAAAATGACGAAGACAAAAAAAACACGGAGACAAAAACAAAAAACGACGAAGACAAAAAAACGACGAAGACAACAAAAAAAAACGACGAAGACAACAAAAAAAACGACGAAGACAACCAAAAAAAAAACGACGAAGACAACAAAAAACGATGAAGGCAACAAAAAACGATGAAGGCACCAAAAAACGACGAAGACAAAACAAAAAACGGTGACAAAAAAAAAAATGATGAAAACAAAAAAACGAAGACTAACAAAACGCCGAAGACAAAGAAAAAAACGACGAAGACAACAACAAAAAAAAAAACAACGAAGACAACAAAAAAAAACGACGAAGACAACAACAACAACAACAAAAAACGACGAAGACAACAACAAAAAAAAACGACGAAGACCAAAAAAAAAAAAAACGACGAAGACCAAAAAAAAAAAAACGACGAAGACCAAAAAAAAAAAAACGACGAAGACCAAAAAAAAAAAAACGACGAAGACCAAAAAAAAAAAAACGACGAAGACCAAAAAAAAAAAAACGACGAAGACCAAAAAAAAAAAAACGACGAAGACCAAAAAAAAAAAAAACGACGAAGACCAACAAAAAGAAAAACGACGGAGACCAACAAAAAAAAAAACGACAGAGACAAAATAAAAAAAAACGACGAAGACCAAAAAAAAAAAAAAAAAAAAAAAAAAAAACGACGAAGACCAAAAAAAAAAAAAAAAAGAACGGCGAAGAAGGCGAAAAAGAAAACGAGGCGAAAAAGAAAACGAGGCGATATGGCATACTGTTTAAAAAATAGGAACATAAGAGGATGCACCAAAACTTGTTTTTAAATTAAAGAATTTGCAAAGAACCGTTTTTAAGAATGTAAAGCTTTTTACTAGAAAAAGAATATGTAAATATGGAAATTGAAAAGTTGTTAAAAAAGCAAAAATAAAGCAAATCGCATTAAACGAATAAATAGGATTCTTTATTTTGTTGTCTGCAATGAATTGCAAACAGAATAAGTATGCTGGTTGAATAAAAATGTATAGAATAAAAATAAAAACTTGTTGATATAATTCTGTCTTAATGCATGGCTTTTTACCCGCTGGCAAGTTTCGTATATTACTTTTTCCATATCATTTTAATTCTAATTTTTACGAGGAAAATTTAAAAGTAAAATTATCAGTAGAAAAACAAACAAACAAACAAAAAAAAAAACAAAAAAACAAAAGAAAAAGAAATGCGACAAAAATTAGAGAAAACTAAAACTACAAATGGTTTTATCTAAAGAAAAAAAAAGAAAAAAAAAAAACGTGTATTAAATCCGCGCTATTCTCGACGAACATGCAAATTTAGACATACTCCTGGCTGACGAAAATGCTACGGCTATTTCGGGCGGAAGACTGACTAGGCGACAAAACATGTTATTTCGGAGAGAGGCCTAAGTTTGAAAAAAGTTTTACGGCTTGACAGGCAGAGGATTGTAAACAATCGCGTGCGCGCACACACACACACACACACACACACGTTAAAGCACAAACGGAAAGAGAGAGACAGGCAGTGAAACGAAACGTTTCACAGGAAGACAGTTTGAAAGACAAAAAAAAAGTCACAGTTTGACAAGAAAAGAGGCGCACAGTTTGACAAGAAAAGAGGCGCACAGTTTGACAAGAAAAGAGGCGCACAGTTTGACAAGAAAAGAGGCGCACAGTTTGACAAGAAAAGAGGCGCACAGTTTGACAAGAAAAGAGGCGCACAGTTTGACAAGAAAAGAGGCGCACAGTTTGACAAGAAAAGAGGCGCACAGTTTGACAAGAAAAGAGGCGCACAGATTGACAAGAAAAGAGGCGCACAGATTGACAAGAAAAGAGGCGCACAGATTGACAAGAAAAGAGGCGCACAGATTGACAAGAAAAGAGGCGCACAGATTGACAAGAAAAGAGGCGCACAGATTGACAAGAAAAGAGGCGCACAGTTTGACAAGAAAAGAGGCGCACAGTTTGACAAGAAAAGAGACGCACAGTTTGACAAGAAAAGAGACGCACAGTTTGACAAGAAAAGAGACGCACAGTTTGACAAGAAAAGAGACGCACAGTTTGAAAGAAAAAAGACAAGGAGCTTGAATAAAAAAGACGAAGAGAGTCAGAAAGCGATACATACAGAACGAGATATTAAACTTAGCAGAAATGTTTCGGCACTTGATTTTTTTGTTAATTTCTTTTCATATTCCGTAGCTAAAAGTGCGAAGTATATCACGTTGCGTGCTTATTTTGTTCCGTTATGTAATGTGAATGATAGCCCTTTCGGCTTCGATCATGAGTGCGCAGCTTCAGCTTTTCTGTTTTTTTTTCGTTGTTTGAAGCATTAAAACTTGATTTCACAAATACAAGAAAGCAAATTTTACCCGACTCAAGCAATGTCGTAAAATAAATAAAAATAAAACTGGCATACAGCAACCACTGGCTTTAAGTGTTCTTTCTAACAGATGTTGAAAAAAAAAAAGTGGGTCTTTTGATAAAGACCCCCTCTTTTTTTTTAATTTTATTTTTTTAATGTAAGGGTTGTTGGTTTTCTATGTGTATAATTACCCGCTTTACCACACGGTGTTGCCTTTGTGTTCGAAAGTGGTGTTTCGCGTGCCGTAACGTATGACAACATTCAGCACCAAAGGTAAATTTTCAAAGAGCTTTTTTTGCAAAAAAAGATTATAGTAGTGTTGGGACGATTAATCGGAATCTGAGTCTTATGGTATCGGAAAAAAAATTGTGGCTATTTTCTGATGCAAAAATTCTTTTAATTGGCTTTTTTTTTTGTCCCGCGACAAAAGGAGGGGTGGACTTGTAAATTCACCCTTATCCATTCGAACTTTTCGCAATTAATGCGACTTGAAATTTTAAATTTTGCACAAACATTAAACATGATATGAGTAAAAACTAACGGAACGGATTTTCCGGGAAAACTCCGGTTGCCACCCTAGGGGTGCCTTTCGGTTTAAAAATGGCTAAAAATTGACACTTGTGCTTAAATAAAATTGATGCCCTGGATTTTTATAAAACTTTCTGAAGAGTTGTAACTAACTGATTTCTATATAATTTTGTTTGTCTATACTTCGCGATAACTGTTGGGTGTGTACCAGGGGCTCTTTGAGGGCTATTAAAAACACTCCATTTTTAGAACTATTTTACCATATTTGTCCAAAAATTTCTGTGTATGTCTATTTAGCAGTTTTTCATGGTGCTGAACTCAATGTTAAGGTCTTGGGGACTCGTGGGGCTAAATGGGGGTGGGGTGGCAAATAATGGACTTAGTTATTTTTATTTATTTATTTATTTTTTTTTTTTTGCATGGAGCAGAACTTAAATTTACATATGTTACGGCCTAAAACTGCACCGTTTGTTCATTTTCACCAGGATTTGATGCCCCCTTGGACTTTTGGGGCTAAATGGGAGGGGAGGCAAATGCTGAACTGTGCACTCACGGGGGCGGGGGCATGCATGCTTCACTTGTTTTTTGTGTAAAAAAAAAAAAAAGAAGCAAAATCTTCCACTATTAGTAGTAATAAGATACATATTTGATTTTTAACTAAAAATAAACATAGAAACAATATATAATCAGTCACAAGTGTATTTTGTACATTTGGGAAAATATCTACACATGTAACAGTAACTGAGAAAAATAACCATAGTTAAACATTTAGAGTTCTATAAAGAATCAGAATCGGTAATTGTATCGGAATCCGGGATAATATTAGACTCGTTCTGTCTATATATGATGCGTAACTGTGCGACTGTCTCTCTCTCACACACACACACACAAGAAACGGTAAATTGAACTAAACATTAACATTAGAAATTGGCGTATAATCAATAAAAAATCTTTCATCTTAGGAACGATCGTACAAAAACGGATATTAAATTCATGGAACTGATATAAAGTTAAAAATTCACCTGTTTAAATTTATTCTTCTATAGGTCTGACCGTAATATTCTTAAATGGACTCGATTTGATAAAAACAGTATTTTGTCTAACGTAACCGCCGTTAAAGGTCGAAGTAAGTTTTTCCATTTATACTCAAGTTTCATTACTATATAGAAAACCATAAGAGTCTGAAGAGTCCGGTAAAGAAGAGCTATCATAGACTGCCTTTGTAAATACCAATGTTTTTTTCTGATCTTCTGTAATACATACATAACTATTTTTGAATTTTGATAATCGAGCACTCTGCTGGGGCTTCTCTCCCGCTAACATGGCACAACACACACATCTCGTAAATAAATTAATATTAATATGAAAAATAAAAGAAATCTTTATATTTTACCTCTATTTTTTTATTTGCTGACGTATAGAAATATTAAATATTAAAATGTTTAGAACGATTGTTTTTTTTTTTATTTGTAACGCAAACCAATGTAACCCTCTTTTTTTACAAATGTATCACCACTTATCAAGGCCAAGTAGGCACTCGAGGATAAGGGTTAAAGAGTGTATACTTGGACAATATAGTAATAACTAGTAATGGAAATTCGGTAAATTTATAAATTTATGTGGAACGGCTCACCAAAAACTTGTTTACGTTAGACTTGAAGACAATCATATTGTAGTCAGCTGGAGAGCAGGAAAACTGAAGACAATTCCACAGGCGTGCAGCTCTAAGAAAGAAGTTTTGTTCATGGAATCTACGTTTAGGTTTAGGCACAGATAAAGAGTTGGGGAGACTTATTGATAGTGTTTTCTGCTAGACGGATGTTTCTTGTGTGAAAGTTTGTCGAGGGGGGGGCAGAGATTGGAGCTTAGTCGAGCACCTGTCATGAAAATAACGATACATCAGAGACAAACTCGCAGCATCTCTTCTGTGAGATAGAGGTTGCAGGGAAGAAAAAAGGACATCCCCTACGAGGCTACGAAGTCTACTATGAACCCTATCAAGGCAAGTTAAGCCCTTTCTAGCAGCTCCTGCCCAGATGTGCCAACAGTACTCCATCCTTGGACGTACCTGGCTCTTATATAGATAGGGAATTGCATCAGCAGTGAGATATCTACTGAATCGATAGAAGGATCCCGCCATTTTTTCCAGCGGCCTTGGCAACGGATTTAAGGTATGTGTTCCATTTAAGATCAGGAGTAAAGGTCAAGCTCAGAAGCTTGTCAAAACATGAGGCCTCTCCAAGACGAGAGTTTTATTTTGTCAAATTATTTTTGGTTTTATTCATTTATTTATTTATTTATTTATTTATATTCGTTCTATTTATGTTAGAAGCGTTTAAATAAAATAAAAATGTATAAATATAGTAAAACAAAGATAAAATGATCGTAAATTGCTGAATTAAAATGGGATTTACGGCTTCTCTTGTTTATGCATTCGCAAAATTTTCTAAACCGAAAGTCGCAAACCGGATGCGCGATTTCATTGTCCTAAGGAAGCAAGATGATCTTGGTTATATAACATTTTCCGAGGAGACCGATAAAAGTGGTCCCCAAATCTGTACACGCTCCAAGAAAAATCTTAAAACTTCAAATACATATATCCTAGGTATGTGCAAAATGAATAGGCGATGCTTAAAAATATAAGCATTTTGACGCTTCCCTTTACTTAAAAATGAGGAAAATAACCAATTTTAATGAAATATTCTGTATTCATCAAATAATGATCACGTAATATAATGAACCCATTTTTTAAATTCTAATCTTAGTGGAAATGCATTATTTTGTTTAAATAAAAAACACCTTTACTAAAGTTATGATTTTCAGTTGTAAAAAAAATAAAATATAAAAATAATTTCTGCTTTGTTATGAAAATAAAGCATGGTAGATTATACCCCCCTTAAGTCCGTATTAACGAAATCGATATAACTCGAAGAAAAATTAATTTCTTCAACTAACAATATTATTGAATAAAGCATTGTTTAATATTTTCACAAATAGAATGGCAAAACTTTTTTTAAAAGTTACATTTTTCGCGTAATTTTTATATGTAAGATTCTAATATTTTCCTGGCATGAATGAACGTGTAATATTCATAACATAATGTTTATATAATCTTGAAAAAAAAAAAAAACAATGAAAAACTTTCAAGCAGGAACACAAAAATAATTAAAGTAAAAAAATATAAAACGTTCACGATAGGGATGTGCGGATGTACGGCTGGAAAAAAGAAAACCAGTTGCTTTTGCACTCCCACGCTTCCCTCCCTCCCTTCCACCACCTGGCGTCATTTTCAGATCGCGTTTTGACTTGCTGACATTTTGGGTTTCCATAGAACTTATGCGCGACGACTTTTCGTTTGTTTTGATTGTACGAAGCCAGAATCTCTCGCTTTTGTGGGCTAATTAAGCTATGGTATTGTACGAATAATGTATTTTCATTTAATTCAATATTTTAGGACTTTTGGAATTATCTTTGAAATAGCAACAGAAAACTAATATTTATCTTTCAAGTGATTTTTACAATTAATTTAACTTTAAAATTTAGCTGACCTTGTCAATTTCCGAATGTCTTCGTGAAAACATGTTTCATTATGACTGTTTTTCATCTGTAAAAATATTTTTCTTTTGGAAAGTAACTTTAGGTTTTAATCTTTCAAATACAATCAAAAAGTAACCGAAAACCGGTATTCATGCAGAGAGTGATCCAGACGTAACTCAGAGTTCGCTCGGCTTTCCCCGGAACATGCCGTCAACAGCCGAAGTAAGCCGAGCGTCGCCGATGAAAGCATAACAAAAACAGAAAACCTACCTTAAATTTTAATTTTATTAACTGTAAAGAAAAATGTTATAACAATATTTTCTGTTTTGCTATATAGTTTTTAAATAAATAATGTTAAAAAAAATTTTTTTAGAGAAAAGGTTCAAAAGTAAGTCAAATACTTTCAAGGAATTTAAAAAAAAAAAAATTGTTTTTTTTTTCAAGAAAAATTGAAAAACTTTTTTTTTTTGTCTTCTGAGGTGTTTTTTTTTTTTAAATCAAGGAAAAACCTGAAAACTAGAAAAGTTGAAACAAATTAGGATGGGATAGTTTTTTTTTTCATCATATTAAAACAGATGTTGTGGTTTCCTCAGAAAGTCAAACCAGTGCCCGTAAAGGAAGAGCAGTCTGGCCTTTTAAATTGCCTAAGCAGCCCCGTCGGTATTTCCCCCTGATTGGAGCCCCTTCAGGCAATAAGCAATAAACTTATTCTGCTAGAAAGACGGAAGGGAAGACGTAGAAGAGTGGATCTCTTAGGACTACTTAGGACGAATGCCCCCAGCCAGATAAAAAGATCACCGAAATGACTCAGTTTCTGCCGGGCCAATTGTCATCAGTATCTCGACTGGTATGTGACTGCAATGGCGGCCCGCCGCCAAATGAATGGCATAAATCGCTACAACTTTCTACAACTGTGAATGCATATATGCCCAAATGTTTCCGATTGAGATTTACGGAAATGGCCGAGCCGAAATAAACACACACATTGAAACTTTCATTTTTTTTTTCACCCCTTACTTAAAGTAAGGTTCAATAATTAGTCATGTTTTTTTGGTTTTTTTTGGCTGAATACAATTATGTTTCTAAAGTTTTAAGAGGAGGATTAATAAATACTTTTGACTAGCAGGCCGCCCGGCTTTGTCCGGTCGTAAAATACGCCTAATTATATTGTAATTGATGCAGAATTATTTATTAAAAAAATATATACAGTTGTATTAAACTAGGCACCGCCAAAACTGGGGGGGGGCAGGTCAGTACTTTTTGACGGACCGTCTTTTTAAAAATCTACCAAAAATCAGGTAATTATCCGATCAATACGAAATTTTCAGCGATTATTAGAAGAATGAACTTTATAACAGTGTATTTATTTTTCATAAACGATATTTATATATATATATATTTTTTTTTGCTTACAAAACCCCCCCTTGTTTTGAAGTGGGAACAAATATGCTTAAAATAATCATCTGAAACTGAAATCAACATATTGTGTTGTTGTAAGGGACAGAATTATAGATTAAAAAAAAAAATTGTTTGCATACCTTATTTTGACGTCTGAATATCAGAACTTCGATTGTGTTTGATTATCCCGCTTTTGAGTTTTGAAGTGTGAAATTCGGTGAATATGTTAAGTAAAACAATTAATTTAAGTTAAGCAAAACAAAAAAAAAAAATTTTTTTAATATTTATACGAAAAAAGCTATTTTAAAATTTTTGATAAATAAATTAATTTTTTTTTAGCGAGCCGAATAATGCATGACCATTATTAAACAGGGCATGCTTTGAATAATCGATACAAAAAAAAATCGATAAATATTGTGCCCTTTGTGTTAAAAATAGCATCATTTTTTTCGATCCCGTTTGAAAACGTTTGCCGCCTTTCGACTACGGTGGACCAAACGCGTTGAAATAATTTTTTTTTTATTCTGCTTTAAATTGCCCCCCCCCCATTTTGGGGAGCCTGGCCCCCACACACATACACATTAAAAACCAAACGCATACAAATGGTCACCCATCTGGTACTGGCCAGCCTCAGCTTAATAATACATTGAAATTTTCGTCACTGAAAAATAAGTTTTTTTGGCCTGTTTGGTCTTCCATAGTTTGCTTTTTATCAAACGAAAACGTAAACAGAGTCGATCTGAACTCTACGTCAACGCGAAATATCTGGTTACCTATATGAATAAGTGGAATTATTTGAAATTCAGGTACTTATATTATAATATTTTTGCATATTCTCTTAGAAAATCATCCTAAATCTTAGTTAGACAATAAATAAGTTAATTAATTATTTCAAAAACCCTTTTTTTTAATATTTAAGTACGTTTTTTGTGCAAGACAAAAAATGTCAATTGTTAACTTTTTGGGAAAATTTAACATTTAAAATTGAATTAAAAATAGTAGAAAAAGTTTTACATTAATCTGTTTTCTATATGATAAAATTCAGGGTTTTATCTTTCTGGAAAAAAAAAAGTTACTCAGAAATAATGGATTTTAATAAATGTAATTTCGTTTTAAAAAACAACTTGATTTTGCGGCCATTTTTGGCGGTGCCTATATTAAACGTAACGCTAAATTCCTAAAAAAATAAAAAAACAAAACAAAAAAAAACGCGGAAAGAAATCGAGACATATTCATGCAAGTATGTTTTCTCCAAGCAGTTCACTTCTTGTATATTAAAATATACTAAAGCCTGACCGAAACCCAAACCTTAAAACTGAGTTAAGTACGATAACCATTACACCAGCTTGACATGATTTTCAGAAAGTTTTCAAACCAACTCATACTTAACATAAGGAAGTTTCACAATCGCGCATGTGTAGTCCTGAAACTTGAAAAAAAATCCGTTGGCCTACGTGTCAATTTTTCAATTGTGACCCTTAGTAGTTCTTTTTCCGGATGAAACCCAATTAAAAAGTTTTCCACAAGTCTAAATACTCTATATACAAACTTTCAAGTCTGTAGATCCAAAATTCGTTGAGTACATAGGTTGAGAAGTGTCCTCACACACATATTCTCACTTTTATAGATATATAGATTATTCGCACAACTTTTCAGTCAGTGAAATCTCAGACATTCTTAAGGTGTATCTTGCCATGGTCTAACAAATAAATAATAAAGTAAATTTATTCATATTATTTGGATTCATCGGACTAACTTTCTCATGAGTGTGATTGTCACAACGTTTCGGTCGATTTAACCATAAACCTTCTTCAGGTGCATCTTGAACTCCGGAATGTTTCTGTCGGCCTCGGGAATTTGGACGGAATATCGAGCGGAACCCTTTATTTACTTCACATTTTTGAATGAAATTTTCAGCAAAGACGCATAGTGCTTAGAGTACTTTGAAAAAAATTGTAAAAAGTGATATTCTGAAGATTGAAGGTTCAATCCTCAGTGTGGGCGAGCGAAAAATACAAATTCGAATTACTTAGGACCTCTATCCAGTCATGGCTGACGGAACGAGAGGATGTTACCCCCGTGAAGTAAATAAATGGTTCCGCTCGAAATTCCGTTCAAATTCCCAAGTTCGACAAGATACACATGAAGGGCGGAGGTTACGTCTACCAAAACGTTGTAAAAATCACTCAAGATGAGAACAGTAGTCAGATGAATCCAAATAATACGAATAACCAATCCTCATAGGTAAATTTAGGTCTGTTACATTCTTAATGAGGTCGAGGGTTCAACCCTCACTACAGGCGATAGTAAGAATACAATTGCGAATTACTTGAGATTTACCTGATCATGGAATGGATTTAATAAAGTTTCCATCCAAAATTCCGTATAGATTCCAGAGTTTGAAAAACCTGAAGATCAGAGGTTATATCGGCCGATACGATGAGAACAGTAGTCTGAACAAGCTGCGCGCGTGTGCCCCCCCCTTTTGTGCTGCATATGAGAGGACGCCACAAAAATTAGTGAATAAATGATGAATGTGAGAAGTGTGAAGGGCCAATGTTGCCTTCACATTTTCGCCAAGTTTCAGAAAAATCAAATGGATCGGGCAAAAGCTATGGGATAAAAAGTGTCATTCTTTGCAATTTTGGGGCATTTGTGACCCCTTTTGAGCTCCTGGGAACGCCGAATCCCAGTGAAAATAGACAAACTGTGCAGTTCCACGCCTTAAGACATGTATATTTGAATTTAGCACCATAGAAAACCATATATGTATAGACATACATAAAGTTTTTGAGTATTATGAAAAAAAAAAAAAAAAAAAAAAAGGCATGTTTTTTAGCCGTAAATATCCCAGAATTTTGCCATAATCACCCATACGGAATTTATATTAAGAACAATGACCGCCACCTTTTGGCCAAGTTTCAGGAAAATCTAATGAATGGATAAAACACTATGGGGCAAAAAGTGTCATATTTTGCTATTTTGAGCCATTATGGACCTCTATTGTAAGAATATTAACTGCGTTCATATTTTTAAAGTTACATAAACGACTATATGATGCCACTGAAATTTCCCTCTTTTTAACCGCGCCAACCCTCCCCCCTCCTTTTTGAATTTCCAACGTCTTTTTCCGTTTTTCTGAAATAGAACTGCATCACACTGTGCACGTGAAACATTTTCAAATATTTTGTACTGGTATTTTTGTTTCTTAATCTCATTCATCCAGAGGAAGTCTCGAAATAAAGACGAAACGTTGATGAACACATAATACGGTTTGTTCCTTTTTATTTCTCTATTTTGTCGGAATACTATTTCCATTATTTTCATCATTTTTTTTTTTTTTTTACAAAGGCATCACCACATTATCAAGGCCCAGAGGCCACTCAAGGATAAGGGTTAAAGAGTGTACCGTAGAAGTTGGTCAATATAGTAATCATTAGTAATGAAAATTTGGTAAATTTAATAACTTATATGGAACAGCTCATCAAGAACTTATTTACCTTAGACTTGAACACAACCATATTGTAGTCAGCCGGAAAGCAGGAAAACGGAAGACAATTCCACAGGCGTGCAGTTCTAAGAAAGAAGCTTTGTTCATGGAATCTATGTTTAGGTTTAGGCACAGATAAAGAGTGGGGGAAATTATTGATAGTGTTTACAGCTAGACGAGTGTTTCTTGTGAAAGTTTGGCGAGGGGGGACCATAGATTGAAGCTCAGTTGAACACTTTCCATGAAAATAACGATACATCAGAGACAAACTCGCAACATCTCTTCTGTGAGATAGAGGTTGTAAGGAGGAGAAAAGGACATCTCCTACGAGGCTACGAAGTCTATTTTGAACTCTATCAAGGCAGGACAAGTCCTTTCTAGCAGCTCCTGCCCAGATGTGGCAACAGTATTCCATCCTTGGACGTACCTGGCTCTTATATAGATAGAGAATAGCATCAGCAGTGAGATATCTACTGGATCGATAGAAAGATCCCACCATTTTTCCAGCGGCCTTGGCAACAGATTTGATATACGTGTTCCATTTAAGATCAGGAGTAATGGTCAAGCCCAGAAGCTTGTCAAAACTTGAGGCCTCCTGAAGACGAGAGCCATTCATTTCAATTGATGACAAATGTGGATTAAAATGTTGATGATGTAAAGAGAGAAGCTTGGTTTTAGATGCATTAAAAGTAACCAGCCACTCCTTTCCCCATTGTACTACATGCTCAAGATCAGAGGAGAGAGAATTGGAGAGTACTTGCTCGTTTACTGTCTTAGATGTGGTACCATAAATGGTAGTGTCGTCAGCATAAATGTCTACAAATGATGTAAGGATATGATTTGGAAGATCATTAATGTAGATCAGGAAAAGAGTTGGGCCCAGGATGGATCCCTGAGGGACACCTATATATATATATATATATATATATATATATATATATATATATATATATATTGTTTTTTTGCAGATTTCTAATCTTAAACTCCTTCAGTCATTTCGGTTTATTCTGCAAGTTACAATCCAAAACATTCTGCTAGAATAGAACCCCCGGCTGTAAATTTTGTTTGTTTTACAACATATTAACTATTTTAGGAATTATTTAAGGCCGAATCCAGGAATTTCAGAAAAAGTTACCATGCTTCCGATTTCTTTATATCTTCAAAAATTTTAGGCATTGAATTTGGTTTGTTTTGTGAAAGAAAGGTTTTTGCTTTTTGACTTTGCAGGAAATGGTTGAGTTTTGCAAAAGTGAAAGAAAAACAAACAATAACATCAAGATCGTGCATTTTTGAGCCAGGAGCCAGTATCTTTACACAGCCTGATCTAGTGGTACCAGATCACTAATAGGTATTACCACTCTTGGGTCAAAGTAAACCTGGGAGCAGTGGTAACTAAGGGACATTCCTCACAGCCCTCGAATAAGACCTCACTACTGACCGTCCTTTAAGGTAATTAGGTAGGACTCTTGTACTAAGTATCAGTAATAGTTTATGAAAATAAGACGTGAGGAAAGAGGAATGTTCGACAAACAGAAGAATCTTGCGCATTCGCGAGCTGCAATAAAGCCAACATAGTACGGACCGTTTTTGTTTTTCCTGACGAGTAAGGCCGAAACGTCCTGTGCAGTTCTAACCGGTCCACTCTATCAGACCGCTGCCTCTCGTCTTTCGGATGTGGTAAATTTGCAGCGCTCCTACCTGGAAATGTTGACAAAGCTATCCTGAAATTTTTTTGCTAGGTCAAAGTGCTCCTCCTTTAGGGTAGCTGGCTTGACTCCTCTAATTCCCTGGTCTTTTGTTACATCTTTCTGCGGTGGTAGAAAGTAAACAACTAAAGATCGCAATCACTAATAAACTTTTTATTTTATTAATTGTTGCCCGGCTCGGAGAATATTTCAAATTAAAAAAAAAAAATATTCCGTATGTTGGGTGCGTTGTCGGTTGTGTAAAATCTGATTAAAAATTTTTTTTTTTTTTTTTTTTAAATCAGCTGTACAGAGTATTCGCTTTTGGAGAGGGACTGGAGTGATGTCGCTTCTGTGCCCTGTTTACTTTTCACATGGCGCGGAAGTCAAGAGAGGAAAAATACAAAAAAATAAATATTGCTGTTGGCAACAAAATTCAAAAAGGTCCGGGTAGACACCTGGACGAAAAATAGAAAAACAAAAACCACAAAACTAAGACCATCGCCGACGATTTCTGCCGCAGGCCACGAGTCGAAGGATTTGGCGATTTAAGAATGAAGAAGAAAAAAAAAAGTGAATTTACAAATGTTAGAGTCTGCGAATGCATGGGTGTGCACGCACGCGACTCTTCATCGACTCCGAGGAATGCGGGTCAATGTTTACACACGAGATATTTTTTGACATCTTTTTATTTCCTTGTTTTTAATACTTAAATGGCGATAGACGAACTGCCATGATCCGTTTTTAGAGACTGATTAATACCATTTTAAAGTCTTGTTTATTCAAGGGTATGCGCCCGTTGAATTAACGATGAACATAATTTAAACTTAAATGTGACGAACAGATTGACGAAGAGCGGCTCTAGAACATGCGTATACGCATTGAAAAGTGTCCGACAGAGCAAAAAGAAAAAAAGCAGTCAAACACGAGCCCGACAGAGCAAAAAAAATGCGCGATAAATAAATAAGTGGCAGTGAAGGTGCAGAATAATTAACCTGGTTTCAGAATGGATTTCTAAATAACGTTAGAATATAATTACTAGTGGGATCTGCGAAAATTCCACAGCGAACTCTTTCATATGTAATATATTGATGTTCGCAGCTTGTGCATGTTCAGCAGAAAAGGGGGACGCGCTGATATTGTAACTATTTACAATGCCTCCCCACGGGACAGAGTTAGACACCAGGGTCGTTTATTGTAGCTCTTGTTAAAACTGCAAAAGTATTTATCTCAGCTAGCAGGGACGCCCGGTGTAACCCGGTCGTAAAATACGCTTAGATGTATTTTAATTTATGGAGATTTTTTTTTTATATATTATAGAATCAATTTTCTATTGATTCTCTTATATTAAGAAATTGGGATTTCAAATATAAAAAACTATATATCGATATGACTTGGGTGCATCAGCTTGAAACCGAAACCAAAACTTATGAAAAATATATATCTCGAGTTACTTCAGTTATAATCGAAACCGAAATCAAAACTTATGACGAATTCTTGGTAGAAGTATTACAAGAAATGGAAGTCCATAACAAATGACTGATGTAAGCGCGACACAGAAAATAAATAACATGCTATCGTATAAATATATTGATTTATAAAACAATTCTAAAACATGAGGGCGGGGAAAATAGTGCTTTCAATATTTAGTACCTTCACCAAAAATGTTATTAAAAAAAAACAGAAAAAACAAAAACATAGGGTGCTCTTGTTCCGTCAGCCATGACTGGATAGATGTAATCCTCTATCCAGTCATGGCTGGATAGAGAATTTATAAATTATAAACACACACATATATATATATATATATATATATATATATATATATATATATATATTGTTTACTTTTTGATAACAGTTTCTGGGTCCTGAGTAATTCGCAATTGTATTTTTCGGTCGGCCACACTGAGGATTGAACCTTCAGGAGAAGGTCACTTTTACAATTGGTTTTTCCAAGTACTCTAACCACTGCGTCACAGGTCCTTGCGGACGAATATGAATAACGAATCCTCATCTCAAAATTTCAGAAACTTGGGGCCCTTGTTATTTTATAAGCTGGTTTTGCTACCCCGACATTATAAAACGACCTTATATCTAACTTTGCACTCGTGGGGAATGCAAGCAAAACAGACAGACAGACTAAACCTCTCAACACCCCCTTAAAATAAAATAGTCTGGCTCGTTATTAAGCGAAACACGAAAACTTGCCCCTTATTTAAAATCATTTTTTCAAAGCGATTTTTTCTCTTTTGGTTTCAGGCATGTTTGTCTGGGAATTGTTCAAATCTTTTTGTTTTCTTTTAATAATAGTAATTACTAAGCATTTGAATCGTTAGCGCAGTCGTAGTCAATTGTCTTTAATGGCCCGCATTCATCAGTAAAACAAAGAGGTTTTATGGATAGAAATGATTTTTCGTTGAAAAACCAAAAACAAACTGCTATTATGAAGCGCTGAGGTTTGTCGTCCTCTAAAAAAAAAAAAAAAATGTTATTCAAGCACAATCCATTTACTAAATTAAATAATTGCCACAATTTTATCTCTTGGCCCCGTTTAGAAGATTAGTGACTTGTTTTTTTTATATTATTGAAAATTAAAAACACTGCACGTTCTTTTTAAAGAATTAAAAAATAATTAACATTTTTTAAACTGTATTTTTTTTATCGTTCAAATCTAGGATGTGTCTCAACTAATGCGATCACCGTGCCAAATGTTGTCCCGAAAACGCCAGAGTTTATCGCTGCACTATCGCCGAATACGTGCTATTTATATCAAAATATTGCCATGTTTAATTACAAAATACAGTAAAAGTGTAGTATAGTTAACGAACGATAAAATCAAACAAAAAATATAATCAAATGGTGCAGAATTTAAGGTGATTTCCACGAAGTTACTCCGGTATGCCCGGCAAATGACGTGAACAGGAAACGACCGGGCGAACCTTATTACAAAAAAAAAAAAAAAAGTTACATCCCCCTCTACATGTTAAAGAATGGCGACAATCACTGAAATTCATTAAGTAATTAATTGAAAAAAATTGTATTAATATTCGGAAAACTACTTGTCAACCGTTTCCGGTTCTTCCCGTCATCTACCGGACACACTCGAATAACTTGATCGTGGGTTAATAAATGCAGAAATACTGAATTTCATTACTGTATATTTTGAACATGCTTAAACTGCAATACATTTTATTTCATAATTTTATTTCTACAAAAGCTGCTTACGAAAGGGTTCGAAAAGGGGAGACAATCTAGAATTTTAATTATTTCCAGCCAAACTTTTTACATTAAATTAACGAACTAGCACAACGGGAAACATTAATTATTAGGAAATTTATATATTTTTTAGCGTTTTGAAAACAGTTTCTTTAATTTAATATGTAAAACTTTACTAATCTTTCCAAATAAATTAAAACTGTCAGTTTGGAGTAATTTTAAAAAGACAAAGTCAATTTAAATGCATGATTTAATTTTTAAAACGATAAGTTTTACACAAACTATAACTGTCAATTTAATAGATTTTCAAATGTATGAGTTTACTTTCTTTAACAAAAAAAAAAAAAAAAAAAAAAAATTATTTCAATAAATATTCCGGTAATTATATTTGTCCTTTGTGTTTGTTAATTTAATATACTTGTTTTGAGTTAGAGTTTTAAAAAAGTCATTAAATAGACGGTCTCTTATTTTCCGTGTGAAATTCTTCCGAAAATTGAAATAAATAATTATCAATAATAATCTAAATAGCACAAGCACCCTGTTGGAGATTCGTGTTTGAGTAGACAATAAAAAAAAATGACTCGCCTTTTCATTACCACTCAGCCTGAATAGCAAGTCCTCGAACTTAGGGTTAGTGGCAGGGTAAGTATTTTATCATTTTACTATCGTTTTAAGTTGGACGAAAATTTAGGCGGACAGGTTTATTTTTTCAATAAGACCGTTTGAATTAAAGTTTCAGCGCATTGGATGTATACAGGTCAGTAGATAATTGAATCCCATTGCGTTTGATAGAAGTTATTTTATTTTTTATTTCTTACGACATACCAACCCTTATTCAATGCCGAATCTAGTAACCTTGGAAAAATAATTACAAGTTTTTTCATGGTGTTTAGTTTGGCTATTTTGTTTTACGGCATATCAACTCTTTTCGAGTACAGCTATTTTAGTTAGTTTTTATACTTCAGGTTATATAATATTTTCAAATATTTATTTATGGTGTTTGACTTGTTTTGTAGAGAACCATTACTTTTGTTTTCAACTTTGCAGGAGTTAATTATTATTGGTTTCTTTTTTTCAGTTTCTCAACTTAATTATTTTAGACTTTTATTCGAAATATGGTAATGGTTGATCCCTTAGGTTTGAACATTCTTAAGAGTTGAACAAATGTTCTGCAAACGAGTTCTATAGAATGTTAAACTCGTGGACGAAATAAACCTTTAAGAATCGCGTAAATTATAATTTGATTCTTAACGGTCCTGTCAATTCACGTCGTGTATACATTTTCTGTGGTTTTATTCCTTAAAAACAAATTTTCGTATTGCTACCCAGACACTTAGTTTATGATACAAACAACGAAATACGATTCTTTCTATGATTTAACTTTGATTAAAATATTTGATCTCAAAGTGCAAGACAAGCACATTATTTAAAATATAGTGAATTTTAATCTATTCGTCTTTTATTCTTAACTGAAACGTTAAGCTTAGTTAGACAAAATTCGGTTTAGTTTAATTCTATAGAAGTATAAAAAAAGGAGTTGTGTAATTATATTTCCAGAGGAAAATAGTAATTTTAAGATACACATTTCTATTATATAAAAGAAATAATAGACATTTATATATGTAAAAACTTTATGAATAATTCAAAATTTTACAAAATTTTATTTTTGAGTTAGAAGCGGTATTTCTTGTTTACTTTAACGGCAACTCAACATTCACCGTCAAATTGACGACTTTTAGGGGTTTTCTGGTCTGCTGAAAACGAATATCAAGTAAATTTTGACAAGTAGTTTTCTGTATATAAAGACCTTTATTAGCCAATGTAATTATGTTTTCACTGGCCATGTTTTCCACTAGTAAACAAGTACTAATGCGCATGCGTATTACAAAATACCCCTCATAATGTTAAGAATGACGACCGCCACTGACATTCATTAATACATTGGAAAAAATATCTTAATATTGAGAAAACTACTTTGCTTGCCCTAAATTTGAATGTGATATTCTTTTTCAGACGCGAAAACCTGTAAAAGTCCATTTTAAAAGGCGAGTATCGAGTTGCCATTAAAGTAAACATTTGCCATAAAAGTTAAAACATTAGTTTAAAGTCCAATTACTTCCTTCGCTAAAAAACAAAGAATTATGCATTTTAAGTGAGACCCACATTAACCTTATTGTTTCCGATTTACTGGTCTAGCGGGAAATAACAGAAGCAAAGGGCAAAGTGAATTTTTTTTAAATGAAAAAAAAAAGGGGGAGGAAGTAGCTGGACGGAATAGGGGCTAATATATATTACCTAACAATTTAATAAAGACATCGTAAAATTTGAAAATACTATTAAAAAAAAAAGCACGGTAAAATAAGTGCATAAGCACCGATAATTTTTACACAACGACGTTGTACTGGAAGCTGAAATGGAGTATTACAAATACAGATGTTTGGTGAATATCATTTTACTACTTGCCGTTTGCCTTGGGAATTAATCAGTTCCTACCCCCTTCAGATCAAAGACAAGAATAGTGTTCTTTTCGGAATTACTACAATAATAAAATACATTTTTATTTACATTAATTACAACTCACCGTTCACATTAGAAATGTCGACTTTTAAAAGCTTTCGAGTATGCTGACAACGAATATGACAATTAAATTTGGTGCTAATAAATAGGTTAACAGTTGTGAAAACATTTGTTATCCAATGTAAAAGCTAGTGTAATTTCTGGCAGCCATTTTTTCGCAACCGCGGAATTAGTAACGCGCATGCGTGGAAAAAATATCAATCTCTTCTAAGCAAACGACAAAACACCCAACCTCCCCATGTTAAGAACGGTTTTCGAAATATAATCCATTTTTCTTCCCATTGTTTTTTTTTTTAGGGAAAGGGTGAAAAATATTTGCTTTGTCGTCTCCTTCAGTTGCACTCATGCGCATTACTAACTACTGTTGTGAAAACAAAATGGCTGTTAGTGATTACATTAGCTTTTACGTTGGATATAAGTTTTCTTATCTTGTAAACGACTTAGCATACCCGAAACATGTAAAGTCGACATTTTGAATATGAACGGTGCATTGTAGGTCATGTAAAAATTTATAACTTGTTTGTTAGGCTAGCTACGAACGAAATCTCCGTAGGTAGTGAATTTCATAGACGGCTATTTTACACAAAAATAAAACCCCAAAAACTTTCAGATACTTGTGCATCTGTGGTGTCGGGCTGAAATAACATTTAGAAGCCCATTCTTAACAGGGGTGGGGTTAGGCGTGTTGTAATTATTCTGTACTTTCATTTAACAATTTAACAAGGTGGACCAGAACGACGAGAACCACCCCCTATACATATTAGTGTTCAATCAATAATAATCCACACAGAATAAAAAAACCCTGAAAGCCGTTCTTAACATGAGGGTGTTTATTCTGAAAGCCGTCATTGGGAGGGGGAGGGAGTTCTCGTTCAGGTCTGCTAACAACATTAGATATATAAGCACCACCTTTACATTTTAAAGGTAATTTACGAGTATGTATCTCGCTTGCACTGTTAGGCATATACAAAAATGGCAACCTTCCAGTATCAAAATGTAAAATACGAGAATTATGGGGGGGGGGTCAGCACAAGCCTGAAAGTAAGAACGTTGGGAAAGTTTGGCCTGGTCGGACTTATTTTAACTTATCTTATATATTCATTACGATATCTCCGATTAAAGCGTCCCGATCATTCATCGGCAAGTTTTTACTTGTTTCCATCTTAACATTTTCCTTTAAGACGAGTTTTAGTTGTTTTCAGGTATGCTGAAAACGAATATTGCATTAAAAATTTCCCCAAATAAGCAGTTTTCCGGGCATTAAGCGAGGTTAATTGTTATATTATTTGGTGGTGGCCATCTTGCGTGTAAATGCAATCCCGAGAAACTACGCCCATTCTTGCACGTACCAAGATAATGTAAAATGCTAAGGTGGAAAGCAGGTCAAATTTACCCATTCATCTTCCATTCAACAAAACAAATTCCATTGATGAAGAAAGCACACACACACACACACGTTATGTAATATATTTAGTTGTAAGTTGTGGAATAAAAATCTTATGTAGAAAATGTAAAAACAGTTAATAAAAAATGCTTTAAACGTCACAGATTTGTCGGTCGAAAAGTTGATGTAGTTATCGAAAGTATAATTTTTGACAATTAAAAAATATGTGCAGCCTTTGCAAAGGAAGTCACCAAAGAAAAAAAAAAGAATTATAAAGCAAAAAGAAATGGCATAAAAAAGACTTACCATTTGAACCAGAACACTCACGTACGAAATCTCTATGCAGTAATTTTTCTAAAAAAAGAAAGCGGGAAGAAAAAAAAATAGCCACTTCCCGAAAAGAAAGTTGTAGAGAATTGTCTCCTGTCGAGCGTGAGAGTTGTACGATCAACTTTTGCGTATGCAAATTTTGACTTTTTTATGAGATGTTAAAAAAAAAAAAAAAATCATTTAGTTAGTTTAGTTTAGTTTAGTTTAGTTAGTCAATCCGTCATCGGGAACAGTAGACGCAAAAGTTATCTACATGTAAAAGTGACCTTGCGTGTGTGCGGAGCAGTCTTTACCAAACTTTTGGGTCAATTTTTGATCTATAGTGTTAAAACTTATATAGCGATATGTTTTAGTTAAAAAATGGTCTATTTTTCTTAAAGATTGTGCCATGCTAAATGTATTGGAGTTAACATCAATTTAGTATACGCATCGAATAAAAGAAACACTTTTTAAATTAGTAGACATGCTAGTATTATCAGCTTATCTCCAAGATAGTTACATGTTTCATTAGGTAGATAGTAGTAGCTAAAAACGTGAATCGTAACTAGGTCCACTGAAAATGAGTAAAGAATTTAAGTGTCTTATATAAAATAATTTATTTAAAACATGTTTATAAAAATATTTGTTAGAAAAATTAATAACGTTTACAAAAAAAACACGAGGTTAATGATAATAAAATACGTTGTAAATGCAGCACATATGCAGATTTGTCAGTCGAAAAGTTGATGCAGGTTTTGCACAATGGGTTTGGTGAAACAAAAAAAAACAGATTTATATATGTTGTGAAACGAATATTTTTACAAATATTTTAAGTAAATTATTCTTTTATAACACACACTTTATTATTTTTTATAACACGCACTTTATTATTTTTTATAACGCACACTTTATTATT
Source organism: Euprymna scolopes (assembly GCF_053919585.1). Taxonomy (NCBI): domain Eukaryota; kingdom Metazoa; phylum Mollusca; class Cephalopoda; order Sepiida; family Sepiolidae; genus Euprymna; species Euprymna scolopes. Next base: position 103,387,855 of record NC_136486.1, on the reverse strand, counting down.
TTTTATAACGCACATTTGATTATTTTTTATAACGCACATTTGATTATTTTTTATAACGCACATTTGATTATTTTTTATAACACACACTTTATTATTTTTTATAACACACACTTTATTATTTTTTATAACGCACACTTTATTATTTTTTTAACACACACTTTATTATCTTTATAACGCACACTTTATTATTTTTTTAACACACACTTTATTATTTTTTATAACACACACTTTATTATTTTTTATAACACACACTTTATTATTTTTTAACACACACTTTATTATTTTTTATAACACACACTTTATTATTTTTTATAACACACACTTTATTATTTTTATAACACACACTTTATTATTTTTTATAACACACACGTTATAATTTTTTTATAACACATACGTTATAATTTTTTTATGACACACACGTTATATATTTTTTTATAACACACACTTTATTATTTTTTATAACACACACGTTATAATTTTTTTATGACACACACGTTATATATTTGTTTATAACACACACTTTATTATTTTTTATAACACACACTTTATTATTTTTTATAACACACACTTTATAATTTTTTTATAACACACACTTTATAATTTTTTTATAACACACACGTTATATATTTTTTACGCACTTGATTATCATAAATATGCATGCATCTTCAACACAAGAATATGATTCACTGGTGTAAGCCATAAATACGGACTTCTATAGTAACATGAGAGAGACGTGGAAAGATACGCCCATAGCACAAAGCTTAAGCATATTACCAGCTACTACCATCCCCAATAAAGTTCATCAAGGCAACTTACTACATTCTATTGCTCGATTACTATAACCAAACCATTCAGTTATTTCAAGCCAATGCATTCTTTTCTAGGACATCTTAACACCTCGTTTCTATTATTATTTTTAATCGATTATGTTGCCATATTGGACATAAGCCTATGTACTTATTTAAAGTGTTAAAAATGTTTTATCTATATATTAATATGACAGCGTGTGTGTTATTTTCTGTGTGATGCTTTCAATCCAGGTCGTTTAAGGGCTATATACTTCCATTTATTGTCATACATAATGTTATCAAGAATTCTTCATAACTTTTGGTTTCAGTTTCGATTATAGCTGATGGCATTTAAATCATCCACTTTTTTTTTATAAATAATTTTATCAAGAATTCTTCATAAGTTTTGGTTTCAGTTTCGATTATGTCTGAAAGAACTCAAGTTATATATATATATATATATATATATATATATATATATATATATATATAAAGTATATATATATTCATAAGTTTTTATTTCGGTTTCGATTTAAGTTAATGTACCCAAGTCATATGGATATATTTTTTTATTTTTGAAATCGCAACTTTATAATATATAAAAATCGATAGAACATTAACTCTATAATAATATATATGAAATATGCAAGAATTAAAATATCATATTTAATCGTACTTTACGACCAGGTTTTGCCGGCTATTCGTGCTAGCTTAGAAAAATACTTTTGCAGTTTTACCAAAAAAGCTACAATAATATCAGAGCGTCTCCATTTACACTGAACATCTACAGAATGCTAACATCAATATATTATATATGAATGAGTCCCCTGTGGAATTTCCACAGATCCCGCTTGTTCCCTAGTAATAGGAAATACTAAATTGATTTAATCTTCAATATTTCCAGCATGTTATAATCTTTAAAAGGCATATCTATTTTTGTAGCTACTACATATCGTCTTTCCCAATAAATTATCTATCATCTAAAATTTACTTTTACTAGTAAAATATACCAATTGTTAAAATGGAATAATATATTATTGTAAAAAAAAAAAATGGCGGACGTATATGACATGTTTTGCATTAAAAATATCGATCGTAGAATATAATAAAAAGAAATACTATTCTGATTGCACAACACATTTCATAATTTTTTCTTTAAACGGAATCGTTCAAACTTTAGAACAAATTAACTTTGCTATGTAAATTCAAAATGGTTCAGTGTCATTTTGTTCTGTAATAGTTTAAAGATTTTGTGTTCAGTTGAATATTAATTGTAATTTTATCTACATATGTAATCCATTTATAAAACTCAATATGTCTATCTGTCTGTCTACATTATTTTTTAAACTGTATTTCATTCGAAAACTATTAGGAAATTACACAGGTTTTTAAACAATTTTGGGCGATCTATAATAATTGAACCTGACAAAAAAAACTTTTGATTTTCTTGATAGCACGCTAAATCTTAATACAGAATCATAAGTCCCTACCATAAGCCTAATTTAAATATTTTCTATGTTCACAAGTTTTCCAATCACCCTACTTCTATTATAAAATCCATAGTACTTTATTTTTATGCAATTTTCACCCCAAATAAGACACAGTGCCACTTTGAAGTAGGGGACTACTATCGGGGACATAAGTTGCAGAGGTATTATGTAGGGGGATGAGTAGAAAGATGTCTGTTCACATTACACTTGAACTTCTGTATGTCAGTACAGTTGGGAAATCAGAATCCCGGAAGGGAGTTCCAAAGTCTAGCAGTTCTGGGTAAGAAACTTTTGGAGTAGAAGGCTTTCTTATACCTAGGGATCTCTATTGTGAAGGGGTGGGATTTAGCTGCTTGTCGAGTTTGTCGGAGTATTCACGTCGAGGGGATACAAATTCGTGTAGTTCGTCAAAACATTCACCATTAAAGTACTTGTAGAACAGGCATAAGGATGCAACATTTCGTCGATGGGACAGAGGCTTAAGCCTAGATGACAGTTCAGGACCTATCATGGGCGAATGGTGACCTTATAAAGATACAAGCTACTTTCAGGCGTTAATAGTTTCGCAGCACGGTAAAGATCTTCCTCATCTTCCTCGCAGCAGCCTTGGCAATGTTCTCAATGTATCGATTCCAGTTCATGTTCCCTGTACACGTTAGGCAGAGGAGTTTAAAGGAAGTACTTTCGGGTAACGTGTTCTTGGCCATTGCTATTGGTGGTAGAGAAGGTTTCCTGTAATTATTGAAGGAGAAAAGCTTAGTCTTGGCAGCATTGAATGGGACCATCCATTTTGTCCCCATTCCACTACAGATTTGAGGTCATCCTCTAGTGTTTCTGTCATTTCCTTGGATATGTGTTCATTTCTTTTCCCCTCGTGCCTATTACAAAGAGTGGTGTCATCAGCAAATATAACCATCTCCGAAATAATTTTATCACGAATAATAAAGGTCGAAGAATAGATCCCTGAGGTACTCCCACATTTATATCATATTGTTTAGATGTACGACCATGGAGGACAACCTGGATTTTTCTCTTACTTAAGAATGATTTAATTACATTATGTATTCTTCCAGTGATACCATATGATCTAATTTTTCTTAGAAGACCATCGTGCCACACCCTGTCAAAAGCCATAGATATATCAAGGGCTACCGCTCTACCCTCTCCTGTTTTGTCTAGTGAACGGTATATGCGTTCAGAGATTACAGCTAGGATGTCTGCTGTGGAACGTGCTTGCCTAAATCCACGTTTGTCAGTCAGAAGTGTAGCAGCTGTAAGGTGATGGACTAGAGCTTGATTAATTAAGGACTCAAATATTTTGGCGAAAAGCGGGAGAAGGCTAATGGGGTGATAATTTTTTGGGCCAGTTCTTTCGCCAGAATTCTTGACAATTGGTACAACAGAAGCAGTTTTCCAGCAGTCATGAAAGCAAGATTCGTTTAGGCATTTATTGAAAAGTTTGGAGAGAACTAGAGCAACCTCAGCAGAGCATTTTTTAATAGCACAGCCGGGATGAGATCCGGTCCACATGCTTTTGAGGTGTCTAGTTTTTTTATGATACCATGTACCTGAGAAAGGGATGATTTTCAAATCATCTAGTGTGGCGTTTGTCTGTAAAGGAAAGTCAGGCAGAGAGTGGTTTACCGGGTCCAATGTGGAGTTAGAGGCAAACCGAATAGCAAGTAGGTTTGCCTTCTTGGTTGCCGTGCAAACAACCTCACGATTGTTTAATAGTGGGAGAATCGTTGACTGCCCATTATTTACTACACTGCTGTAGATTTTCCAAAAAATCACGGGTTCCTAATTTCCGTGCTTCGATGCGTTTTCTGATGGTTTCAGTGTATTCAGTCGCTACTTCTCGTTTACAATTACTTCTAGCTTCTATATACTTCTGTTTTAACTTGACTTATGTCGGTTGAATCTGCGGTACGCATGCTGCCTTTGAGCAATGTCAGCTGTATAAGTATAAGTAAACCGTTGGAGAGATTGGGGCTTGCTATAGTATTTCCGTGTGGGAATATGTGCTTCAATTGCAATTTTCAACCATTCAGTCGTTTCATTTGCGCACTGTTCAGCTGGAAGAGAAAAGATATTTCCCCATGAAGCGTCTCTGATGAGATCCCTGATGGCTTCCCAGTAAGCCTTTTTGTAATACCTCATTGTTTGAGCAGTGAGTCTTCAGTTTTGTGTCGAGAATTAAGGGCGATTTCTACCATTATCACAGCGCGAACAGCATTCCCGAGTGGGCTATGAGCATTCGTTATACAATCATCGGGAACTGTGGTCGGAAATAGATCTAGTCAGAAATAGATCTAGAAGTGAGATCTGAAATAAATCTAGTCAGAAATAGATCTAGAAGTGAGATCTGAAATCTAGAAATAGATCTGGTCAGAAATAAATCTAGAAGTGAGGCATGTTGATCTTGCTGGTCTTTCTGTAGATGGATTTCTTCACTTTCCGTAGACAAACGCTTTCAACCAAAATGCAACCTTCTTCAATAACGCCTTAAAATATTCAGCGTATAATGAAAAAAAAATACAATATAACCACATAACCCCGTTAACAGCGGTCTAACATCCGTAATTACGCATAACATGACTAAAAATAAGTCATATTCCAGGAAACAATCTACTCCGATGAATAACTGTAATAATTAACCGCTTTGCCAACATATCCAATACAATAATCATAACAAGCCATCTCCGCATCCGTCTAAGGAAAAAGAAAGATATTTGGTTTATCCCCCTCTTCAGCTCAAATGTCAAAACAAATATGCCAAAGTAAACTTTTAACAAAGATCGAATTAGGCCATCTGATGTTTTACCATCGGGATACCTTGTAAAATTTTTATGCACGATCTTATCGCTTTTAAATATAAGATCTAATGCTCTTAATTACCGATTCTGTTGTATTTAATTGTTTAATTGTGCACGCAAAATCTATAATATAATTCCCACCTGTCTGTTTAAATATATGTATGAATAGATGTATGTATGAATAGATGTATGTTTGTGTGTTTCGCAAAAACTTTCGATATAGGCGATAAATTTTCACAAAACCGGTATCATTTTGAAGCACGACCCTTCGGACGACAAATATCGAAAAATTGGTTCAAAACATTAATTCCTTCACACGTAACTGAACACTTTTCTACAGGGAGGGTCGCTTTTTTCGTCGATATTTCCGAAAGTCATCCCCTGTTTTCGATTGGCTAGTCTTAATTTGGATCTACGTCACTTCTGGTTTGGCGATGGGCGCAACAGCAAAGACGTCACGTTTTTTTTGTTCACGTTCTTTTCCTCCTTAGCGGTACGGATTTAAGCCTGCTGTCTACTACCACATTTTTTGCGCTCGCAATTTTCCTTTTTTTTATTTTGCTAAACCAACACTCTTACACACACCTCCACTTCTTTTCCGCCTTAGAGTGACGGACGGATTCGAGCCTGCCTGCCCACTATAACTTTTTTTGCTTCGGGGTTAGGATCTTTCGACCAGCGGGAAGCATCATTTCCTGCACTGATGATTGCGAAAGCATAAAACATTAGTGTCTGTAGGCAGAAAAAATTATTATTTATAATTTGTGTGTGTGTGTGTGTGTGTGTGTGTGTGTGAAAGAGAGGAAAAAAATTAAACGCAGTCAGAATGAAAACAAAAACAGCAAATGTGAAATTTTACCATTTTCACCCGAATCAACAAACGTCTAAGAAAAAATGAAGAGACTGGTGGAAAAATTCTCAATCTTTCACAAGACGTTCTTTATATATATATATATATATATATATATATATATATATATATATATATATATAAATGTATATTATGTATATATATATATATATTAGTATATAATGTATATATATATATATAAATGTATATTATGTATATATATATATATTAGTATATAATGTATATATATATATATAAATGTATATTATGTATATATATATATTAGTATATAATGTATATATATATATTATGTATATTATGTATATATATATTACTATATTATGTATATATATATATATTATGTATATTATGTATATATATATTATGTATATTATGTATATATATATTATATATATTATGTATATATATATATTATGTATATTATGTATATATATATTATGTATATTATGTATATATATATTATATATATTATGTATATATATATTATGTATATATATATATATTATATATATTATTTATATATATAAAGTATATTATGTATATATATTATGTATATTATGTATATATATATATAGTATATTATGTATATATATTATATATATATTATATATATTATATATATTATATATATCTATTATATGTATTATATATATTATATATATTATATATATCTATTATATATATTATATATATCTATTATATATATTATATATATATCTATTATATATTACATATATCTATTATATATATCATATATATTATATATATTGTATATATAATATATATAATATATATTATATATATACATAATATATATTATATACACATTATATATATAATATATATAATATATATTATATACATATAATATATATTATATATATGTTATATATATTATATATATATATGCACATAAATGGACAAATTAAAATATGATATTTAACCGTATTTTACGACTGGACAAAGCCAGGCGCCACCCTCTCACTAGTCTAGAATATAAAAGGCTATTTATCTTTCTGTCTGTCTTAATATTTTCAAACTCTATCTCCTCCGAAACTAAAAGTCGAAGAGCGGCACCAAGGGCTTCAAATGATTGCATTTTTTACAGACCGAACGTTTATGGGTCTTAAGCCGGTTAAAATTGTTTTTAAAATGTCAAAAATGTATAAAAACTGAAAAAAAATCGTTATATATTTTGTGCATTTATCTTAGTTTATTTTTAATTTTTAATCAGTTCATATGCGTATCATGTTGGTACAGTGGTAACGTCACCAGCTTTGAATGATACAATTTTGCTCTTGGATGGCACCCAAAAGCTTCTTTTACTTGTGAAATCACGGCTATAAAATCTGGACAAATTAAAATATAGTTTCAAACGTATTTTACGACCGGGCAAAGCCCCCCCCCCACTGGTATATATATATATATATATATATATATATATATATATATATATATATATAAATAAAATGAACTATATATATATATATATATATATATATATATATATATATATATATATATACTAGCAAAAGTACCCATCGTTGATTGAGTTCAAAAACAGCCTACAGAAAATGGACTCTGATTTATGAAAGTATGATAGGTTATGATAGGTTATGAAAAGGAAGGGGTGTAAAGAGATAGCTTCGAATTTCAGGGTATTAAAATCAAAGCAAAATATGATGAAAGTAAAAATAAAATAGATAAACCCCATAATTTACTATTCCATACCTCTTCACACTGAAACACTTATCACAATGTGGATCTATATTAAAAAACCTTCTGATACTTTGTGACATATTTCCATTCCATGGAGGTCAGGCGCGAACGAACACCCCATAATTGTATTATACCATGTTTCTTCAAACTGAAACATAACTATCAAAATATACTTACGCAGAGAGATATGAAAAGTCTTTCTTAAAGTTTGTACCTATTTCTATTCTATGGAGGCCAAGCGCGAACGCAGACCCCACAATTTTATTATACCATCCCTATTTAAGTTAAAACATACTTATCAAAGTATTATTATGTACATCTATATCAAAAACACCTTTAAACGTTTTTTTAAATTTTTTAATTTTTTATTTCCATACTTTGTGGACTAGGCGCGTTCGCAGACCCCACAATTTTTATGAATCATCATTATGCCAGATCAAACATACCCATTCCTGTGTCTGTGATCAGTTTTCTAATAATAATAATAATAGTCAACCATATAGGAGCCTATTCGTGACCACACACACGCACACACACACACACACGGACGTCCAGCTTTATATATTATATATATATATATATATATATATATATATATTAGAAATTAAGAGAAGATTATAGATAGATATATAAATACCCGTTCACATTCACTTTTCACGATAAAGCTAGAACCCAGAATTAGATAGAATCGAGCAATGTTATCGACAACAGACAACGCACGACCCAAAATGAGTTTCGTTGTACTGCATCTCATCAGTGACGTGCTCCGACATAGGCGCGAACCCAGGTCGTCGCACTCATGAAGTGTGCAATACTGACGATTTAACAATATGGGGCACGGCGCAATCTATTGGCTATACCTCGATTTTTTAAATTCTCATATTTTTATCCAGTTCTACCTTCTAAGATGTGACAAGCAACGCGTCCTATACAACTAAGATAGTTACTGCTGGTATGCAGGCGGTAGATATCACATCTACAAACATTAACTGAAATTAGCCAACTCCCCAGATACGATTTCGGAACAACCTATTTGTTGAGGAACATCACGTCCCTACGAAGGATGAACCGCTTTTCTACACATATTATACATTAAGAGGAGATTATAGACAGATATATAAATACCCGTTCACATACACCTTTCACGATAAAGCTAGAACCCAGAATAAGATAGACTCGAGCAATTGCATCGACAACGGACAAAGTCAGACTCAAAGTTGGTTTCGATGTACTGCATCTCATCAGTGACGTGCTAGAGATAGGCGCTTTATCGTGAAAAGTGTATGTGAACGGGTATTTATATATCTACACACACACACACACACACACACACACACACACACACACACACACATATATATACATACATATATATGTGTGTATGTGTGGATATATAAGAGTTATTTGATTATGCAGGCTTTATTTGATTTTTTTTCTTGCATAAAGGCCGTACGCAAATTCAATAAACACAAAAACACTTACCTACGATAAGTATCATATGACCCTGACATAAATGCCTCCAAAACTTTTACTCTGTTCCAGTTTTTTTAAGGAATCAAATGCAGGACAGAGACGTTTCAGGTCGGGTGATGGCCGCTCAGGGTTTGTTTGTTTCCTGCTTACCATATCCCCTTCACTTGTGTCTTTTACGTTTCAGCTTTATTTCTTTTATTTCTCCAAACCCGGAAACCCCATCAAGTGAACGTATTTGTAAAAAAATTTCTCCCAGAAAGCTTTGCGCCAATCAGCTTCCGCCATGCTCCCTGACCTTGTCCAACATGTCGATTGTAGTTCTTCCTCCTGTAATTCTTGCCACCCATTTTCAAGGCTGGGTGTGATAGTGCCTTTCTTCTATGTTTTATTATTTTGTAATTTTCTTTTTATAAGTGGTGAGTTTTTTTTTTTTCCTTTTTATATTTTAGCGGCAACGTGCTGTATTCTAGTTGACCTTATGGTTACACACCACACGACGGTGATATATGATAGAATCAAAGCCAGAAAATATAGAAATGAGCTAAAAAAAAAAAATGGATGCAAATAAAAAAAATACGAGGTCAGTTTTTTTTCTTTGCATCATAAAAGTGTAAAAAAAAGAATGACATGATTTTGACAACTGTAAATGTGTGGCAAGGAGCAAAGCAAGACCTTTCATCTAAAAGCTAAAATCAAAAAAGGATAAACGGAGAAAGCGTCAATAAAACAATGCCACCAACATCAAAGCAGAATAACAAAAAACATTCAGCGAAGAAAATAAAAATGGCGACTAAAAAAAAATTGACGAACCAAGAAAATGACATCTAAAACGCGAAAAAGAAAGCTTGTTCAGAAAGACATTTTTTTAAAAATAGTGTACAGAAAAAATGTAAATAAAAAAAAGGTGCTAGTACACTATAGTTAGGAAAATCCAAGGGTTTTATATAGAATTTTAAAGCAAATTGTCTCTACTTAATCATCATATTACAGTAAAAAATATATAAGATAAATTACGATAAGATAGTTATTAAGAAATTATTTTTCTGACAAAAATTAACGACTCCCCCCCAAATAAAACAAACATCAAAGCGAAGAGCTCTAAGGGGAGGTAAATAAGTGTAACTGTTGCCAATTTTGGAGAAGTTTTTCAACATTGACTTGATTGCATTAGAACAGTGTGATATTTATTTATTTTTCATATTATATAACTACATGTTGTTTATGTGGCGACATAAATTCGACAACAGGTCACTTGAAAGTACTTTCGATCTCATAAAGGAAGTATACCCACTTAGAAGTTAAAGAAGCAAAAAATATACATGTAAATATGTTATATCCCTGTATTTATTTCATGTTGATATAAGCAGTCACTTTTGTTATAAAAACATAAAAAAAAACCAACAAAATACTATATGCATGTAAAACTATTCTCTTATTTCTTAAATGTTTATTTTCTAATAAATTGTGCGTTAATAGTCATATAATATGAATTAATCATCTTGTTTTTTAGCATAACAGAGTTATTTGCCATGTTATAAAAAAACGAATTGCCAAATAAAGATGACGGTGCGTTTTTACGATAAGGGTCGAAAACTCGTTTTTTTTTTTTTTTTTTTAGTCGCGTGCAAGCGACTCTATAAGTGCTTGGCCTTTTTGGTTAAGATCAAAGGTCTGTTCTTAATAGATGCTGTTCTTAGCTTTTTAAGCTTTTCTTGGCCTTTTGGCCAAGATCAAAGTGTATATCAAGATCAAAGTGTAGTATCTGTTCCGGCAGATACTGCAAGCTATGACTAGCTATGACTAGCAAAGACCAGATGTGGGGGCAACCCCACATACCTGACCTTTAACCAGCTCCCATTTCCCACCTCTCGGGAGCTGGTCCCCTTTTTCCCTTCCCCCTCCCTTCACTCCTCACATTAAAAATTGGCCTTGTGCCTAATTTGCTCGGTGGGGGAGCAAATAAATACCATCTGTTCCGGCAGATGCTGCACTTAAGATAATTTGTACCAGTCAATGGAGGGGAAACCCTCTATACTGGGACAATTATTATTTTTGGTAACCAGAGTGCCCCCTTTTTGCCTACTTTTAGGGGAGCTGGTTTTTACCTCACATTAAAAACGGCCTTGTGCCTAATTTGCTCAGTGGGGGAGCAAATAAACACCATCTGTTCCGGCAGATACTGCGAGCAAAGACCATATGTGGGGTTGCCCCCCACATATAAGACCTTGGTCAATGTAGGGACAACTCTTCATACCAATTGTCACTATCCAGCTCCCCTACTCCCCGGGGAGTTGGTCCCCATTTCCCTTTCACTTCTCACATTAAAAATTGGCCCTGTGCCTAATCTGCTCGGTGGGAGAGCAAATAAATAGCCTTTTCTTGGCCTTTTGGCCAAGATCAAAGTGTAGTATCTGTTCCGGCAGATACTGCACTTAAGATGGTTTGTACCAGTCAATGGAGGGGAAACCCTCTATACTGGGACAATTATTATTTTTGGTAACCAGAGTGACCCCTTTTAGGGGAGCTGGTTTTTACCTCACATTAAAAACGGCCTTGTGCCTAATTTGCTCAGTGGGGGAGCAAATAAATACCATCTGTTCCGGCAGATGCTGCACTTAAGATAATTTGTACCAGTCAATGGAGGGGAAACCCTCTATACTGGGACAATTATTATTTTTGGTAACCAGAGTGCCCCCTTTTTGCCTACTTTTAGGGGAGCTGGTTTTTACCTCACATTAAAAACGGCCTTGTGCCTAATTTGCTCAGTGGGGGAGCAAATAAACACCATCTGTTCCGGCAGATACTGCAAGCTATGACTAGCTATGACTAGCTATGACTAGCAAAGACCAGATGTGGGGGCAACCCCACATGCCTGACCATTAACCAGCTCCCATTTCCCACCTCTCGGGAGCTGGTCCCCTTTTTCCCTTCCCCCTCTCTTCACTCCTCACATTAAAAATTGGCCTTGTGCCTAATTTGCTCGGTGGGGGAGCAAATAAATACCATCTGTTCTTCAGATGCTGCACTTAAGATAATTTGTACCAGTCAATGGAGGGGAAACCCTCTATACTGGGACAATTATTATTTTTGGTAACCAGAGTGCCCCCTTTTTGCCTACTTTTAGGGGAGCTGGTTTTTACCTCACATTAAAAACGGCCTTGTGCCTAATTTGCTCAGTGGGGGAGCAAATAAATACCATCTGTTCTTACTACATGCTGTACTTATTGTGATATAAAGTGGGGGATCACTTTTCTGTATTAATTTAATGTAAAATGATCACCCACTTTACAACCAATCAGTCTCAAAGCCATTCAAGTCATTCTCCAGATCATTCAAGTTGTTTTAGAAGGATTCCAGTTATTTTTTAAGCATTCAATTCATCCTTAAGTTCATTAAAGTCATTCTAATCATTTACTTTTTATTTATTTAAGTCATTTCAGCCCATTTTTCGGTCATTTTAAGTTTATCTTTAAGAACTTCATATCAATCCTACATTCACGCATTCATTCATTACACGAGAGCACGCGACTAATGGCTATCGGCCCTCTTTAGTAATACTGGAATGTGTACGAACTTCTGACATGCCAGTTAAGTAGGTATTATTGCTTTTAGTCGATATTGCCACAAATGGCAGAAGATACGAGATGCCTTAAATAAGTTTCCAGACATTTTTTTTTTCGAATGGGCACTTTTATTGAGAGTACAAACATGAAACTCTAGTCTCCTTCGAAGTAATCTCCCAGTACTTGCTGTACCGCTCCAACAACTTCTTGAAGACCCCATAGAAGTCCTCTTGTGTGAGAGTGTCAATTTTCTCTAATATATATATATATATATATATATATATATATATATATATATATATATATATATATATATGTATATATGTATATGTATATATATATGTGTATATATATATGTATATATATATGTGTATATATATATGTGTATATATATGTGTATATATATAGGTATATATATGTGTATATATATAGGTATATATATGTATATACATATGTATATATGTATATATATATATATGCATATATATATGCATATATATGTATATATATGTGTATATATATATGCATATATATATGCATATATATGTATATATATGTATATATATGCATATATATATGCATATATATATGCATATATATGTATATATATGTATATATATATGCATATATATATGCATATATATGTATATATATGCATATATATGTATATATATGCATATATGCATATATATATGTATATATATGCATATATATATGTATATATATGCATATATATATGATTATATATATGTATATATATGTATATATATGTATATATATATGCATATATATGTATATATATGCATATATATGTATATATATATATGTATATATATCCATATATATATATGTATATATATCCATATATATATATATATATGTATATATATGTATATATATATATGTATATATGCATATATATATGTATATATATGCATATATATATGTATATATATGCATATATATATGTATATATATGCATATATATGTATATATATGTATATATATGCATATATATGTATATATATGTATATATGTATATATATATGATTATATATATGTATATATATGTATATATATGTATATATATGTATATATAAATGCATATATATGTATATATATGTATATATATGTACATTTTATATATGTATATATATATTTATATATATATATATGTATATTATATATATGTATATATATATTTATATATATATATATGTATATTATATATATGTATATATATGTATATATATGTATAGTATATATATATGTATATATATATGCATATATATATATGTACATATATATATGTATATATATGTATATATATATATATATATATATATATATATATATTTCTAGTTCAAATAATACGAATAAACGTTTCTGTTTAATTATTAATACCGCTGGAAACATTACAAGCCGGCAATCACCATTAACGTGTTCAATTCATACAACTTAATGGATGTTTTTTTTTACGAGTATTAAAACGGCAATCCGTTTGGCAATTAAATGTGTTGATGTGCCGTAAAAGTGATAAGAATTTCTATCCTCTCTTTTAATGTTTTCTTTCTTTCCTTTCATCTTTCTCTGTTTGTTTGCATCATTTAATGTATTTAATTTAACTTGCGGCCTTTTTTTCTTTTTCATTCTTATTAGTTTTCTATTTCTTTATTGATTCATTTCTTTCCTTTAGCTTTTCTTTATTCGTTCGTTTATTTTCTATTTTCTTTTATTTTTCAGTTTTTCTTTTACCACTTTCTTAGTTTCGTTCGTTTTCTGTTTTTTTTATGTCATTGAATTGTTGCTTTACTTTCTTTTCAATTATCCTTTTCCATTTTGCCTTCATTTTATTCCTCCGTTTCTTTTTTTTCTTTTTTCTTTTTCATCGTTAACACACTTCCTTTTTTTCTTTTTTTCCTTTTTCATCGTTAACACACTTCCTTTTTCTTTCTTAAATTCATGTAATCTTTTTCTATTTTTATTTTGTATCGTTTGTTCTGGTTTTTTTAATTTATTTTTTCTCTCTTCTCGTTTTCTCTCTTTTCTTTGCTTGTTTATTTCTAAGTTTTTTGCTTTCGTTTCTTCTTTTTTTTACATAGGCATCACCACTTATCAAGGCCCAATGGCCACTCGAGGATAAGGTTTAAAGAGTGTACAGTAGTCAATTGGACAATATAGTAATTGTCAGTAATGGAAATTCAGTAAATTTGTTAACTTAAGGGAAACGGCTTATCAAGAACTTGTTTACATTGGACTTGAATACAATCAGATTGTAGTCATGACTTTTATGTATCTACCATAAGTTGTCCAGGCCTCAGAAGCGTAAAGCAAGGATGATAAAATACAAGATTGATAGACACTGATCTTTGTATGAAGAGTTATACCCCTGTCAGACCACATTCGCTTCTCTAAGCCACCAAAAGCCTTAGTCGCACGATGTATCCTGCAGTTGCCCTCAGCATCCAGGGTTCCGTCTCTGGCAAGAATACTACCCAAATACACAAATGTGCCAACCACGGCAAGTCTCTGGTTGTTGACAAAAATATTTGGTTCCACATACAAACCACCGGGTGGAGGTGTGAACATGACCTTAGTCTTCTTAAGACTAATAGTAAGCCCAAAAGAAAAAACAGACCTATGATACCCTGCATATCCCTCTCACTATGGACTACAAGATCGGCGTCATCCACATACATACATACATACATTTAAACAGACAGGTGAGATTTATATTATAGAAGATTACATTGTTTATTTCTCCGTTCCTTTCTTACTTCTCCTGGTGCTACCAGACCAGGCTGTCTGAAGATACCGGCTTCCTGGCCTAAAATTCACTAAACATTGATATTATTGGTATTTTTTCTTTACCATTGCAAAACTCAATCATGTTCTACAAAGCCCAAAATAAAAACAATGTTTCTCTGCACAACAACCAAACCAAACACAATAAATAAATATTTGAAGACACAAAGCAAGTGAAACATAAGAACTCTTATCAAAATAATGGAAGTCGGTATTAAATAATCTGAAAATGGTTCATGTGCCGTTAAACAAAGCAACCTATCTTTCTTAATTTCTTTTCTACGGATTGGAACGATAAATTGGTTGACCTAAAGAAAACACCATTACAATTTTATTTTAAAACTTTTATTGCAAAAGTCAATTCAAGTAACTTCATTATGTGGTAAAGCTAACATCTAATCAATGTAGCCGGATTCAGCCTCAATCATCACCTCGCTATAGGCCCAGAACTGGGAGCATGCCTTTTCCACAAACACCGGCAGGAGCTCGGCGTATACTCGATGATCAGACTAGCTTTGGTGCTGTGGGAGGTCATGTTGGTGATGTTCCCGACGTATGCCTAAACCAAGTAATCCAACGGAATAAGGTTGGGGAGGAGGGGAGCAAGTGAGAGAAGAGTACAAAGTCGTAGCACTCATTCTGAAGCTAAGCCTGGGGCTCTTGGGATTTTGAGGCCATGGCCGAGTCCTGCTGTCATACCCAGGATCTGTCAGTAGCCACCTGATTGTACCAGGGGATCACTCCATTCTTCTGTACATGCAGGTACACGTTGGTGTTGACTTTCAAGCTAACTTCGAAGATGTGAGGTGGCATGATGTGGCCCTCAATTGAAACCACACTAAATACCATAGCCGTGGCCGTAAACTTTGTTTCTATCACCCTGGGAACGTTCCTGTTATTCCTAGCAATCCAGCGATGGATTTTGAGGGTGTTTGCAATGGTCCTGTTGTCATAATTTGGGTCGATAGAGAGCATGAGTTGTATAGCAACGCATCCCCTATCTCGCTCGTTGAACATTGTGTCATTTTCAGACATGATAGAAGACTCCTATTGCTCTTGGGATTTATACACAACTGGCCAACTAGTAGATGGTCTGCAAAAAAACAAAGAAAAGAAAAAAAAAACAAGCTAAAAAGCAAAAAAAACAAACAAACGAAAAACAAACAAACAAAAAAGAAACGGTTTTCATCAAACGGAAATAGAATCATGCCATCTTTTCTAGGACGACAATTTTATCGTTCCACACTGTATATTTCTTTCTTTCCTTCTTTGTTCTGTATTTTATTTAATCTTTAATTCGGCTCCCTTTTAATTTCCAAAATTTTTATTATTACTTCTTATATTAATTCCTTTTCTTTCTCATTCATTCCTCTATTTCTTTTTACGTTTATTTTCATTTATAAATTCATTCTTTCTTTATTTCTAACGTCTTTTTTCTTTGTTTTGTCTTTGCCCTTTTCTTTCATTTCTTCACCCTCTCTCCCTTGATTACTACCGACTTTCATCCCCTTTAATTCTCTCTTTCGCAGCCCTTTCTTTTTTTTCCGTTCCCCTTTTTTCATTTCTTTTTATTCGCGTCTTCTTCATTCTTCCTTCCCCCGTTCTTCTTTTTTCTTCTTAGTCCTTACTTTCTTCTCTTACCCTTTCCTTCTATTTTCATTTCTTTCCGTCTTTTATCTCTTCTATTCTTTCTTTAATCTTTCTTTATTTTTACTTTCCCTCGTCCTCACTTTCTTTTTATTTCTTTTATTTCTCCTTTTCTTTTCTCGACTAGCTCCTTTCTCACCTCTTTCTTTCTTCCCTAACACCCTTTCTCTTCATTCGATTTCTTTCGCTTCTTCCTGCCCCCCCCCATCTTTCTTTCCTTCCCTCCTTTCTGCCTCGCTGTCGAAATTATCATTGATTGATATTGGCATTTATCGATCCGTCCAAAAAGGCATGTATGATTAAGAAAACGCTGCAAAAATGGCGCCCCTAATTTAATCTTATTCTCGTCTTTTGCAGTTAACTTAAGCATTTCTTCTTCTTTTTTATACTCTCCCCCTTTTTATAACTCCTGACACCAACCCAAAACGTTTCCTTATATTTTACTCGTTTTTGCCTCTTTTATATCTTTTGCCGTATACTGTTCCTCGCAGGCTTCTGTTCGCTTCACCCCGCCACCTTCCGACCAACCCCTGTGCCCTTAGCCGTCAATTGCTGGAAGCCCTTTTACCCAGTATTCCCAACTTACAGACCCCCATCTTTTAACCCCACCACGCTTCGGCATGCACGCCTCTCGTTGTTTTTCATCTATTTTGAGGGAGTCGACGTCACAATAGATATTCATTAAAATGTCATTGGCGCCCTTACTTTCCACCGAGCAATTACGTTCTCCAGACAATCTTCCCTATGTATAAAGTTAACTCCCCCTTTTTCTTATAGCGGTAAGACCTTCTCAAACAGCGTAATACGATAAAGCTTTCTATCGCAGTCATCACGTTGACATCACGTTTAGTATAATTATCACACCAATCTTTTCTAATTTTTTTTTTTAGATTTTCACATGAAATATCAGTAGTACATATAAGAATTACTATTAAGCCATTTACGTATAGAGAGCCCATCTAGTTTATTTTAAACATTAAAACTTTTTAATGTAGCGCACAGCTAGTAAGTCACAATTCATAAATGGGTTAATATTTACAAAATCTGCCTTCTCGGATATTATTAGTATTAAAAGTAAGTTAAATGATATTCTATGTAAAAAATGTCTTCGAGTATTTTTTTTTTTTTAATTTTTCATCTATTTCACAAGTTCAATTTTTTGCATTGTTATCAGCCTTCACAAATACCACAAAATGATTATTCCTTTTATATATATTTAAGCATATCTTACGACCGAACACCAGTCGTAAGATACGCTTAAATATGATATTTTAATTCATGCAGATTACATCAAAACTATATATATATATATATATATATATATATATATATCTTTATATATATTTGTAGTCGTCGACATACAGTCCTGTTTCGTTGTATCACAACTCATCAGTGCCGCTAGACTAGCATCTCTCCCAAGCCAAGGATTGAACCCAGAACCGTCGTGTTGACAGTCGGCAGTTCTCCCACTCGACCACAGAAGCGACGTCCGCAAATAATTCGTCGGAATGTCTATTTAAATAGACATCCGCCACTACTTTTACAGTGCTCAAACCGCCTGTTTGTTAACAAACAAACAAACAACGAGCTTCGCATTTTGCAGCCAATTAAGTAGCAGGTGAGATTATTTACGACAGTGCTGTTGCGAAAGCTTTCTAAGGACACCTTAAACTCTTTTAGGAAAACAGAAAATGAAACTGTTAAATCGTAAAAATTTACTATTTCTTGTAACGAAACAAATAATTATAATATTATTCTACGTTTTATTCTGTATGTATGCTTCTTCGACTTCTATCAGCGACTCTGTTCGAGGAAGGAATTAAGAAGCATTTGATCTGTTGAATAGAAGGTCATTTCCGGGTTTAAAATTCTCCGCAAATGCCCATATATTTAGAAACAGGTTTTAGGATCTATTTACACCCAACTATTTATTACAGATTAAAACAATATTACTTCAACCTAATTAGATATTATTTCGCAACAGTTTGGTTCGATTAATAATCTAATGAGTACTCGCTATAATAATAATAATAATAATAATAATAATAATAATAATAATTAACCTTAACTTTCAAAATCCTATCAAAAATAATCATTCAGCAAAACAATGAACAAACATCATAGTAAAAAACAATAAATAATCTAATATATATAAACGGCTATATGTCTGTCGACTGTCTGTCGGCCTGTCTCTCTGTCTCCATTTTTTCAAACTATTTCCTCCGAAACTAAAAGTCGCAGAGCGGCGCTAGGGGTCTCAAATGGATTTTTTACGGGTCGTTAGCCGATTAAAATGGGTCAATAATGGGTCAAAATTGAAAAAAAAAAAAAAATAAAACGTTAAAGATTTTGGATATTCATCTTTAGTTTATTTTTAATTTTTTAAGCACTCTTTTTGCGTGTCACGTTGGTACAGTGGTAACGTCACCAGCTTTGAATGCTTTGGTTTCGATTCTATCTGATGGCACCTAGATACTTTTTTTACTTTTGAAATCACGACTCTATAATAATATATACGAAATCTGGACAAATTAAAATATCATATTTAAGTGTATTTTACGCCTGGGCAAAGGCGGGCGCCCCCTCCTGCTAATCCAATATATTTGTATATATTGAGCTGCACAAAACATTCGTTTATTTGTTTTATTTAAGTGGATATTAATTCAATTCATTTTTCACGCTTGATTTGGAAATATTGAAAATGTCTGCGACTTTTCCGGTTGTCAAACAGCAATCTATATTCAACTACAGCTTTCATTTAGTTACTGATGATTATCTTTAGTCAGCCTGAGCGAGGATCATCTTTCACTTAAAAATTTCTTTTACGGAATCTAGCAAACTGTAACGTTATTCATTTGTTAACGTTATCGCCTCAGTCGCAAAATAATACAAGACATAATCCCGACTCGCTTTTTCGATTTTAGAACATTTATTTATTTTATTTATTTATTTTTTTTACATAGGCATTACCACTTATCAAGGCCCAGAGACCACTCGAGGATAAGTGTTAAGAGTGTACAGTGATCAATTGGAAAATATAGTAATCGTTAGTAATGGAAATTCGGTAAATTTGTTAACTTAAGTGGAACGGCTCATCAAGAACTTGTATACGTTGGTGACCACTGTGTAAAAAAAAATAAAATAAAATAAATAGAAGATGTATCGAGACACAGAAATGTGTATGTTTGATCTGGCAGAACGGTGGTTCATTAAAATTGTGAGGTCTGCGTTCGCGCCTGGTCCACAAAGTATGACAAAGTAAAATAAAAAAAAAACGTTTACTAGTGTTTTTTTTTTTATATAGATGTACATAATAATGCTTAGTTAAGTATGTTTTAACTTAAATAGGGATGATATAATAAAATTGTGAGGTCTGCGTTCGCGTCTGGCCTCCATATAATGGAAATAGGCACACACTTTAATAAAGACTTTTCATATCTCTCTGCGTAAGTATACTTTGATAATTATGTTTCAGTTTGAAGAAATATGGTATAATAAAATTATGGGGTGTTCGTTCGCGCCTGACCTCCATAGAATGGAAATATATCACAAAGTTAAACAAGGTTTTTAATATAGATCCACAGAATATAGTGATAAGTGTTTCAGTGTGAACAGGCATGGTATAATAAATCATGGGGTTTATCTATTTTATTTTTACTTTCATCATATTTTGCTTTGGTTTTGATACCCCCAAATTCGAAGCTATCTTTTTACAACCCTTCCTTTTCATAACCTATCATACTTTCATAAATCAGAGTCCATTTTCTGTAGGCTATTTTTGAACCCAGTCAACGACGGGTACTTTTGCTAGTATATATATATATATATATATATATATATATACTTATTCGCCACAAACATGGCATATTGCCACAGGTACGTAAGGTAATACTATTAAGAACTATGCTTTCAGTGACATTATAAATAGGGAGTTAAGCAATGAGATAGATGTTTTCATTATATTTAAATTTTTGCGTGTTACTACAATTAGGGAAGCAAGAAACAGGGAGAGAATTCCAAAGTCTTGCAATTTTATCGTTATTTTCAAGGCAAGTTCTCGTCTGAGCTCAAATGTATGGTGCTCCGTCGCCAACCTTTCACAAAAAAACACTCGTCTATATGAAACCACTATCAATAAGTTCACCAACTCTTTATCTGTGCATAAATCTAAACTTACATTCACTGAACAAAGCTTCTTTCTTAGAACTGCACGCCCGTGGAACTCTCTTCCGTTGCCTGCTCTCCGGCTGACTATAATTTGGTCGTCTTCAAGTCCAACGTAAACAAATTCTTGATGAGCCGTCCCATTAAGTAATCCAATTTAACAAATTTCCACTACTAACGATTACTACGATATGGTGCGATTGACCACTGTACACTCTTTAACTCCTATCTTCGAGTGGCCTCCTGGTCTTGATAAATGCTGACTCCTATGTAAATAAAACAAAAAAAAAAACAATTGAGGAAGGAAATTAGAGTAGAAAAGTTTCCGGAATGTGGGAGGGGGGGGGGCTACAATGAATTGATGGGATTTTCTGCTTGTCGAGTTAGTCCAGGTATTTTCATCGAGGGAACACAAGTATGAGAAGAAAGACATACCTGCGCCTACAGTGATTCCAGATGCATCAAGATAGTGTTACTCGTTATAGAATTAGTTTCGAATATTGTCTCATGGCTATTACTTAGCCTTATAAACAGTTACTCCGACAACAGTTTAAGAAATTTAAAACTATACAGGTCGGCAAAAAGTTAAATTTTAATGTGCTTGATTAAAGTTATATGCCGTATATTTTATCTATTTTCTATTTTTCGGTTTTTAATCATATTACGTGATTCTCGCTTTTTTTTATTATAACAAACGTGCCATACTTTAAAAAAAATAAAACATCGATTAAAATAACGCATTTCGTAAACTTTACCGAATCTTATAAACGAATATAATACAAAAATGTCGGCCTTGATTAAACTAGTCATTGCTTATAATGATGCCACTAGGTGGCGCCTCAATTAACATGGCCGACAACGACACCCACAGGCATCGGCGTAATGAATAACCGCTTTGCAGGGAGGCATTGTTAACGAACAAGGAATCGGACCAGACAGGTCGTTCCTCTGATGAAACGATGGTAATTTTGCTAATTCTGAAGGTTGGTATATCTTATTAAATGAGGGTCGCGAACAATTCCTTTGATTGGAGGACGCACCAACAGTAAGGGATTTAAATGATGCGCTATTTTAGCAAATATTAAACTACTGAGTCACGTGCCAGAAGGATTTGACGAGAAATAAATTCCAATGATGTTTTTTTTGTCAAGAAATATGAGTAAAACCTCGTATGATACGTTTGCAATCGGGCAAATAGAGGTCAGACATAACACAATGGTATAAAATAAAGAGAATGAAAAGCTAAAAATAAATAGAAAGATAGATAGATAAATAGAGAGATATGAAATTGGATAAATAAGCAGTATCTAATAGGAATGCAGACGGACAGACAAACAAGCACGTAGATAGATAGACAGATAAATGAACACGCAGAATGCTAAAAATTTGATGAAGATATAATAAAGATATGCAAAGATAGACATAAATAACAAATAAATTTGGTTATATATATATATATATATATATATATATATATATATAATTTGGAATTTAATTCCGCAAATAAAAAAAAATACGACAAATTTATTATTCGACAAGGAATACAAAAATTTTAACTTTTTTCCTAAATCCATGGATTTTCAATAAATGGCTCATCTCATCAGAGGAAATGTATTTTAATAAAAATAATGTTTATAGGCAGTCATAAATTTTGCTATTTAGCTCAAAGATTGAAAACTAAAACGTTTGCACGAAAAGTTTAAAAGTTCATTAGAGAAAAATAATATATATATATATATATATATATATATATATATATATATATATTCACGGATATTGTTAACATGAATTTAAGACCCATATATTTTTCAAAAGTGCCTAATACGTGCGTAAAGCTTATATGAATAAAATTATATAAACGTTGTAAGGAGCTTACGCAGATTGATCTACGTTTCGACACTTTCATGTCGTCGTCAGGACGTCAAATAGCTCTCGCACACAGAAAATGAATTTTTAAATAAAATCCTTTTGTTTTAAAATTATTTGTTACTGCTAGTTACATTTGTTGAAACGTTAATCGATTCTCGTTGACCACTAAGGATGTTTATATAATTTTATTTATGAATATAAACTATTCGACTGTATTGAATAATTTTGGGGAAAAAATTAGTTTTTAGTTTATATTAACAATATATTTGCAGTTGATCAATTAATGTATATATATGTATATATATGTGTGTGTGTGTATAGGTATATATATGTGTATATAGGTATATATATATATATGTATATTTATGTATACGTATATATATGTATGTATATGTTTATATATATGTCTATATGTGTATTTATATATATATGTCTATATATGTATTTATATATATGTCTACATATTTATTTATATATGTCTACATATGTATTTATATATATGTATATATATGCATATATATATATGCACATATATGCATATATATGTATATATATGCATATATATGTATATATATGCATATACATATGTATTTAAGTTTGTATATATACACACGCATATATTTATTGCCGTTTTATCTACTTATATTTTATTACATATATATATATATATTATACATCTTATATGTTATTACACATATGATATTTATATATATATATATATATATATAGTGAGTGAAAGAGAGAGAGAGAGAGAGAGACAGACAGACAGAGAGGGAGATAATGAATATGAAAAAAGTTAAAAAATATTTTTTCTATATATTTCTTATTTGTTAAGGCATAAGTATAACAAATTCTCTTTAGAAGAAATCTTTATTTTCTGAAAAAAAAAAGCAACAAAAAAACAACAGAATTTCACCCGTCGGCCATATATATATATATATATATATATATATATATATATATATATATATATATATATATATATATATATATATATAAAGAGATCATATACCTATATTCCGGTGTATGAGGCGGTCCTTAAAGTTAAAAAAAATCGTCTTTAAAAGTCAATAGTTTATAAGACCGAGTGTTGCAATCCCTAGCCTAGGCTAAACGCTCGTCTTATACCACTAATATATTGGGAAATATATTTAAACTTGCCCATATTTTGTACCTCGTGTTATCTGAAGGTCACCTTATACATCGAAATATTCGGTATATATTCATATATATATATATATATATATATATATATATATATATACATGAATTTATATATGAATTTAATATACGTATGCACTATTAAATAAACCAGCGAAATAGATATGGCATTAAATAGTAAGTAGATAAGCTAAACGATGTATAAGAAACACACAGACGGGTGAAGATATTAAATATATAGACAGATAAGCTAATATGGAAATTGATATATAGATAACAACCTACTTATTTCTCATAGATTTTGTAGCGATGATTTTCTGATCATTCGTTTAAATTCTCCTCCCAATCTTTAGTGTCGCTAAATAAATTTATTGCATCTACCATTCTATTTCCTCTTAGGTTATTGATCATTGAATGTAAACTTATCTTTTCCTATTAATTATCTCCCTGACTATATACATTCCTAAAATACTTCTTGGTCCTAATTGAATAACACACTCGTCTTGTTTTAGCTAATGATTTACCTCCCTTGAACCAGCTCGATATCTTAATGTCACCATTTTACCTCTTTATAGTAATTCCCTTTGTTGAGACCGCCTTCAGCGTACGATAGAATTTACCCAAAGGCATATCCACTTCATTTGGGGACATTGTGGAAATTATGAGTTGATATTATTCTTTCTCTAAGAGCTTTGAAACAATGCCCCCTTCTGCGTAGATCTAATACCTTCATACTTCCCCATTTCTACCACGTTAAATTAAACTCTACTATCAAACATCGTTCATGTCAGATATAATTGATAATGGAACAATGGCTTTACACTTCTATTCCAAATCTCCCTCGCTACTAATAAAGTTATTTTGACATTTGTCGAACTGTGTTTAGCATCTGCACTTTTCTTTATCCGTTTGTTTTATTTTTCATTTGTATGCATGCCTGTGGATGCTTCTTTGCTCACTTTGCTCCGGGCAAGAGTTATCATAAGAAATTCCTCAAGGGCCCAAGCCATATAGACATTGCTCATTGGGTAAAAACTAGTGATGGGACGATTCCAATATTTTTCCCCGATTCCGATACAATTACCGATTCCGTACTAAATTCCCGATTCCGATACAATTACTAATTCCGATTCCGATTCTTGATAAATCTTTAAATATTTAACTATATAGTTGTATTTTTCACTGATTACCGTAAAAACACACACACACACATGTTAAATGTGCAAATATTTTCCTAAACGTAAAAATATACTTGTGGGGGACGATCTATCGATTTTAGCTTCACTAGTGGTTTGAAACGAAGAAATGTTTATTATTTTATCATTATTACGAGTAATAGAAGATTTTGGTTTAAATAAAATCAAATAAAAAAAAAACAATTAAAAGAATCGTTTTGGCATCGGAAAATCGGTACAAATTTTTCCGATTGCGATACCCTCAAATATTCCGATTCTTCGGATTGCGATTTCGATTAATCGTCCTAACACTAGTAAAAACAATTCGAGCACTCTGGTAATTGACCATCTTTACACTGAGTTTACATTCAGCAGTGCCGGACCATAGCACGATCACCGAGAAACAAGGCCGGTTAACTGAAAAATGACGTCACGCACAGTAGGCAAATCTATCAAACATCCAGACTAACGATAATGAATAAGCGCTTTTTGAAACAGAACATTAGAACATTAAAAAAGAAAAGTAAGGAACACACTTCGATTAATACTGAAACTGAACGTTAATCAATATAAAATATAAAGATTATATGTTCAAATATTTAAATGACTATTATTTTTAATACAGAAAGTATATTTAAAGTTTTGTTTTTCTGTTCTTATGTCCATTTTTCCCCATGTTTTCGATCAAAATGCGTGGAATATTTTCATCAGTTACATAGTTATCCTATACTCCGCTATAGTCTTCATTTTCA
The DNA here is from genome assembly GCF_053919585.1 of Euprymna scolopes. Lineage (NCBI taxonomy): Eukaryota > Metazoa > Mollusca > Cephalopoda > Sepiida > Sepiolidae > Euprymna > Euprymna scolopes. The sequence goes on along the minus strand of NC_136486.1, from coordinate 103,361,562 downwards.
TATCAGTGCAGAATAGATGAATACGAAAATTAAGTTCACATAACTAAGAAATAATCTAAAAAAACAATCATACTATGATGTGAACATTGGTTAAAAACTAAGAAAATATAGTAAACCTCTACGGTATTAAATCAGGGTGGTGGTGAATTTGGGAGGGGATGTTATTATTATTATTATTATTTCACTCAGTAGGAGTTGTCACACAGGCCATCATCAGTGATCGCTCACTGACAGTGGCCTGTGGTGTTCCCTTGAAACCGAATGACAACAAGTCTCCCCTGATTTTCAGTGTTTTCTACTCCTTGACCACTCGTGCAGATGATTGCACATTATCGCAACAGCAGCTTGCCATTAATTTCTCGTTGGCATCAGCGATTGGTGTTTCCTGTGGTTTGGGTGACAAAAATCCTCCCCAAGGTACCAGTTTTCTCTGCACACTTCCAGTGAGGATCTGGTTAGTACTCTCCCACCTCGGTTCTTCTATCCTCTCTGACTCTTTACAACTAGTTGGTGTGGCGCCAGTCGATGTCATATACACCAGTTTTTTATTATTAGTATTGTTGTGGTAGTAGTAATAATAATAATAATAATAATAATAATAATAATAATAATAATGAATTCAAGCATTTTGAGGCCCCTAGCGCCGCTCTGCGACCTTTAGTTTCGGAGGAGATAGAGTTTGGAAATATGGAGACAAACAGACAGACCGGCATATAGCCGTTTATATATTAGATGTACTTTCACCTAACAGTTTAATAAACAGAAGATACCCTTTTTTTTCATTTTTCTTAAACTTTTTCTTCTAGGGGATGGGACATCCAACCAGATGTCTGACATTTACCCCTATTTTAGTGAGTCCAACCAAGAGATCTTTTCAGGATTCTAGCCGTCTCTTTCAGTGCAATCGTTTGGATTTCACTTGCACTTGGTTCACCGGGTATGCTTGCTGTGTACTTTTTAAAGTTCTTTTTCATAAGCCCAGTTGCTCCTATGATGACTGGTATAATTGAAACGTCTTTTAATTTCCAATTTCGTTTCATATCATACATAAGTCCTTGATACTTTGTTATCTTTTCCCTCTCAACTCTGTTAAACCCTGTATCATTGGGTACACTGACCTCTATTACGGTCGCTTTTTTGTTTGCTTACCAGTTTCTAATTGTCTGTGCTGTCATTTCATTATGTAGGGTGTCAGCATCTTCCGGCAGTTTATGTAATATACACGGAATATGTCGACGATAATGCGATCAAGCTTCTGCATAAGTACGTTTAGTTTATTTATTTTTACATTTTGACTGGTTGAGGACGGTTCGGTTTCATTCGGCATTTTCCCGCTGTTTACGTAACTCTGCTTCGGTAAATTTTGGTATTGTTTATAAGAACCGAAATTATCATTGGTATGTTTCTATTCGTTATTTTTTAAACGCTATCCTAAAATTACCTACATTAGGAAAAAAAAAAAATCTTACCGCTCCCAAACAATCAACATTGGTCATTTTGATGTACGCTATCACCTCTGTCGTTGACGCCCGCGACAAAGAACTTTTTATCGAACAAGATTTATTTAGTTAAAGAAAATTTTAAGAAAATCTCCCCTAATCCAGGCGTGGCCATTTCTATTCCTTTCATCTGCTCAATCAATGATGATCATCTTTTCTCCTTTTTTGTTCAATTTGAGCTGCGGATTTAACGAGAATTTACGTGCTTGGTCGTGCGACATTTTTTTTTATATTCGAAATGCAGCCATGTGGCAAAGGAGGGAGCAGGTTTCACTTCCGGTGTTGATGGAATTCAGTTCAGGTAGTAAAACAAAAGCTATTCCTTTCTTTTTATTTTGATAATTCGTGCGTGGGTAGAATAATATCGGAGGAACTAAGCTTTATACAGTGTGAAATCGTGCCACGTGGACTTTGTGTTGACCGCTTTTATTTCTCCGTTTGCTCGCCTTTTATTTCTTTCATAACTACCCACGCGACGTACAGTTTAGAAAAAAAAAAAAAAAAAAAAGATAAAAGTTTCGCGCATGCTCCATAAAAGAAGGCCAAACCCATTTTTGTCTCTAAAAACACAACCAGTCATGCCGGGCTTGTCTAGTCATTATTTTTTCTTTCATTTTCTGTATTTGCCTAAAACACTTTATATGGCAGGCGACAGTAGCTAAGTGGTTCACGACACGGATTGACAACCTGCACATATCGAGTTCGAATCTAGTTCGTTTTACATGAACAATTTCACTTAGGATGTTGGCAACTTTCACGTGGCGCTTCCTGTATGTACATTATGTCTTTCTAGAAACAATTCTAACTAGAAAGATATCGGGGAAACCAATACCGACAATAGAATTATCTGATTTATTATAAATGAATGAAAACGCTCAATGTTATAGAAAAACAGTTTTGAGACTATAGCTAATTATAATATTATATCATCGAATAAAAATTACATAAAACTCTTAATTCTCCCGTATTTGTACTAATATTCATATTTATATAATACTAGCAGGGAGACCCAACGTTGCCCGGGATTGACTGATGATCAACGAATATTTCACACTCCTATATTTTTATTGTCATCGAAATCCGTGAAATCCACCGGGAGAAAACTTCACATGCCTCAATGCAGTAACTTAGTCCAAATTATATGTTATTCTATATTGCATTTTAGTGAACCTATTGTTTCTTCCATGCAGTAATTTAATCCAAAATATGTTATTCTATATTGCACTTTAGTGAACCTATTGTTTCTTTTATAAAATTATTTTATATAAACTTCTTTCCAGTCAACGAAAAAAAAAGCATTAAGAAATTTACATGCGGGGTTTCAGCCTACACACCACATCACGCAAAAAAAAACCAAACAAACAAAAAAAAAAAAAAACAAAAAACCCCAACAAAAACAAATAAAAACACAAATTTTTAAAAGTCTTTTCAAGTAAATTATTCAAGTTTCAAAAATTTATTGCAGTTAATGAACAAAAATTCTTTGCAGGCAATGAACAAAATAAATGAGGAAATTTACGCTATCAACTTACCCATAGTAGAATTTTCACGGTCCGTTGTTCTATCATTGTTACTAAGCGACGGCATGGAAAAATTGCTTTACCGATGATAGATAAATTAAAATAACGGTTTAGATTATCGATTACCGATATTATCGGGAGTATTCTAAGGCAAAACTTAACCAAGAGCACTCCCAGACTTACACACTAAAGTTCTGTAAAATTTAAAGAAAATCTGTTCAGCCGTTTCGGAGTCTATAAGGAACGAACTCACACACAGAGAATGTTGCATTTATATAATTGTAGATATAGATATAATATTCCAGTCGGTGAAATTAAAAGAAAAGAATAAATAAAAAAACGACACGAAAAAAAAATATCTGTACAAAAGAAGAAAGGAAAAACAACAAAAGTGGAAATAAAACCAAATCTATGTCTTAATTGTTCCCGACTTGTATGACTCCATTTGTTTTTTTAAAGCAATAATAAAATTTTGTACCACAAAAAATGTTTTTCAATATTTCAGAAGTAGGTACGCAACATTAGTCAAAGATATGTCAAACGAAATTTTCCAGGTTAAGGGCAAGTTTACATCGCTTAGAGCTCAAATAGAATCCCTCAAGTCATGTTTGGATAATTATGCCGCCCCTGGTTATATTAGTGGGCGTGTTGTCAAAATAAAAGCCACGAATACTCTCAATTTGAAACGTGCCTTTATTAAGGATTGACAGGGGTGCACGGCGTTACCCGGGTGTTTGAAGGTGTGTGTTGAACAATAAAAAAAATGTGGTAGTAGGCAGGCAGGCTCGAACCCGTGACGCGAAGGCGGAATAGAACATGAAAGAAAACCTGATGTCTTGCGCCTATGACATGACGCGACCGGAAGTACGGAACGTTGAAATTAGTAAAGTCATTCCAAGCGATACGATGATTTGAAAAAATGGCGACGCCCCCTCCCAAACGACCCTCCTTGTAGAAAACTGCCCAGTTGAAGGTGAAGGAATTAATGTTTTTAGCCAACTTTTCGATATTTGTCGTCCGAAGGGTCGAGCTTCAAAACGATATCGATCTCGTGAAAATCCGTTGCCTGTCGAAAGTTTTAGGCATACATACATGCATGCATACATACATACACACATTTAAACAGACAGGCGAGATTTAGATAATTGATGAATATATGAACTTTAGTCGTATTTTTTATTTAACTTTTGTTAAATATCGCCGTCTATGGTCAATTAATTGCGTAGTTCAGTCTTTTCTGTTTTGTTAGAATACGTTTATCTAAATATCTGTCTGCTGGTGATAATTTTCAGAGCAACAAAGCTTGTTCCAACTATCAGAGATGCATTGACATGCTTACTCGTATTAGGTATGCGGCTGGGATTCAGGTTGACCAATATGTATTCAACTTATCTGATGTCACTCTTTCTCACACGGGGAAAGCGAGAGGTTTGGACGTGAGTATTCCCTCACTTAGGATTGAAAAGAAAAGTATTTTTGTCGAGTTCTAAGTATTCCATTCCCAGCTTAAACACCACGAGAAAAGTTGATTTCCTTTGTATGAAGGCAAGGTTAGCTGATCTCCCAAACTTCTAAGTAAAGACATTTGCATCACTAGACCTGACAAGGGCGCTCGTGTGATCATTCTCCACACCAATGATTACACTGGAAAAATGTTGGATAATATAAATGATCAAAGAAAATTTAAAAAACTTGGTGACTAATCAACTTACAACACCTCGGGAACTGCAGCAAAAATTTAAAAAAGCTTTCTTCAGATACATAGAAAGACATTGATTGCACCTATGACAGGATCTGACCCGTAAGTTCACAACGACGAATGTACGGGCTACCGAAGATCTACAAGGATGGAGACCCTTTAAGGCCAATCCTATTCATAATTAGTTCACCTAACATGAGCTGGCCAAGTAGTTGGCCTAGATACTTGATGATGTCTTAAGAGAATTTTCCGGTAATTGTATTGCAACTTCTTTTCGCTTTGCAGAATTCATGCTGGAACTGGATTACAATTCTGCAACCAAGCTTTTTATGTTCGTTTGATGTCACTAACTTATTTACAAAGAATACCCTTGATGAACCCATTCAGATATTTGCTGATATGCTTTATCGCAGCACTTTAACCCTTCTTGCTTTTTTTGAAGAACATTTTCCTGGAACTTATGGAACTGACCATTCTGTCAGGTTTAGCTTCAATAATGTAATCTACCAGCAGGTTGATGAGATGGCGATTGGTGCCGTCCTAGCAGACATTTTCCTACGTTTTTAGGAATTTTTCTTTTTTCTCTCTTTCTTCTTTTCTTTTAAAACTTAGTTCCCCCCTCCCGGACTGACAATTAATTCTATTAATGACTTGTTATAAATACCTTTAATTGCAGTCCTAGCTATTCCCGTTTGTTGTTCAAGTCTTCCTCTTCTTTTAAACTCTGCAATGAATAGTATTAAATTAAATTCCAGTTTTATGTCGTCATTTTAACGTGTAAAACAAAACAATTACAACGTTTTTCGCTTCACTTCTTTAAGTATTGTCATGTTAACAAGAACGCCATTTGGAATAGACATCTCAAATTCTTTATGTTAAAAAAAGCTTTCGAAACAGACGCCACCAACCTCCCCATATTAAGAAAGACATTCAGAATAGACACCCAAACATCCCCATGTAAAAACCGGCTTTCGGAGTAGACAAACCCCTTTTTTTTTAGGGGGGGGGGATATTTCCCCCAAATTTAATCGTGATAATGGTTGTCAACATACTCACCTGCAGATGTTAAAAAATAAAAATGGGATGGCAGTGTCAGTAGGGGAGAAGTAGATTTGGTTATCGCGCGTGAATACAAACCTGGCAGCCAGTGAATTACACTGCATAATACAGGTCTTTATATCTCTACAAGTCGTCATTCTAAAGAAAATTATGGAGGTGGACCTAATGTACAAATTCACCCCCTTCTAACAAATAAATGTTTATGTATGCAATGAAATTTATGTTAAAATTGTAGCGTAGGTAATCGGTGTAAAAAATCTAATCGTCAACCGGAATAGTAAATGCAAAAAAAAAAAAGCAAAAAACAAAAAGCAAAAAAAAAAAAAAAAAAAAACCCAAAGGAAAACATGTTTTTTTTTCAGGGCAGGTTTTTATTTAAGGGGGATAGTGCGGTGTCGGTATTTTGTACATCTTTACATATCCAAATCATTACTGTGTTTACACTAATTAGTATTCCAGACCTGACTGAGAAGACGTTTTCTATATAAAGTTTTTTTTTTTACTTGTACACGTTTGTTCCAGTAAATAGGATTATCAGTATTTAATTGTCTGTTTATGAGCAGTTAATGTTTATATTTCTTGTTTTAGTGCTAGTGTCTCATGCGGAGAACGACGCCATTTTTGTAAATTTTCAGAAGTGGTCGTTTATTTATGAATTAGTTTCATTCTGGAATATGAGAATAGCAGGTCTCAGCCAATCAGAAAGAGCGGAAAATGGCTAGGGAGCCGATCTTATTTAAGATTCGGAAATCGGAAAGAATATGTTATGTGTTTGCCAGTTACGGATGAAGTAATCACACTATAGTTGAAAAATGTAAAATTATACCCGGTGACATGTGGTAGCGGTGAGAGCACTAAAATATTGAGAGAGGAAAATAGGAACTTCCTCCTCTGTAGATGTCGCGATTGTGACGGTGTTGCTCACAGGATGTAATGTAGCAATTTATTATCATGAGTTAATGTGACAAAAATGGTGATCGCAAGCTACATAAAATAGATGCTATCAGGGAAGATTAATTGAATTTTGATGTGGCATTTGGTGTTGCAAACCTACGATACTTTGCTCCAGAGGGGCATTTCTGCAATCGAAATATATGGAAATAAATGAATCGTGATAATTTACCCGCAATGCACCAGCAATGTTATTTGATTTTACCCGGGATGCACAATGTTACTACATACACCCCTCTATATTTTCTCTCAGTTACTTGTAAATGACACTCACAAAACCTGCACGACTTAACGAATAAGAAATTCTACAAAGCAAAAAAAAAAAAAAAAGAAGAACAAAGCATGTATATAATCAGCAAAAAGCTCTTTGATTAATTCTTCATTCCGGATGTAAAATGTTTTCTTGTTCCTTCAGATCCGGTTATTGAGATTGGTATATAATTGTATATACCGTTGCCACATTTGGGCAGTAGCGTCCTATCCTGATTTGATAAAGTTCAAAACCAGCTTCCAAACTTAATAGATGATGCCTTTTTCTCTTCCTGCAACCCCTTTCCCACAGAAGTGACGTTGCGAGCCTGTCTTTGCTCTGTCGTTATTTTCATGGCACATGCTCGACTAAAATCCAATTCATGGTTTCCCGGTACCAAACTTTCACAAAAATCACTCGACTAGATACAACCACTATATATAATTTACCCACTATCTGTGCCTAAATCTAAACGTGGATTCCATGAAAAAAGCTTATTTCCCAGAACTGCCCGCCTGTGGAACACTGTTCCGCAGGCCTGCTTCCCAGTTGAATACGACATGGTAGCCTATAAATCCAATGTAAATTTCTTCTTGAGCCGTCCCCATAATTAATCAAATTCTACTCATTTACACCCTATTACTACACTACCACCTTACATTTATTAAGCCTTATCCTTGAGTGGCGTTCGGGCCTTGATAAGTGGTAACTCCCACGTAAAAACAAAACATAGGTATAATTCTTTGTGTCAGAAGAAAGCATGAAGAAAGGACTTCCCCTATTTTCAGTTCATTATTAATGAATGATCTCAACACACAAGTTTAACTAAGACGAATAAAATTTCTTATGCAGGAAAAACAGAGGGAGACGTTCGCTGAGATTCTACAAGGTTTTATTTTGAGAGTATCAACTTAGAGAAGAGAGAAAATATTGTTAACGTAATTGTTTACTTTTTAACTTTAATTTCTAACTTGCTAAAATGAGTGACGCAGACGTAACGTTCGCCTTAGATTCAAGTTTCCTACATTATTGACGTTGACTTGTTCGCATGGCTTTCACGAAGTGACAGATCTTAAAACTTTTCTCTCCTTGAAAACCTGACGTCATTTGTGGTCGTTCAACAGTTTTGTCTGCAGCATTGGAAATCTGTCCTTTACTTCAACTTTACGCCACCGGTCTTTCAATCGAACCTTGGAATAATTCTGTTTTACATGAATTTTTTACAACGGACGTACCGAGTCCATAATAACCCAATCATGCACTCAGTGTGACCCTTGACAAAATTCACACTAGCTAATTTAATCGTCACCGACATAGTTTTCCTTATATGTAAGGCAGATAAGCGGCTATAAAGCTTCTCTAAGGGTTATGTATACATTTGCTAAAGTATTCCTGATCGTGTATCTTGAAAACCACTTTACAGTAGCTTTAACCACTGAACTAATTCCGTATGCATTATAAAGACATTAAAAAATCCGACATTTTTATTTCCCCAATAAAGAAGATTTTTCCCCGAATGATTTCACTGCAATCGAGCATTGCCGACTCTGATCGTTTCTCTTCTTCCGCCAGATCAGCTTTTAAAACGGCGTTCATTTAGAAAGTACAAAAAAAGTAGTGAATCACGGTGCGAACAATGCTCATCTGAGCTAGACGTTTTACTTCCTTAACAGGCCACAAATTTGATGCCTCCGCCAAATCCACTTTAAATGCCATAGACTGTCCTATTTTCTTTCACTTTTTTTTTCTTGGGCGTTTTCCTTTTTTCTTTTTCTTTTTTTTTTTTTTTTTTTTTGGCCGTCGGCAAAAGCCGAAATAAAAACGTAAAATATAATTTACCACCGTCACAGAACTGGGAGTTTGTTTAAAAGAAATGCAGTTTTCATTTTCAATTTTCTCTTTTTTTTCTTTCCTTTTTTTTTTTTTTTTTTGGAAATCAGAGTTTTTAACTGTTTAATACAGTGGAATGGTTACCCCGATAAAAAGAAAAAAAACTTTATTAGAAAAAAAAAACAAAAAAAACAAACAAACAAAAACTCTGCCGGCAAAATACACGGTGTTTTCTTTTCTTTTTTTCGGGTAAAGTTCGATTGAAGATCTGGCACTTTTGAAAATGTTGAAAGATATGCGCTTGAAAAAAAAAGTGCTTTTTGGCGGCCAACTGCAAAAGCATGTTCACTTTACTTATTCTACTCTCAAAGAAATCTCTTAAAAAACGATTTCTTTAGAACCACTTATCGAGATTTGATATTAATCTTGGATTTTTTTTAAAACTTCGTGTTAAGTTGTGTTGTTAGTAATAACTAGACGTTTTAGAACTTGAATACTTAAACGGTTAGATGCTTTCAACAACAACAACAACAACAACAACAACAATAACAATACTTTTTTGTGGGTGTCACTATAAACTGGCACCAGATCAAATAAGTGATGAGGATCACGGAGGAGAGAAAGTACTACCCAGACCCCCGCTGGACGAGTAGGACATTGGGGAGGCTTATTACCACCAAAATTCCAATGAAATCAAGTGGTCACTGCAAACGAGGAGTCAATGGTAAGCAGCTGTTGTGAAAACGCAAATCCATCTGTAAAGATTATCGAAAGTGGTGGAGAAAAAAGTGGTGGAAATCTGAGGAGACTTGTTGTCTCTCAGACTGCAGATAAAAACACAAGTTGTTCTCAAAAAGAATTATTTGATGGTGGCTTGTGTGACTACTACTAGTGTGTTAAATACTACTACTACTACTACTACTACTACTACTACTACTAATAAATACTAGCGGGACCTGTGAAAATTCCACAGTGGACTCTTTCATATGTAATATATTGATGTTGGCATTTTTGTGGATGTTCAGCGTAAATGGAGACATCCTGATATTATTTTAGTTATTTTGTTAAAACTGCAAAAGTATATATATATATATATATATATATATATATATATATATATATATATATATATATATATATAGCAGGGACGCCCAGCATAGCCTGGTCGTAAAATATGCTTATATATGATATTTTAATTTATACAGATTTCGTATATATTACTATAAGAGTCAATTTTCGATCCATTCTTATATATTATAAACTTGTGATTTCAAAAATAAAAATGTATCCATATGTATATATCGTATTAATTATATATTAAAATATTTTATGTACCAAAAACAGTTTTTCATGAAACTATTTAAGTTAAAAGAATGTTGTAATAAATTCAATTTATTTAGAAAAAGAAACTGTCAATTAATATATATATTTTAGAGTTAATGTTTTTATAAAAATATTTTATGTACATAACCAGTTTCGTTTCGTTAATAACGTATCGCTTTTCATGAAGGTCGAAGTTTCATAACAGATAGTCATCTTGGCTTTTGTTTACATGTAGTAGTAGAAGTAGCAATAATATTTTAATAAACGAAAGCATCAGCGTCTCTCTCTCTCTCTCTCTCTCACTCTCTCTTAATAAATAAATGTAAAAAAAAAAAAAATAAACGATGAAAAAACAAATAACTGCTCAATTTTTGTCCCCACTGGCCGAGAGATTTGTATTATCGTTTTTTTACTACGGAATAACTTAAAATCAATTATTTCTTAACAACTTTTGAAAGATAAACCCTAAATTTTATAGAATAAAAAACAAATATAGCGGTGAGAACACGCTAATGGAATGCAACTCCGAGCGTTTGTAAATGTGTATTCCGAAATTAAATGTCTATTCCAGAATTGAATCTCAACCAATCAAATTTGCCGGAAAGCGTGACACACAAAAGAACACCCACGCTATCGTCTTAATATATAGATAATAATAATAATAATAATAATAATAATAATAATAATAATAATAATTTGCAATAACGCAAATTCTTTCGCAAAGATTATCAAGAGGTGGAGAATACTGGAAATCCGGGGAGATTTGTTGTCACTCAGCCTCAGGGGAACACCACAAGTTGCTTTCAAAGAGCAATATTTGATGGATTTTTGACTACTTCTAATGAGTAAATAATAATAATAATATGAAAAATATTAGGAGAAATCGAAATCAAAAGGAAGACTAAAACTATACAACAAACGATAACGTTGAAAACAGTTGAAATCTTAACGAATGCATAAACTAACCCACATGAGCTGCAAGCATTAACCGACAATTTAGAAACTGCATCAGCAGTAAAACAAAAAGATAGAAAGGAACACCATATGGAACCAAGAAAGCTGAAACCGCAGAAGTCTAAATTAACTATGTCCCCCAAAAGTGCATCAAATAGTTTTAAAGGATCAAGCAGGATGGAAAAACCGAAGAGAGAAAGCTCTAACCAGACTTCCACAGTAAAATAAGGACTGGGATCTTGGCAAAGCTTCTTGCCACCCAAATTCAGAAAAGGCTAATTGTTGCTACCAGCGAGAAGTCAATTGCTAACGGCTATTGCGATAACGCAAAGGCATTATACATTGATACTGGAAATCTGAGAAAACTTGTTGTAACTCAGACTGCATCAAACACCACTAGTTCTGGTCAGTAAGTAATTTCTGATGATGACATGTGTAAAAGGGGTACACTGTGTGTGTGTGTGTCAGTTCGTTCCTTATGCACTCCAAAACGGCTAATCCGACTTTTTGAAATTTCACACAATTACATTTTATGTGTCTGGGAGCGTTCTTAGATAGGTTTTGTATTGGAATGCCTCAAATAAGGATCAAAAATCGATAATAAAAAATCCGATTAAAGAAGGAACACTCTTACTTTGAAGAAAATTAGCACTCATATACAGCTCAACATCACAAGTGGACGTGAGAAGTTTTATCACGGCACAAGCAGAACGACATACAGTATAAATGTAATGTTATGACCCTTTAGGCTGTGATCATAGCGTAGTATCTGTTAACTGTGGCAAGCGGTGTCAATGGTCAAAACATTATTATTATTGTTATTGCATTCTTATTAATTGATTTGAGCGACGGATGGTCGCTGGATCAGTTATTATGATCAGAAGAATAAACAATTAAATTGCGGAAGAAATGATTGACGTGTGAATCGCAAAAGGAATGTGAAAATAGAAAATATATGTAAACATTATTTTGGGGTTTGGAATAAACAAATAACTAGCTGTGGATTAGATTGGTATGAGACACGTAATTAGGTGACGTAAGAGAACACGTGATGTAGTTAGTTTTGGAGAGATTCAGAGAGTTGAGGATTGACCACCAGAGCGGACAGACGTCTAGCCAGGGGTGGACAGACAGCTAGGAGCGGGCTGTATGAACAGAAAATGTAGACTAACTGCAGATCCTGTGAAAATCATTTGAGGCAACTGTAATACATTTTTATTATAAAAATATAAAGAGTAGTTTTAATGGTTTTCACAAATAAGAACAGATGTCTCAATTGGTTGATACTGATCGCTTCATGGTTCGTCACGGAGCAGCGGAAAGATACAGAAGAACTTTTCAAGAAAAAGGTATGAAGCATATATTATTCTTCTTACATATGAACTGTAAAAATATCCCATGCAATAAATCTGATACAACATGACTCGGTTTACACGTCAATAGCATGTCCCCTGGCTAACAACATATATACGATTTATACGTTTATTATCTGTCTGTTAAAAGAACAATATCTTACATCCACTAGATAACACATGACACGTTTTAATGTATCATCTCCTCCAATATAAACCCATATACAACATAAAATCAACAGTAGGTACTGTGATAAGTTCGAAATAAATGATTTTGTTTATAACACAATAGAATTATTATGCTTGCGTTTGATAGTTTAAACTTTAATTAAAGCCATTATATAAAAATAATTTTATAAAAGCAACAGTGCAATGTAGACTAAAATGTATTGTGTACTAATTCACTATGGGGAGGAATGTGAAACTTCCTCCAGATGCGCTGTGGTATGTCCCCGACTAGAGCAAGCGATCAATCGATTTGAATAAAAAATGAGTGATTTTACCGATTTCGATGACAATAAATGTATTCGAAGTGTGAAATATCCATTGATCCTCATTCAATCCCGGGCAACGTCGGGTCTACCTGCTAGTCATTGCATAATTACGAAGGATCAAGTAAAGAAAAAAAAAATCGTAACTAGTTTACATTATTTATCGTTTGTTATTTTTTAACAATAAACAATAATAACGAGTTCCTATTTATTTTCCTGTTAGACCTTCGTACGTTTTTCGTTTATATTCGCAGGTTTTTCAAAAGTCAGCTTGCTTTTGTCTGTCGAAATGTGGTTTAGTATTCGCCGGGAAAAAATCCGTAGAGATGTGTTATGCCCGGAAAGAAGAGAGAAAGCAAAACAGCTCGATGCTTCTCTATTGTTACATCGATGTGGTATAGTGAGCTTATAAGTCAATTAGACTACCCGTGACCCGTTGGGTCAGTATACGTTATAGCTAGAAAATATTTTTTGTAAGAAAATATTTTTAACGGTTATTTAAATGAATCGAGAATATAAGTTTTTATTATATATATGTCTTTATGACATGTTTTTTTGTTACATAACAGAAACATTCGCGTGAAAGCATATTAAAATGACAAAAATAATAATAAACTTCTCCTGGTCGTTTCAACAATAAACCTAATTATACCCCGGGTATATGCGTGTGTTATTATCTTCACTAGATTTCATATACATTACGAAAAAAATATTAATTGACAAATGTTTTTTTTATGATAAGGTACAGCGAACTAAGTATTATGGTATCCGTTCGATACATAGTTAAGAATTGATACAAATTAGTCACCACAATACTCGATAAGTATGTCGACTTTCGTTAAGAGTCGCGCTTCTTTATTTACAAAGTCATTCTGCGGAAGTGACGCCAGAAAAATAATACGGAACGAATGACCAACACTGTATATAATGTAGTTATTTTGTTTTTAAAAAGCAAATATAAAAATATAAGTTTTATTCAAACAGTTTTTATTTGACCTTTTATAGCAAAATTATAACCTTTTATAATAAAAAATATTTATGCATTGTTTTTTTTTTAAATCAAACATCTGGTGTAGGTATTTTTTTCACATTAAACTTAAAAATAGAACTGTTATAAAAATATTTATGAATTGGGTTTTTTTTTCCAATAATGTGTTTATAAACTGTTTTTTTTTTCCAATAATGTGTTTATAAACTGTTTTTTTTTTCTAAATCAAACAGGGTAGGTAACATTTTAAAAACTAACTACTGCACATTTAAAAATTCCAAACTCCATATTTATGTTTTCACTGTAGGTTTTGTGAATACTTTCAAGAGATTAGATAGGCATACAAAACTTAATACACTTGGTTTTTATCTGTTCAGGTATTCCCTTATACTAGAAGGATGATTAAAGTTGATCAGATCAAGTTCACCAGGACCAATAAAGGACCTTAAATAACTTTGGCACTTATGCAGAACACGAACCGCGCTGGAACAACGGTGTTATGTAGAAATCCATTCTTTACTGTTCTATATATCCATCGTTAATAAACTAACGCGCCACAAAAATTGGATCCAACTTGATAAATTAAATTAAAAAAAAATGTAGGATATAACGGGCCAACTTACCAGAGTATAGCTGCCCTTGTGACGATGCTCTTCTAATTTCCAAAACGAACGATTGCTTTCTTCTATGCTAACAGATGGCAGTTCTTTTATTTCTTTTTTATGGCGGCTTCAAATAACCAAAAGTTTTAGACCAATCAGAAAAAAGGTTAATTATTCTTTTTTTTTTGTTCTTTACAGTTTATTATCATTTATATATAGATACATTTTTATTTTTAGTTTATATTTAATAAAAAATATCCGAAATACGACACCACATCACTACACTGTTGTAGTATTTGAACCAGAGAGTCAATTTCCTTTTCTGTTTTGCCAAATAATTTCAGATCGCCCATAAATAATATGTGGCTGATCTGAGATCAATTCTTCTCCAGTCGGTATCCAATCTTTGTCTCTCCTAGTACATATGTCAAATGGTATGAGTGCTATTATGAATAGAAGTGGCGAAAAGGAATCTCCTTGGAAGATACCGCGTCTGATATTGACTGTCCCTAAAAGTTTCCCATGTGAAAAAAAAACAAAAAAAACAATTGGTTTTCCATCTGCTCATACTTTTCTTTTTGAACTCAATTATAATTTCAACCACCTTTACGATTTTCAACGTCCGGAGAACCCACGAATGCGGCACCATATCATAAGTTATCTTGTAATCTATCCAAGCTACATTCAAATTTGTTTTTCTCCGTTTGCAGTTCTTTAAAATACATTTATCAATCGATAATTGATCTTTTATTCTCAAACACCTTTTCATCCCGCATTTTATTCCACCGGTAGTGAACCATTTACTTCAAAATCGTCATATATATTGAACTGGTTATTCCTATCAGTGCCTTTCAAAGCAAGTTCAAGCAAGCGATTGGTTGATAATTTTCAACATCTGGATCTTTCATTATTAAAATAGGCCTTCTCACTACAAGGCATTCTGGTATCTGGCACAATCTGACACAATCATTCAGAAAAACAGCATCCCTCTAATAGATTCCTGTGAAAGATCGCAACCAGTACCTATGAATTCCAATAGATCCGAGTCCTTTTCACGTAGGCATCAACTTTTTTCAAATCTTCAATAGAAATGTGGATATCCTTTTCTTTATACCCTTCCAGTCTTTCACTTACTCTAGCGATCCAGTCAGCATCAACTTTGTGGGAAGTCTCTCTTGACCATGTACTTGACCATGAAGTCTCCCTTGACCATGTACTTGACCATGAAGTCTCTCTTGACCATGTACCTGACCATGAAGTCTCTCTTGACGATGTACCTGACCATGAAGTCTCTCTTGACCATGTACTTGACCATGAAGTCTCTCTTGACCATGTACTTGACCATGAAGTCTCTCTTGACCATGTACCTGACCATGAAGTCTCTCTTGACCATGTACTTGACCATGAAGTCTCTCTTGACCATGTACTTGACCATGAAGTCTCTCTTGACCATGTACTTGACCATGAAGTCTCTCTTGACCATGTACCTGACCATGAAGTCTCTCTTGACTATGTACTTGACCATGAAGTCTCTCTTGACCATGTACTTGACCATGAAGTCTCTCTTGACCATGTACCTGACCATGAATTCTCTTGACCATGTACTTGACCATGAAGTCTCTTTTGACCATGTACCTGACCATGAAGTCTCTCTTGACCATGTACTTGACCATGAAGTCTTTCTTGACCATGTACTTGACCAAAACTGTGTAGCTTCTGTAGGGTTAGGAGTAACTGTTTTGGTTTCACTCCCTTCGAAATTTCTAAAAAAAAACTTGACTAGTTCATTTTAAATAACTCGTTGTCATAAAACTAATGAATTCTATTATTATACCTCCTAATCTTGGAAGCTTTTGCCATAATCTGCTGCTTCATCTCTTCCATAGTGGTATTAAACCTTTCGGCTTTCAGTCTGTATCGAGCATCTAATTCTTTTTCTCCTTGTTTGCATTTTTCTTCCACGGCCCCTTGGACGATTCCTAAATTCGACCAAGATCTTTCCTTAATCTCTTCAGATCACCTTCTATTCTCCTTCTCCAATATGGTTCTTTATTCTGTTTCATTTTTGGCCATATCACCAACCAATACAGCTCCTGCTTGCAAAATGTCTCTGAAATCTTTTATGCTCTCCAAATCCAGATAATTAGCATTTGTAACTGTTTCGCCGTTAGAATTTACACCAAGGACAGAAATAGGGATTCCTCGACAAGTATATCGTGTGTGATGGATTTATTTATTTTTTTTTACATAGGCATCACCACTTATCAAGGCCCAGAGGCCACTCGAGGATAAGGGTTAAGAGTGTAGAGTAGTCAATTGGACAATATAGTAATCCTTACTAATGGAAATTTGGTAATTTTTTTTAACTTAAGTGGAACGGCTTATCAAGAATTTGTTTACGTTGGACTTGAAGTCAATCAGATTATAGTCAGCTGGAAAGCAGGAAAACAGGAGACAGTTCCACAGGCGTGCAGTTCTAAGAAAGAAGCTTTGTTTATGGAATCTACGTTTAGGTTTAGGCACAGATAAAGAGTGGGTGGGATTATTGATAGTGTTTTCAGCTAGACGAATGTTTCTTGTGAAAGTTTGGCGAGGGGGGAACAGATTGAAGCTCAGTTGAGCACTTACCATGAACATAACGATAAAGCAGAGACAAACTCGCAACATCTCTTCTGTGAGATAGAGGTTGGAGAGAAAAGAATAGTACATCTCTTACGAGGCTACGGAATCTATTTTGAACTCTATCAAGGCAGGACAAGTTCTTTCTAGCAGCTCCTGCCTAGATGTGGCAACAGTACTCCATCCTTGGGCGTACTTGGCTCTTATATAGGTAGAGAATTGCATCAGCAGTTAGATATCAACTGGATCATTTATATTTATTTACGAATAATTATGTTTAAATGTGTACATCATCGTCATCATCGTCATCGAGTATAATTGGCGTTTGTAACGGTTTCGCAGTTTGATTTTATACCAAGGGCAGAAACAGGGATTCCTCGACGAGTACATCAAATGTGTTTTTGTTTATATTTATTCATGTATAAATATGTTTAAATGTGTGCATCGTCGTGATCGTCGTGATCGTTGAGGATGCTTGGCGTGTGTATCAGTTTTGGGTAGAAAGAGCTCTGAGTCGTCGCCGACAATCTTTCTAGAGCTTGTGTCTCGATAAAAATGCTAGTTGGTTGCAACCATAAACACAACCCCGTGGTAAGGAAATACTGGGTGTCAACCATCCGGCAGAGCTAACCAAGTTCTACGGGCAGATAAAGTGTTCTTTAGTCTTGATTGGCAATCATCTAGAGATTGACTCTGGGGAAGACTGCAAGACTCATCACACTCCGGATCAGAAGTTTAAACGGGCATGCTTATCTGTCTCTGAAATATCGAATTTACCCTCCCCCTATTTTCATCCTCTAATATAGTCGGAAACAACTGAAGGGCTGACAAACTCTCTGAATCAGTATATTATATATGTGGTTAAGATTTCATTAAAATCGGATATTTGAAGTTTTAGTTCTATCCTCATGTTAGTACAAGAATCAAATGTTAAATTCAATACACTGCTGCCAAAAAACTCTCTATTCCAAATCTCAACGCTCTGCTGTCAAAGCTCAACTCTAGAACAGGACACACTACTGACAACACTTGTTACTCTTACATCCAAATCCCAAATCCACAGTCTCTGAAAAATCAGGCTTTTTATATCCAACCAAAAGTATCTCATTTGCATATTAATTGACAACATCGCAAGTATATAAAGAGAACATGCGGCCATTTTTCTTTTCTTTTTTTCTCATTCATTTTGTCTGCGCGGAAACTACAGATTGCGACAAACAGGTTTTTACTAACTTTTAAAAGCGTTTAATTACAGAAGAGCAACTTATCTTGCTTTTGGTAGCATTTCAGGCCACAATTACTTAAAAAGGAGGCATATAGATATCCGGCTCATACATAGTAGCATAGAGTACATTTACACATTAAAGTGAGGTTTGGCCTCCATATCACCTTTAGGTTAAAAATGGCACTTAGAAATTTGGGGCTACTTCTATTATCCTTTCCATAAAATTGTATATATATTATTTAAATTTTCATAAAAATATAACATATTCGATGTTTTAAGGGGTTGTGTCCTTACAGCCGTCGATCTACGTAGAGATTCGAGTACACTTCCATTGTCTTCCCCGGTAAATTTTACATAAAAATAACCATTAGTATCAGGCATTAAACGGAATAAATCCAAAGAAATCTATGTCGGTATCACTTTTGTTGGTTAGTTACCCATTCTTTAATATGCCGTTTTTCATCGTGTATAACAAGAGACTGTGGGGAGTTGAACAGCAAGATGTCTGTTCACATTATATTTGAACGACTGCAGGTTAGCATAATCGGGAAAGCAGGAAAACAGAGAGGCAATTACAAAGTGTAACAAACCGAGGGCATAAACTATCAGAGTATTTCCAGCGTTTAAAGATGTCAACAGTGAAGGGGTAGAATTTTGCTGCTTGTGCGGTTCGTCGGAAGTATGTACGTCGAGGGGGCACCAGTGCTGTGAGTTCATCACAGCACATTGCCTTAAAGTAGTTGTAAAACAGGCATAGAGATACAAAATTGCGGCGATGGGACAGAGCTTGAAACATGATCGATAAAGCGGGACCTATTAGATTCGAGATTCTTTATGAACTCTATCTAATAGTGAGAGACTAGTGGTAGATGGCACAGCCGAGATGTGGCAACAATACTCGATGCATGAACGAATTGTTACTTCGTAAAGATATAGAGTACTTTCGGTGTGAGTAATTTTCTAGCATGGTAAAGGGAGCCCACCTTCTTTCAGCAGTTTATTGGTTTCAATTCACGTTGCCTATAATTGTTAAGCAGGTGAGTTTGAAAATGAGCCCTCAGATACCGTATTATTAGTCATGGAAACCGGTAATTAATAAGTTGTTTCTGTCGTTTTTAAATGAAAGAACCCGGCACTCTTGCATAATTTGACCCGAATTCTCGTGAATTCCCATCAAGCATGGATCGGCGAGACCGGCAATCATCGTTGTCAACGATTGTAACAGACGCAGTCTAATGAACCCCCCCCCCGCAAAAAAACCCCCGGAAAAATACAAATGCAAATAATCAAAAATTAAAAAAACTACCTTGAAAAATGAAAATATGTTTATTTCATTTTAGTATTTCATTTTCTTTTTTGCAAAATATTTATCAACAGAAGGCTTGTTTTCTTTTCTCCCAAAAAAGATTTTTTTAATTGTATAATTGTTAGGTGTAAGTACAAGTTTTTTTTTGTTTTCTTTTTTGTAACCGTATTTTTTCCTTGTTTTTTTTTTTATTTTCAAGACTTGTCGTTCAGTCAAATTCTTTTGGTGGCACTGTTGATTTGTACATCTCCATGACAAACCATCCTTTACACACGATCTTTTTTTAAGTAAACATTTGTGTTTACAATTGTTGCACCTCATTTTTTTGGGACAGCAATTTCTTCTCCTGACAATGAGATTGTTTGCATCGATGTTTTCATTGCTTTTTCTAACATGTATAGATTTATTTTCTTGCCTGTCATTTTTCTGTTTGGCGAGTTTGAAAATATATTTCCTTGTCAGCTTTTATTTTTTGTTTTTTGTTGGTTTAGTCGCTTTCTTCCAATCCGAATGTCGTCTACTTCCATTTAGATAGCGCTTTTTCATTGGTTAATCAAACTCCCAAAAATTCAATTAAAAAAAAGTTAATAAATAATAAATAAGTTACTAATCAGAAAATAAAAAGTCCCCCCTTAATATCACCTTAAAAATTATTAAAAACATAACAGAATTTTTTTTTTAAATAAATTAAATAAAAAGTCGAGTGAGCGTTTCAACATTTGAACAACGCTCGGCTGACACCTATGACTGTCTCGCCCAATTCATGCCTGACGGGAATTCACGGGAATTCACGAGAATTCGGGTCAAATTATGCAAGAGTACCAAGAATCCTAATATTATTAGCATTAAATGTTACCATTCATTTACGTCCCCAATTCCACTACAGGCTGAATGTCGTTTTCTAGGGGTTCTGCCATTGCCTTGGGTCTGTAGTTCCGTCACAATACGAACATATATTAAAAAAAAAATGTAAGATTTTTTCTTTGTTACAGTTTTATGTCAGGTTGGGTGTACTATACATCATACTAAAATTTGGACAAGATACGAGCATGGAAAAGTTTCAAATTTCGAAGTTGAACATTTTCGACTTACGAATCATTTTCTATTACGTTTTAAATCTCTAACTCGGTCAGTTTTCATGATGAACCAATAAATCTTGCATTTTTACCCATGTTTTCAAGGTCAATCTTTCATATAAAATGGTTGCCAATGATATCGAATACCCCCCACCTTATACCATATCTAAGGTTACCCCTCCCCTTCCCTATTCACATAAGTCATGTTTCTTCAAAGTTGTTCACACTTCTTCCTCCTCATCCTCATCATCTATGATTGGAGCACTTTTCACCTTGTCACAGTTGCCATCTTGGTACATTCTAGTTCATGTTTCTGCAGCTACACCTTAGGGTAATGCATCCTTCCAAACAGTTGCAATGAATCATCTGAATCAGTTCATCTGGAGCGGGAATTTTGTCTGTCATCACTTGAACAAGTTTGTATCCTTCTACTTTCCATCCTGATTCAGATGATACCATTTAATCACTACATCCCATCAACTCCATAACCTGGTAGTAAATCCGCAGAGAATGAATAATGAGTTTATTTGTTTTTCCTCTATGTTTTATTATATAGCATGAATTCATCAGTAAATATACCCATCTCGGATACAATTTAGTGCAGGATCTAGCATTTTTTTGAGAATCTTGTTTGGACCTTGTCTAAGAGTAAAAGATTGGTAGTAGTGGTATTCTCCCACCTTTTAACTATTGCGTATCATTTAAAATAAATTACATACTTTACGCAACCTCTGATCAAAAACATTATATCTTTCACAGTTTTGCATCTTAGTTCACGTATTTAAAATCATAAATGGCAAATGTAATTGAAATCCATATTTCATTAGAGAATTTTCATTCGAGAATTTTTATTCACGAATTCTAAACTCAGATGTAAAAATAAATACAGGTGTCCAATATACTTTACCTACTAGACTTCTTGCCCTTTTTAACAAGCACAATTTATAACCTGTTTACTTTATACCAAATTGATGATTGAATATTGTTCGATTTGTGCTCATTTTTTCAGTAAATACTAATCCATATTAATCCCAAACAGTGTATTAAGCAGACGTTACAATAATTAGTTCTTTACGCCTTATCATAACAAATGCCCATGCAAACTTTTAACCACATCGGTTCAGTAGTTTCCGAGAAAACTTCTAAACTAAATGTGACGTTGTGGTGATTAATCCCTAATATTCCCTCACCGTGCATCGAACAGATACCATAATACTTAATCCGCTGCACTTTATTATAACAAAATTTCAAGACAAATTTTCATTTAGATCGGGTCAGTAGTTTCCCAGAAAAAGTGTAAATAAATGTGGTGTTTTAGTGACTAACACCTATTAATCCTTAACTCTTCATCAAAAAATACAAAATTTTAGCCAGGTTGACCCATTAGTTCCCGAGAAAACTTATAGAATAAATGTTGTATTGCGATGACTAATACCTATTACTCCCTGCATCGGATGAGTATCATGAATGTCGATACTAAATTTAATGCAGATCGGCCTAGTAGTTTCCGGAAAAAAGTGGAAGGAACAGACAGAATGACATAAATATAATATTAATAATATAAATGCAAATGGAACGAAAACAGATAATTGCAGTATCAGTTTATTATTTACGTAAAGCATAATAGGATAAATGTCATAATATTTATGTTACTAGCGGGGAGGGACGCACGGCTTTGTCCGGTCGTAAAATACGTTTAAATATGATATTTTAATTTGTTCGGATCTCGTATATATTATCATATACTCGTGATTTCAAAAGTGAAACAATAGTATTTGTATGTCATCAGCTAGAATCGAAACCGAAAGAAAAAATGTAGCATTCAAAGCTGGTGACGTTACCACTGTATTAAAGTGATACGCATATGAACTGATTAAAAATTCAAAATTAAAACTAAACTATGAATGTACAAAATGTGTAATGATTTTTCCAATTTTGACACTTTTTTAACCCTTCTAAAAACTATTTTAACCCTCTAAAAAACTATTTTAACCCTCTAAAAAACTATTTTAACCAGCTAAAATCCCATAGAAGAATGGTCCATAAAAAATCCAATCATTTGAGGCCCCTCGCGCCGCTCTGCGACTTTTAGATTTGGAGAGACAGAGTTTTAAAATATGAAGACAAAGAGACAGGCGGACAGACATAGTGAGTTTTATAAATTAGATTAGAACGAAATGTACGTGTCTAGCTATTATTGTTCTTAATTTTATTATCATTTTTTGTAGCTGGGAATACGTTATCGGTCGTGCCACATATCCATAAGAATAAAATATGATTTAATAACATAATAGCTTAGATGTGAGAATGTTCTGCATTACTATTAACCAAGGGCCTTCGGGCCGGGATCAAAGTGTAGCATCTGTTCCGGCAGATACTGCAAGCTATGACTAGCTATGACTAGCTATGACTAGCAAAGACCAGATGTGGGGGCAACCCCACATGCCTGACCTTTAACCAGCTCCCATTTCCCACCTCTCGGGAGCTGGTCCCCTTTTTCCCTTCCCCCTCCCTTCACTCCTCACATTAAAAATCGGCCTTGTGCCTAATTTGCTTGGTGGGGGAGCAAATAAATACCATCTGTTCTTCAGATGCTGCACTTCTATTTCTTGTTCTCTTTCGGTGGAGAAGAAATCCTTCACGACTGAGACAATTTTTATTTTTGTACCTTTTCTCCACGTTAAAAAACGACGCTGGTGTCTAACTCTGTCCCGTGGGGAGGCATAGTAAATAGGTACTATTAACCAAGAATTCTTGGCCTTTTGGCCAAGATCTAAGTGTAGTATCTGTTCTTCAGATGTGGCACTTCCATTTCTCGTTCTCTTTCAGTGGAGGAGAAATCCTTCACTACTGAGACAATTTTTATTTTTTGTACCTTTTCTCCACGTTAAAAAACGACCCTGGTGTCTAACTCTGTTCCGTGGGGAGACATTGTAAATAGGTACGATTAACCAAGAATACATATTGTGTGTTTCATAATATTACGAACTTAAAATTAAATGCAAATTTAAAAGTTTATTAGCTTATCTCCCTTGTTCTTGCGGAAGTATTACGAACCCTTTGCGCGACCTTGGATTTCCTAGTTTAGAGGTGCCTGATGATGATGATGATGATGATGATGATGATGATGATGATGATTTTCGGATTTGTATTACTGTACACATAGATTCGAAAAAGTTGTCAAAAAAAAACCAACAAATATATGACAAATAAATATTATCAAAGGCAAGATAAGTTACTTTTCTACCTAACTGAATATGTTTTTAGTGTTTTGATTTGATGTAACATGTTTATTCAGCTCGAAAAGCATACACATTTTACCGATGTATTGGAAAATTTAAAATGGCGGCAGACTCTCTCTTTGACACGGTAAGTTTGGGAAAAGGAGTTAAAAATTTTTAAAAATTATGCAAGATACTGTTAAAAACCTACCGAATATATGTCACGGTAACATATATTGAACGAGTTTTTAACCGTATTTTGATCTAGTTTTTTATTTGTAACTCCTTTTCCCAGATTTAACCTGATTTTCATGCTTTTGATGATGACGTTTGCGATGTTGATCACGACGATTACTCTTATTGCTGTGTTTTTTATTGCCATTGAGAACGATGACGTTGATGATGATGTCAATTAATAATATTATTACTATTAATGATGATGATGGTGTTGATGATAATGACGACTACTTGGGATGTTTTTTGCTTGTTTTTTTTTTTTTCATTATTTTCTAGCGCCTATATCTTTTTGTTTCTTTTTCTTTTTTGACAGATTTTTTTTCCTCCGTTCTAATTTGCTCCGTCCTTTTTTCCTTGCTTTCCGATTTTGTTTGTCTGAAAAGCGCCCCTCGAAGGTTACTGATCAGACATGAGATTTTTAACGTAGAGGGCATCGGAAGTAATTTGTGATGTCACGAAACAACTTCCGGTCCTATCATTCAGGAAGTCGTATCTTTATTCGAAAGATGTGTCGACGTGAAAAGAAACGGCGGAAGTCAAAAGCCTCGTTATCCCACTCCATGCAGAATCCCTCTTTTTCTCTCACATACAGACCCTTCTCTCTCCTTGTCTTTGCGTATCACCCTTCTCCCCCGTCCCGCTTCTTCCTTCTCCTACAGTTCCTTCTCCCTATCTCCCGCCAAGCACTTATGAATCCACCCAGCTCATCTCACCACCCACCGTGTCGTCTGCCCTCTCAAATCGTAAAAAATTATCAAGCAGTTCATCTTCATGTTTCCTTTATTTTAATTCTCACTTTTCGTGTATGAATTATTGCTATTTATTTGTTATTGTAATTTTATTGTTGGTTATATTTTTATTTTTTATTTTTATTTTTATTTTTTATTTTTTGTATCTTCTTCTTACCTTTAGCTTCTTTTTCTTTGGTTATCTTCTTTTAATCCATCACCCCCTCTCTCTCTCTCTCTCTCTCTCTCTCTCTCTCTCTCTCTCTCTCTTTCATATGCTTCATCTTTGTAAAATTCTACTCTAATTTCCTTTCTCCATCTTTCTCTTCGAAATTTTCTCCTCTTCCATCCCTCCTACTCACTTGTATGCTTCACTTTGGCTATTTTATCTCCTCATCCATTTTCTTCTTCCTCTCCTGTTCTTCCTCTTTTTTTCTTCTCACCTTCTCTTCTTTTTCGACTTTTTTCTCCCATTTTTTTCTTCTTTTCCCCCTCTTTTCCTTCTCTTCTACTTTTCCTCTTTCTTTCTTCCTCGTCTTTCTCCCCTCTTTTTCTTCTTCTTCCTCTTGTTTTTCTTCTTGTTTTTCTTCTTCTTTCTCACCCATTCTTCCTCTTCATTTCTGTATTTTTTCTTTCCTCTTTTTTCTACTTTCGCCTCACTTTTCTTCATCCTTCTTCTTATTCTTTCTCCCCTCTCCTCCTCCTTCTTTCTCCCCTCTCCTACTTCTTTCTTATTCTGTAAAAATTCCCTTTAGTAAATTTATTAATAGTTTTCTACTTTATTTATTTATTCACAAAAATATTTTTATTTATTTATTTATTTATTTTTGATCCCATCTCTTTTTTCCATCTATATCTTATGATCTTACAAATAGAATTTCAAAAACAAATCCGTAACCCGCTGTCCGGGGGTAAAAATCCTTGTGAAGGGCCATGAATGAAAACAGATTGATAATTTGTGGCCTGAATAATAAATACAAGGAAATAAAACACGAACATCCTTTGACAACTCTCCACCACCTTCTCAGTACCGCTTGGCATGCTTTCCTTTCTATTCATTTAGTTGTCATGTTCGGCCACTTAGCAACGCTATCCGCCAACCTTTATTGAGTTCACACCATCAAAAGCAAAGGCGATAATCATCTAAACCTGCAGCCATTCACACTCAACTTTTCCGTTCGCGGTTATAATGCGTTTTCTATTATATTAGGTCGATACGAAAGTTTTTGTCGATTTAAAATTTCATTTGAAAATTGAAAGAGTGTGTGTTTCGAAAATCTTTTTTCTTTTAATTTTTTTTTAAACAATAACAACCT
Organism: Euprymna scolopes; assembly: GCF_053919585.1. Lineage (NCBI taxonomy): Eukaryota > Metazoa > Mollusca > Cephalopoda > Sepiida > Sepiolidae > Euprymna > Euprymna scolopes. The sequence goes on along the minus strand of NC_136486.1, from coordinate 103,335,316 downwards.
TTGCACTCTCTAATTTAATTCCATCTGGAAACGATCTTCTAAATGCCTCTCTTATAAAATTCTTTAGGTTTTGATGTGGAATATGAATCTAACTCATGTTTCAATATCCTATCGTGGTGTTAATCTAAGACCATCTAAATGGTTTTGTAGTCCTCAAAATAATTGATAATCTGAGGGAACTAGGTCAGGAGAATAGATGGCACAACACTTCCCAACCAAATTCTCCTAGGAGAATTAGATAGAGTATTAATTAATTAGTTGATTAATAGTGCTTTGTGAGGACGAACATATTAATGACGAAACATGACTCCTTTTATGTCGGCAATTATATAATGTAAAACTGGATTAAAACTTTTTTAAATGCTTCAATATTTTTAGTTATATATTTTTTACTAGAATATCTTGCCATTTTCTTTTCCAGTTTTATCAACTACTCCTTTTACTTTTCTAAGTTTAATCCGAACCATATTACTTTTCATGCTCGCATTTTTCTATGTAATCCATGATTTTCCAGGTTTTGCCTTGTAATAATATTTTCTTTTTGTTTTCAAAATAATATTTTTATTCGTTTAATTATTATGCATAATGAATACTGATTTATTTTTATTAAAGAATTTATTTTTAAAATATTATGAAAGAATATACCTTTTCAAATATTTATTGTTAAATATTTTTCAAAGTAATAAATTTTATGTTTTTATGAACTTCAATCAATTTTACTATAAATCTCAATTAATGATTTATAAGGTAAAATCAACAATAGAAACAGCAAATACCATTATCAGATATAAATAAATATGCAAAAAATAGTAAAAAAAGTGTAATTTTCAAACGAATGTTTGGAACAAACTAAAAAGCTAGTGTTGAAAAATTAATTTCTTTAATTAAATCAATGATATACAAAAATTAAAGTCCACAAGTATGTTTTTGCTGAATAATTATTAAAATAACCTTCATCTGTTCAAATTTTATATAATCAATTAAGGAATCAACAGATAGCAGATAGTTTGAAAAAATTTTGAGAAACAGTTAAAAAATTGAAACTAATAAAAGATTCCATAGTATTTCTTTAAGCACTTGATTAAAAAATCATTTCCAATAAAAATAAGAAAGACCAAGAAGATACTCATCTGTTTAATTTGTTTCTTTTTAATGAAGAATTCAGCTTTAGTGTAATTCTTTGCCCTCATAAATATACACAGAAGTAATGAACGGCTATATTGTGATTATATATATATATATATATATATATATATATATATACATATATATACATATATATACACACATACACACACACACATATATATACACATACACACACACATATATATACATATATATAGTCATTTTTACTGAAATATTCCAAGTAATTTAATGGAAATGATGTTCAAAAAAGTGTTTATGCAGTCGTTTGCTTTCAATAAAATCTCCCTAAATTATCTTTTAATGTTATCTCCCTTTTGCTCTTTCATTCTTTCTGTTTCCATTTTTACTTTTCTCTCGCTCTTTCTCTCTTTCATTTCTCTCTCTCGGTCTTCTCTCTATTTCTCCTTACTTCCTCTTTCTTTCATTTAATGTTTTCCCCCAATAGTTGACATTATTACAACATACTTCGTATTGTTGTTAAACAGTAAAATAAAAGACATGAATAAATAAATAAATAAATAAATAAACAAAAAGAAGGAAGAAAAAATAAGAGAAAAACAGAATTAACAGGCGACGTCGTAAGCGAAATATGGCATGCGAGCGACATTCCTTCTGTGATTTATGAAAGTGTCGACGACGTTGGAAAAACTTTAATAAAAGGTTACTCATTCCTTTTCTCCGGCTAGATAGAGACACTAAGATAAACGTCACTCAGTATCCCTCTCTGTCTTCAGCGTTTTAATCAGAGAAGAAAATAAACAGACTTCCCTATATTAATTAACACAAAAAAATCATAAAGTTTTGGCTTTTCTTAATATTTATTTATAAATTATTTTGTATATACAAAAATATTATTTATTACAATAAAAGAATAAGATATTGCATACATTATAGAAATTTTAACTCGTTTATATTAATATATAAAAATACCGTGTTTTCACGAAAAAAAAAAGAAGCAAACTGGAGATAAGACGTCAATGTTGAAAAAGTTGCTATGGTAACAACAGCCAATCAGAAGAAGCCGTCTATCACGTTCCTGACATATTCTGAGAACTTTTGAACTCCAGAAAATTTATTATAACTTTTGTTTTAATGAACGAAAATTGAACATTTTTATTTCAAAATATAGCTGAGACGGCGACCTTTGAACTGTAAAAATTGTTGTAAATTTGGTTTCAAACTGAGTGAGCGGTGAAGCTTTAAAACAGTTCTAAACGAGTAAAACTAACGCTTGATTATATATTCAAACAGTAGTGTGTGAATTACATATATGTACTTATATAATTATAAGTATTTTTCACTCTCATTGTATTTGTCTTTTTATGTTTTTCTTTATTTATTTCTCTGAATCTCTTTACTACTGATTTTTAAAAAAAATATCTTCTGTTTTCTTGTGTCTATTTTTCGCTTCCTTTCTTTTCTATTTCTCCTTTCTCTCGCTCTTTTTTGTTCATACTATTTTCATCACCCCTCTCTCTCTCTCTCTCTCTCTCTCTCATTCCTTCTTCCTACTATATTTTACTCCGCTATTCATTTCCTTTTCCTGTTTTTTTTTCTCTTTTCTTCCTTAACTTATTTTCTCCATCTCCGCCAATTCTTCTTATTCTCCCTTTTAAAAACTTTCTCTTTCTTTTCCCGCCAAAAAAAGATCAATAGTAACGCCTCCATTGTTCGCCGTTTAGCTCGTACAGTCACGTCTTAATTGAAAACTTCCGAAGTACTGCCACTATTTTCTTTGCTTCTTTTCTTTCGCTACCATCTCACTATTTAACCGACAGGCAAAGTAAAACGCAGAAAAAAAAAGCATAGAAAACAACGGCAAACTTTGAACTATCGTCTACAAAAACACAAATCAACGCAAATACGAATGGTTGCGTATTAACAATTTTATAAAGACTAATAAAAACAAAAGTCTCCCGGCTTTTAATTTATAATAAATTACATTTTGGGTAACCAATTGTAAAAATGAAATCTCCAGAAGCAGTAAAAATAAATTAGTTTCTGCTTCCTTGACTTATCGCAAGCACCTCTCTTTAAAAAAAATATGTTTCAGAATCTTTTTAGTGGGAATTAGTAATTTGCATTATTTGAAGTATTTGGATTGCTGTTATCATCGTTTTGGCCGATAACATCTCCAGCCTTCTTCAGGTACATCATGTAGCATTCGGCAATCTTTTTGTCAAACTCTGATATCTGCAGAGGATTTCGAACGGAATACTTTATTTAATCAACGGAATAGCATGCTCTCGTTCCGTCAACAATAACTGGGTAAAATTCTTAAGTATGCTATCCCCATGGATTAAATAAAGGGTTCCGTTCGAAATTCCATCCAGATTTTTGAGTTTGACAGAAAGATTTCCGAGTTCAACAAGATATACCTGAAAAGTTACATCTGTCGAAACGTCGTGAGAATAACGCTCAATCTGAGAACAGTAGTCCGAATAATTCAAATAATATAATACTATTTCTATATTGAATTTTATTTATCTCCTCTCCAGAAGATTAGACTCAAAATCTAATGTGGGTTTAATTAAAGTCTTTCAGTGAAACGAACTAGATTCGAACTTGGCACACCCAAGTTTCCAGTTCGTGCCGTGAACTACTTGGTCACCGTCACTCAATATATTGGATGTTATTCTCAAAATATTCTTGCCTAGGTAACTTCCGATCTTCTTCAGGTGAATCTTGTCTAACAAAGGTACTTTTATGTCGCGACTAGGGAATTAATACGGAATTTCACGCTAGGCTCTTTATTTAATTCGCGATAGATTTTTCTCTTCAGTCAAAAAGAAAAATAGCTTTTCAAGGTGTGGAAAAACTCGAAGAAAGACTCGAAAAAACTCAAAAAAGAATGAGAGAAGATAGAAAAACAAATTGAAACATTGAACGGTTGAAAAACAGCATCGAGAAACTTTGAACGACAGAAGAAATCTTTAACGAATAAATAAATAAATAAATAAAGTTCTCCGAAGAAATTGATCGAGGGAGATCTGATTCTATTTCATAGGATTCTGTCATCAACTAAGTTGAAGAATTTACGAACAGGTAAAAAAACAACAACAAAAAAACAACCAACCAACCAACCAACCAACGAGACAAACAAACAACAAAACGGGTCACATTTGCAGCATAATTTCCGTAATACGAGGAAACTTAAAAAAAAAAAACCCAAAAAAACAAACTTGTTGTAAGTGTGTAGCGTAGTCAGGGAACAAAAACGTTGTTTGCTAAGTCGCAAAGCAGAAAAAGAACAGAAAAGAACTTAAGCTCACATTTTTTTTGTTTGTTTCGTCATTGTTATGGCTGTGACGACACCCAAGTCTCGAACGTGATCTCAAACCTATTCGCGTCTTTAAAGTAATCTCCGTTTTGAAGTCTTTATTTTTTTTCCCTACCGCTGACATCATTTCGTATGCATTTGCATACGCGCGTCCGTGCACATGGTCAAGTAAGAGAAAGGTTCGAATCTTGATCGGATTATTCGGAGCTACTGAACATGAAACGTCTGCTATTTGCACATTACAAAAATGTGGTTTATATTTTGCTAAAAAAAACGCATTTTACTATTAATAAAGATCTTTAGTGAAAGGAGTTCATTTTCAGCAGACGTTTGCAATGCCTTAATCTAATCCAAAATGATTACACTATATTTGCAAGCGGAGCGAATCAAGATTGGATAATTGAAACTCACGGGATTTATTCCGAGCACTGGGAATGAGACAAAACAGGTCTCTGTAGATTACTATATATATATATATATATATATATATATATATATATATATATATATATATATATATATATATATAATATATATATATATATATTATATATATATCTATATTATATAT
>NC_136486.1:103322816-103325316 GCF_053919585.1 Euprymna scolopes | reverse complement strand
TCTACTTTGAAACAGTACTTCGTGTTGGTGATGCAGTTGTCAGTCGAATAAGAGAAGTTTCGCGAATGGATGCACATTTGGCTCTTGCCATCAACACCATTTCTTCAATGTAATAGACAGAAAAAAGGTTACTATTAAGATGCGTCCATTTAATATACGCGTTTAACTATAAAAAATACTAGTTCGAATTTTTGAGCGATAAATATTTAATGTATATAGAATAGTTTTTACAAAGTTATATAATCTTTAAGATTTATAATTAATATTTTATATTATATAATATTATATAAGAATACCAAAATACAGTTACATGTGTTTGGCAATTAAAATCTAATATAAGAATATCAAAAATATTATATAATATTTATGTTATATAATTTATAAGTTAATACTTTTTACAAATTTTAAATTACATATATATATAGAATAATTTTTAATATATATAGAACAACTTCGCTTATCTCCCTGAAATAGAATAAATATTTATACATAAATATATCGACGGCATAGAATGCGTCGAGCACTTTCTATACCTGGGCAGCATTCTTTCCACTCAAGCTAACTGCTCGAAAGAAATGTAAAACTGTCTACAGGCAGGCCACACCGCTTTTAGAAGACTTTACCAGAGTCTTCAAGAAGAAGGAACTAACAATCCAGACAAAAGTGATTGTATATAACGCCATAGTTGTCGCCACTCTATTATATGTGTGCGAGACCTCGACCATATACAGTAAAGACCCTAAAAATTCGAATAGTTCCACCAGAAAAAAAAACTGTGGACCATCATGCGGATTAAGTTGGACGATTTTGTGTCCAACATAACTGTCCTTGAGAGAGCCAACGTCATCAGCATCGAAGTCTTGATCATAAAACACTGACTGAGATGGTCTGGCCATGTGGCTCACATAGAGGACACTAGACTGCCGAAACAAATGCTCTTCAGTCATATAAATGCAGGAAATCGACCCTGACGCCGCCCGCTAATAAGATTCAAAGACCAGCTGAAGAAATCTCTAGGGGAGCTCAATATAGATCCAAACACCTTTGAAGCCTCAGACATGAATGAGGGAACAGTTAAAGTGGGTACAAGCCAAGTCGAAGAAAATAGAAGAGCCAATCTAATAAGAATCGGCAGAAAAGAGCCCTTGGAGTCAACCAACTACAACCAATCCCCATAATACAATGTGATCAGTACCCCCAACTATTCCGAGCCTAAATTGGTTTTTCCAGCCACAAAAGGACTCCCCATCCTGATAATGATTGAAATTCTTACGAAACTCAGAAAGTTTTCTTTTCTGCTTCTTTTCTGTATTGGATTCGAGAACTATGATATTCGGACACGAATACCTGCCGACGATACCAGCGGAAGCCAAGAAAGTATGTGCCATTTCAAAAAATGAGGAACGGCGGAAACATTCTGTGTAGGTCTAAGGGATTTATTCTCCCATGCCACTGTCGTACCTCTTTCGGGGGAAGTAAGTTTATTGTTTACTGCCTGAAGTGGACAATGCCGACAGGACTGTTGAGGCAATTTTAAATTGCCAGAGTGTTCCCCTTTTAGGGGAACTGGCTTTACTTTCCATACCCACTCTGAGCCTGTGTCACATGTTCCTGCGGTAGAAAGGAAAGAAATAACCGACGGACTAGCAGGCAGGGTCTTTTACATAGGTGCGTCTAAAAATACTATTTCCGGTTAATGCATATACGGCATAATCACATAATCACGTTGGCACAATAGTTCTTTTAAGATCACTAAAGTTAAGCAACGTTAAGTCTGATCAGAGGGATGACTATTTGGGAGTACCAGGCAATGTATGTAGGATGACGTCATCCAGCCCAAATAATACAATACAGTTGCATATTTTGTATAACAGTGGTTCCAAGTTCAAATAAAAGAGAAGCAAATGAACGCATTTTGAGCCAATAAGACGTGCTAAAAATATTCTCATCGAAACACGTTATATATTTAGCACCAAGTCGCAAAGATCCTTTCTCACGTTATATAAAAATAGATCTTCTCTTTAGTTCAGTTAATCGTCCACACGATTATTTCCACAGCGGCATAATTACGTTTATATGCGGATTCTGGTTAGATCACCAAAGTTAAGCAACGTTGAGCCTGACCAGTACGAGATTGCTGACAATTTAAGAATACCAGATGCTATACGTAAGAGGACGTCAATATCATCTAGCAAGAACTGCAAAAACCTAACATCGTCATTTCTCTTGACCGAAATATACATGTGACTTGGAACCGCTTGTGAATTTGACATTCCTATGAAATTTCCTCCTCTGGAGGAAGCTGGTTCAACTCGCCTGGGGTAGATGCCGTTTAATTTTTTCTCTGACAAAATCTTAATAATCTAAAACGTCAATAAGTAATTCAAAGAAATTAAAGACAGTCTTTACATATTCCGAAAGAATTCAAACTCATCGAAAATAACCGTCTATGAGTGTATATTTATCTAGAAGAATAACAGTAGAATTCTCTTAATTAGAA
>NC_136486.1:103292816-103317816 GCF_053919585.1 Euprymna scolopes | reverse complement strand
GTAAGAAACAGAATAGACCCGAACTGGTTTGGCCTTCTAATAGACGAATTTCTGAGAAATCCCTGCAGCTGACATATGCCGGGAAATAGCTTGGCTTCCTAGACAGATAAACGGAAATATGACATCAAATTGATACAACCAAGTGCATTTAGTTGTAACTGCGTTTATTGATAATAGGCTTTCTGAGTTACTTCATACTAGCTGGCTTGTGTTCTGGCGTTGCCCGGGCAACTAGATCCATTGAAGAAATTCATTTATAAGACCTTGGACGATTTGCTGCGATTTCGTTCATGCTACTCCGACTGTGTTTTCTGATTTACGGTGGGAATTTGAACAGAATAAAAATCATTCCTTCTTCATTGAATATTTTTAATTTAATAAAATGTTATGTGATTTCAAAATGAAGGTTGGGAATTGAAGTTGATGCACCGTGGTAAAATAATAATGTTATTGTGTAGTAATACATTCTTAACATGTTAACTATTCTATACTTTTAGTTAACAAATTTATAAAGAAAAATACCATAAAATAAATTGAAATTGAAAATCCGATGAAAAATAACACTGTTCGTAAACTGCAGAAGTATCAAAATATAGTTCAACATGTGCGCCTACTTTTTCTAAATATTACTATTTTGTGAGAATCAGACATTTCGGAATTAATGCAAGAAATTCTGAATATTTATGAAAATGACTGATAGTTTTCAGAAACATACAGTAATTATTGGTTTGAAGTGTAACCATATATAAATTATATATATATATATATATATATATATATATATATATATATATATATATATATATATAAGTCTCAAGTGATAAAAAATATAATCAGAATGATTGTGAACTAGAACACAAAAGACCACAGAAAAGATGAGCTAACATTTTATAAGCAAAACAAAAAATAACTGGAAAATACTCGTCCCAAGATGGGTAGAATTAATCCCCGAAAACAAAACAAAAACAAAACAGTTTTGTACCAATTTTATGTCCCCATAAGAAGATGAAAATCAAAATAGAAAGATACTAAAAGTAGAATCACGAATCCAAATTTTATCAAAAGCCACTGTATTATTTTGATCATAGAAAATGTCTTAAATGTAAAGCTTAAGCTTAAGATCTGTTAAGAAGAAATTGAAATTTAGGAATTCTTGCTTAATCGGTGGCTAATGACTCAAGTTAAATAAAAAATAATTCTATATATAAATTTAAATATTTGAATTTCCAAAGAGAAATTGTACTTATATAACAAAGCCTTTTAAAATCTTAAAGGAAAGTTAAATTTGAGGAATATATATTAATTGATACTAATACCTATTGTTAAAACTTCAGCAGAATCGGAGTATCAAAAGTTTCGTCTCAATGCGCCCTTTCTTTTTTTTACAGGAATCACCACTAACCAAGGCCCAGAGGCCACTCGAGGATAAGGTTTTCACATGAGACTAAACTAAATATAGATCCATGTTACTTATCCTTCTGCCTATCAGCTGTGTCCAAAATTCATAATGATCGGCTAAGACACACACACACAGACACACACACACACACACTTCTCTCTATCTCTCTCTTTGTCTCTCTCAGTATATATATATATATATATATATATATATATATATATATTTGTTGTTGTTGTTTTTTTTCCCCAAACGATAAATACAGTTAAATAATGGCTTCGCTTCGAAGCTCATTTTTTTATTTACTTAGAAATTCGACCATAATTTGTTTGGGCGTATATAACATTTTATTTATTTATTATTTTTAAAACAGTAATCTATATACACACGTGTTTCAAGGTAACTACCTTTCATCAGCGTAGCTTGACTGTTTCTAGGAATCAAACTCCATATATATATATATATATATATACATACATATATATATACATACATATATATATACATACATATATATATATATACATACACACACATATATATACATACATATATATATGTATATGCATATATATATGTACATACATATATATATATATATATGTATATATATATATGTATGTACATATGCATATGTATATATATGTATATATATGTATATGTATATATATGTATATGTATATATATGTATATATATATATGTGTATATACGTATATATTTATATGTATATATATGTATTTATATGCGTATATATATGTATATATATGCGTATATATATGTATATATTTATATGTATATATATATATATATATATATATATACATACAAGAGGTGTTTCAAAATAATGCCTCCTATTTATTATTCCGCCCGAAAGGATGAGAGAGGATTGCAAATTGCATTGTTATGATGACTGAACTTATGTATTATGACCTGAATGCTTTATTTCTCTCTTATAGATATTGATGGTATGAGGCTCTAAGATATCAACCATTGTCATGGACGTGCGTTAGATGTAGATATGCGTCATTTTTGTTTCTGTCAAAGGTGCATCGGAAATGCTGGTGACTATGTAGAAAAATAAATCCCGAAACACAAAAGGTCGCTCGTTTCAATGCTACCGTATATGCCTTCATAGCTCTTCAATATTCTGTGTTAATAAAATGAGACGCTTTACTTTTGGAACCCCCTCCTTTATGTCTGTATATATATATTGAGTAATGTGATTGATAATTTAAAATTTAAAAATCAAATTATAATTAAATTAAAAATCCGTTTCATAAGAAGGAACAACAACAAAATCAATTATCTGTACGATCGGATTTTTAATTTAATTATAATTTGATTTTTAAATTTTAAATTATCAATCACATTACTTAATATTGAATTAGCTCTAGGGCATTTACCTATCGAGCTTATTATATATCTAAATTACAACGAGCACTTTCTCTTTCCTGTATTTTAATTAGACTAGTAATTTCACTGTTACATTAAAATACACCCAGCTCTTTAGACTATTGTTCTAATCTCCTTTAAATTATATATATATATATATATATATATATATATATATATATATATATATATATACGTGTGTGTGTGTGTACGCGCGCGCATAACTGTATACGAATATAACTCAGGAGGATGCCTCTCCTAATTCAGAGCAACCTATTATGTCTGTATGGCAATGTGCATCGTATGGGATGAATAAAAAGGAAAACATGTTGTATGAAAAATGGCCATTAATCCAGAATCGAATGGGCATATTTTTTCCCAATAGATCATTTCATTTTCTAACAATTAAACTGAAAGAATAAAAGAAACCATTTACTGAAATAATATTAAATTTAAATTGACAAAACTATCCGCGATTCTTTGGGCTACAACCATGATCATTATTTATTCCGTTTGATTTAATTCCAAAATACATAATCTGAGACATTTGTGTTAAATAATTTTTTTTTCTTGTTGTATGACAAAAATAAATGAATGAATAAATAATTTTAATTTTATATTATGTATAGTAATAATAATAACTTTCAGTCGAAAGATTCGGCTGAAAGTTATGTGGAAACATATCAAGAAAACTTTTTAGAGCCGTAGTGGAGACGGTTATACTTTATGGTTCGTCAGTATGTACTCTCAGTAAGATAAAAAAAAAAACAAAAAAACACTAGAATACTCCGGACAGTGCTAAACTCAAACTGGAAAACACACCCAACCATTATCCGTCTGTATAATAGGTTGCTCAGGATCTCTTCAGTAATAAGAGAAAGAAGAACACGATATGCCGGACATTGCTAGAAAAGAAAAGATGAGGTTGTCAGTGATGTGGTACTTTGGGATCCTAAACACGGATCCGTTAAAGTAGGAAAACCTGTCAAGACGTACACAAAATTATTGACAGAAAACATTGGCTTATAACTAGAAGATCTTCCTAAGGCCATCAAATATAGAAATCTGTGGAGGTAAAGAGTACATTTGACCCGGGCAACCCGCCCGATACGATAAATAACAATAAAATAGGATGCTACTAAATAAAATGTTCGGTTGCAAATAACTTTATGTGTTATGCAAAGGAAAATAATTTTTTCTGTTGCTCTGTTGATTGTCCGGTTAAAACTCAGAAACTATCACAGATACATTCATAAACCTTGCGTATTTTTATTAATAGAATATTAATTTACCTGTAGCCTTCCTGGACCAAATTAGCACCTGGGGTTGTCGAAAAAATAGTTCCTTTCATACCGATGGCAGTTGCTCTCAAGACAATACTGAAACTAGGTGAAACAATCGGTTACCGATAGCTGTATCTTTTCTTTCTATTATATTGAAACAGTTGCAAACGTTTACGCATGAATTAAAGATGGAGAGATAGAGGGGGGACACTGGAGGGAGAGATTATTAAAAATTAATGCGAATAAGAGACTGAATGAGAGAAATAAATGATTTTAACTGTACATGTTACGCACCCATTTTGAATCCATTAAGTGTCAAAGTATCATATTTTCAACTATTGAGTTGAAACTTTGTGTGATGACTCGAAATGGATTAGAATATACAAATTTAAAGAGAAAGGGTATTTATGTTACGTAGGAAACGAATCATTAATTCTCCTATAAAACAAGTGTCCACTGTCCTATAAAAGGTTGTTGGTTGGCTGTTTTACGGCTTATCAACCCTTTTCAGGCTATTTAATGCCAAATCCATTGATTTTGAAGAAAACATTCTTAATAGAATATATTTGTTTTTTTTTTTTCAAGTCGGTTACTATTTAACCCATAGTTGGAACCCTAACAGGTACTACCACTCCGGGTCAGAGTGGACCTAGGAGCAATGGCAGTTAAAGGGTGGCCACACACTCCCCAAGCCCGAAAGCTGGGACCCAACCATCAGATATAGTTTAATATATAAATTCATATCCGGGACCCCTATAAAAAGACAGTGGGCACGTGTGATATATATTTTAGAAAGCAAGATGCTATACAATCGAGATAAAATGCACACATTATGATAAACAGCAATTCAGTTCACCCAAAAAGTTTCATTGAACTTTTGCCAATAAATTAGTGGCTTAATATTGCAAAAGGCGTGTATATAAATTTATAAATCATCGGATAAATCGATGCTCAATACCTCTGTTCACTCTCGAAAGACAAAGGATACCTCTGTAGGGGCAGCTGCGCGTGTAATTGTGTGGCAAGGGTTGCGCAATCCACAACTGCACCTTCCCTAAAGCGGCACTGCTTGAGTCCAATGGCAAGGAGAAGTCCAGGACGACTGGAAACAATGCCGAGATAAGTTGAGAACACATACAGCACTTGGAAGTTCCAAATAGTCATCCATCTGATACTGGCCAGGTCCATCGTTGCTTAATTTAGGTGATCTGACGGGAACCGGTATGTCAAACGTGCCGTATTCATCGAACAAATAGAATTTTAGCAAATTTCACAAGATTTTTAAGAGGTAAACCTATCTTGTGCCCTTCTTCATGTGATTAACCGCTGCGGGATAGGAACTCGAAGGGCAATCAAGGTTGGATTTTATGGATTTATAAATCCAATTGTGCGTTCTGGTATTTGATTCTTGTTCGTACCGAACGGAAGATCAGATAAGAACACAAAATTGGATTTATAAGCCCATAAAATCCAACCATAATCGCCCTTCGAGACAGGGGCACAGTGGGTAGGGTATTTAATCTTTACGGTTCCAGGTGAGAATTGTCTGGAGATAGCAGTTTCAATCTTACCCAAGCAAGCTAGAGGATTAGTTGACCAAAAAACGGTGTGAAGAAAACAACTATCGAAGTAAGTAATTAATGGGGATAAGTTACAAGACTCACCATTCATATGCCGTCACGGTTAATCACCTGAAGAAGGTCAAAGGATGAGTTGGCCGAAATGTCGTGAAACAACATCTATAAAGATGACGCTAACAGTCCACAAAAAGAATGAATGCATAAATTATGAAACCTCATCTTAAAGCATTCTAAATTTATTATTATTTTTTTTTAAATATTTAAGCGGGTTTCACATATACTCGGCGAGCAGTTGATGAATATAGATGAATTTTATCCTTTCTTTAGAGAAATCATAATCTTGTGGATTTTAAAAAAGACATTATTTGGTATCTCACTTATAGGACAGTTGAGACCCAATGTGTCAAAAACTCCTCTTTTTTTTATCTACATTCCCGGACAATTACGGTTAACCATGCTAATAAAAAATAAAGCTATGCTTTATATTTTACTATGAAATAAAACTATTATATAAAAAAATGTATACATTCCATATTACTTAAAAAAAAAAAAAATTCAATGATAAAAGCAACCGTGGAATTTCCACTGGCCTCACCGACAAACAAATATACACAAATACATAAGGGGCAAAAATAAATAACGATTTTAGTTTTGATGTTCATATTTATGCTGAGACTTTTTCGGTCGGCAACTGATAAAAAACAAAGGATAAAAATGTTGCTCCCATTCTTTTGTGTCTTCCCGTTAGCACGCACGTATAATTTCCCCCACCATATGCTTCCCCAGGGATGAGCTTGGAAGGATCCAACACTTGCTGTTCAATGAGATGAATCGATGATGAAAAAGAATCCCAGAGTGTAAATGATGCTGGAAAGAGGGCGTTGTTATTCTTTCTTGCCGTTGCCCCCACCCCCACCCCATTATAGTCTAAGCGCTAACATCAATTTATTTTTTTTATTATTACTTTTAGTTATTTCTGTTTTTTTTTTTGCTTTTTTAAATTGCTATGAGACATTTTGTCAGGACAATCAGGTGCGACTTTCATATGTAAGAAGGAACTGCGGCGCTCCATTGTTATTTTTTTTTCAGGGTAAACAGACTGCGAGAAACGGAGTGTGACGATCGATACGAAAACAAAAAGCGAAGACGACGGGTGACAAGTTGATTATAATGCAGGTGGACACCCGATACATGTTTTTAAATAGTGAACAAAACCAAATACTTTTTTTTTCATCATCATCATCATAATCATCATCATGATGACGACGACGACGACGACGACAACAACAATAGCAATAATAATAATAATAATAATAATAATAATAATAATAATAATAATAATAATAATAATTTTCTAGTGTCGCCATAAACTGGAGCCACACCAAATAATCGGGAAGGCTCAAGAAGGGCGGAAGGACCGAAGATCCAGATCCAGATCTCCACTGGTAAACGGCTATTCCGATAACGAAAACTAATTTTCAATGGTTATCGAAAGATATGGTGAGTACTGGAAATCAGAGAAGACTTATTGTCATTCATACTTCAGGGAACACCACAGATGGTTTTCAAAGGTAATTCTTTGATGATGGCCTCTGTGAATACTCCTACGAGACAATGAATAAATAAATAAATAAATAAATAAATAAAATGCAAATGTCAACTGAATTAAAGGAATAAATTATAAGACGGACAGCATCACGAACTTTGGAATATAGTCCTTTGTCATTTATTCCCTATATTGCTCTGTAATTACATTGAGCTTCTTAAATAAGGATTGGTATTTGGTATATATTATAAAAAATAAATATTTCCACAGAAATATATATATATATATATATATATATATATATATATAGCCTGTTTATTATACAAACGTTATCTGTTACATACGTGCATAGATGTTTCAGTGGAATCCTAGTTCAAGGAGACCACCACATCAGACTAAAAAAAAGAAGCGATTCATTGGACCACTCGCAGTTGTTGAAATTAGACAAAAAAAAAAAAAAAAAAAAAAAACGACCATTTTGTAATCTGTAAAATAATATTTACGCGATAATATATCTCCATACTCCTATAAATTTTGGTTGTTTGTGTATTCATATTAAAAACCCTTTTTCTATTTATTTTAAAAAAAAGTACAACTTTGTTGTTGTGGAATTGCTTTCACTAGCAAAAGATCTAACTAATTTTCATATTCTTTTAAACATTCATTTTAATTAATTCCCTATTAGTTTTTTTCGGTTTTCTTAGGGGAATATCATCTTTAGTTAACTACTACGTGTTATTATATTCATACAGATACTCTACATCATTTACACTTGCGTGATTTTATAGTAAACACAAATCTATTTCTACATATATTTATGTATGCATATATACATTTGTTTAAAAATATTTTCCTACTAAACTCCTTTGTCAGTTTTTGGTCTACAGACATGAAACTTAATATATAGCGTATTTGAACCCATGCGAAACTTTATATGTGGGGTTTAGCCGTGAAAGTTAAAAATAGAATTTGCCAAGTGAAGTTCGAACGAAGGTATTACAAATAGGCACGCGGAACGTAATAGCTATAGTTTCAATTTTTAGCCTTGCAGAAAACATGTCTTCATAGCTCAGGCATTAACGTCAAACGAAAAAATAAATCGTCAGCTAAACGTTTTGGTTTCGATACTCGGTAGTGGTGAACGAATCATTTTTTTTTAAGTCTTTTTAAATCATTAATATATATTGGGTTCAATATAATATAATAATTAATACGAAATCTGCATTAATCAAAATATCATATTTAATCGTATTTTACGGCCGGGAAATGCCGGTTGGCCTGATAGTATTCCAATAAATGGGATTAAAAAAACAAAATCTATTATATTTTCTAAAAGTTTAAGTCGTTTTCTTTCTTGCAAATGTCATACTCTAACATTTTAACATTCTACTAAATGTGTTTTTTTAAGGAAGTTTAGATCATTTCCTCCTTTGCAAATGTTTACTAACATTCTCTCTATACAGATAAACTAGCTTGGGTGTCCGGCGTTGCCGGGGTGTTTGTAGGTGTTTGTTGAACAAAAAAAAAAAATTGTAGTAGGCAGGTAAGCTCGAACCCGTGAAGCGAAGGCGGAAAAGAAAGTGGAGGTGTGTGTAAGGGTGTTGGTTGAGCAAAAAAAAAAAAAAAAAAAAAAGAAAAAGAAAAAAAGAAAAAGAAGAAAAAAAAAGGAAAATTGCGAGCACAAAAAAAGTGGTAGTAGGCAGGCAGGCTCGAACTTGTACTGTGAAGGAGGAAAAAAGTGAAAAAAAAAAACGTGACGCGTTAGCTGTTGCACTCATCGCAAAACAGGAAGTGTCGCAGGTTTAAATTAAGGGTAGACAATCGAAAAGAGGCGATGACTTTCGAAAATATCGGCGAAAAAAGCGACCCCCTCCCTGTAGAAAAGTGCCTAGATAAGGGTGAAGAAGTTAATGTCTTTGGCCAATTTTTCGATATTTGTCGTCCGAAGGGTCGGGCTTCAAATTGATACTGAGCTCGTGAAGATCCGTCGCCTCTGTCGAACGTTTTTGTGAGATATACATACATACACTTAAACAAACAGGCGATATTTATATTGCAGATTTTCCAAAGGGCATCACTACCTGTGCGTGCCATGTTCGAATCCAGTTCATCCCACAGAAACCCTTTCATCAAACTAACACTCATTCTTGTGTCTAATCTCCTAACTAGGAGATGAATAAAATAACTGTCTAAAGAAATTCAAAGTTAACTCCCTTGCTTTATAGATGTTTGCACATTAAAAAGAAAATCCGAAATTAAAGTAAATAAAACGTCCCTGGTTTTAAGGATATGCTACACCGATCAACAAAGCAAACTGGCGAATTGGAATAATATATAGATATATTTCGATGACAAAAACCGAGAATTCAATAAAATAATTTTATATATTAGATATCTTTTTACAAGTATTAAAGATACAAATTTTCAAGTCGAACATCGTAGTGATTTTAAAAAAAGTGTAAAAGTTGAAAATAATTTAATTTAGGCGACACAGTTGCGTACTAATATATTCTTCTTTTAATATGGTCTTACTTTTAAAAGTGACTCTATGTATTTTTCCTGTACTAGTTTAAGTTAAAGAATACACAAATTTAAGGAGGCCGTTAGAGCACTGTGGGAGCAATTCTTCCCCACTTCAATTTAATAACTCCTTTTATCCCCTAGGCGCTAAGGTGGCGCCCTCTCTGTTTCTAGCCAGTGTGACAACCAGTCAACCAATCGGTGAGCTGTTCTCTGCAATAATTGAAGTATGCCCTATTCTAATATGCCTTCTCGCTCCTTTTTCAACATTTGTCCCGCCTCGCCGCAGGGTTCTTATTTCGTTACGATAGCATGAAGAACGATAGGAAATAATCCCAAAACGGATTATGACTGGCACACGTCGAGAGCTGACCGCCCGACCCATCTTCCAACGATCATTACAATTTCTGATCCTATTGTTGAAAACTAGGTTCATTTTTACATAAATCAATATTTGTTTACGTTTATATCTAAAAAGCAGAAGCATCCTATACATTTTTGTTTTAGTTTAATTTACCCAAAATGAGACGCAAGGGGGGGTATTGTGAGTTAATGATCACACATCTGCATACATATTCTAAATGGAGAGTTATTCAGTGAAATGTCTGTTTGTAACGTGGCTGTTACGCTTGAACTGTGTTCATTAGAGTTGAAACCTCTCCCGAACCCCCATGGCGCCCGATACCGTCGCAAAGGAACAAACAAAAATAAATAAATCCGATTCAGCTTTTTTCCTGTTCCAGCAAAAGTCATTTAGTACCGTTACTTTCGAAACAGTGCATGCTTGTTACTTTTTTTACTGTTCATTTCGTCAGCCATAAGATTAACAACCCCGCCGTATCGACACCAGCTTAAAAGTTTCTCGCCGCAACTACGAGGCAACATGTCCATCTTCTCCGTTGCGGACTTTGCTTTTCTTCGACCCCATACTGTCCATTTTTTTTTCTTTTTCTTGTGACACAAGCTCGCGCGCACTTGCTAATTTGCATACGCGCTCAAATGACTACTGCTGCTGCTATTACCTTCGTTAACAATCTATCCTTTACCTGCTGATATTTTTACACGCGCACATACCCGTTTTGTTACATATTCGCATCACATCAAAATGTTGGGTGTTGGTACGATCAGGAAAACAGGCAGCAGGAATAGAATTCCAAAGGCAAGAAGATCGATGAAAGAAGTAGAAGATAAAATTATTTTCGTGTTTATATGTTCCAGTTTTGTTGTCGATTTCTATTTCAATCCCTCGAGTCCCGTTTTATTTTTTCTATTAGTAATGTGATTGGTCTTATCTGGTCTGCACGATGCCCATTACGTTAGTCGCATTAACTAAGAAGATTATAAGTTTTTTACTTTCAACATCACAGAAGCTAAGCTCAGTGGTTGCATGCTAAGTCGGGGAATGTTTGACCAAGAACAAACAAAGGAATTGCACAGAAACAACGTTGATACTTGTCCTCCAGGAATTTGGGGTTTCGCGTCTGACACACCTTTGCAGGCTATACGCTGAGGCAAAGACGATCAGATTCTATTGCCTACGTTTTATGGATTTTTACAAGAGCCCAGTTTACAAAGTTATAGCATTATTTCGGTTGATACACACCTGTTAGTCCTGGATGACCCTGTTCGCCAAGTTACAGCTTTTATACCGATTGATACCAAACCTGCTAATCATGAGTGACTCTGTTCGCTAAGTTGCAGCTTTATAAAGGTTTATACCAAACCTGCTAACTTGCTGGATGAATTCGAAATTGGAACACCCAGGTCGTCAGTCCGTATCGTTACTCTCACTTCACCCTGAAATATCTGTCATAACACGAAAGCGCATTAATTTAGCATCAGCTTGCAAAACAAATAGAAACTAACAGCAGTTCGTATTAAAAGATGAATATGAATCAGAAACCTTAAATAAAGCCAAAAGCTACTTAATAAATAAAACACGAATTATAGAAAAATGTAGACATGGAAAAAATTATCTTTCATGATCAGCGTATATGCTAAGCCGGAAATAAATAGCACACAAACAGTCATACAAACTGATATAATCCACAGTATATATTTGCAGAACGGCAAAGTAACCAAATAACGGTGTGAGTGGTTTTCGAGAACCCCCCCCCCCCGCAAAAAAAACTGTAGGTAATAAAAACGTTTGTTGTTGTTTTTCTTATAAATATTATAATATAAGGAATCATTTCGAGTTAGAATCTATTCAGAAATACACATTTAAATAAACCTTATGTAAAGTTATCCAACATGGCACAAATGAGACGGCCATATTGGATAACCTGTAATTCTTTACCTAATGTTTACATATTCGACTTCGAAACCTAGTGGCTGACGTCCTTTTCTCTTCCATGCAACCTTTCTCCCACGGAAGCGACGTTGCGAACCTGTCTCTGCTCTATCGTTATTTTCATGGCAAGTGCTCGACTGAACTCCAATCTATGGTCCCCATTTGCCAAACTTTCACAAAAAATACCCGATTTACTACAGCAACTACAAACGATGTCCCCCACTCTCTATCTGTGCCTAAATCTAAATGCAGATTTCATGAACAACGCTTCTTTGCCAGAACAGCACGCCTTTGGAACACTGTTCCGCTGGCCTGCTTCCCGATTGAATACAACATATTAGCCTTCTAATCCAATGTAAACAAGTTCCTAACCTTACCCTTATCCTTCTGATCTTGAGAAGTGGTAAGTCCCAAGCAAAGAAAAAAAAATTAAAGTGTATTTTTCAATTCTAAATATGTATTTCTCAATAGAATTCAACTCGAAATGATTCTTCGTATATAAATATTCAACAAAAACGAACAACAAAAAAAATCAATTCAATGCTTACAGATTTTTTCTCGCACTCGCCCATAACAAAGTAGTAAATCTAAATTTCACTCCAATGTTAAGAAAAAAAAAACATACTAACAAGAGTTGCCCTTTTTAATTAGTAAAACCTTATATATATATATATATATATATATATATATATATATATATATATATATATATATATATATATATATATATACACATATACAGAGTGTCCGTAAAGTTACTATGGCATGCTTGATTAAATAAACCTGTAAAAAATAAATATTAACTATTAATACAAATATAATACAATAAAACAATAAGACTGTATAGTAACTTTACGGACACCCTGTAAATATATATATATTAATACATACATATACATACATATATATATACATATATATGCTTATACATACATATACATATACATATACATACATATACATATATATATACATATATATATACATATACATACATGTACATACACACACACACACACACACATATATATATATATAATAGTGACCTTGTCGGTGTGTGGGTATGTGCGGAACGGTCTCTACGAAGCTGCTCTGTCAATTTTTAGCCTACAGAATCTTGGTATATAGGGGATTCGAGTCTGTGAAGAAAAATAGATTTGGCTTTAAGTCGGTAAAAATGTATGCTTAAGAGTCAAAATGGGAAAAAGTTACAACTTGTCAGGTGTAAGTCGACTTCATTTTTACCGTCCACGAATGCGCAAATATACATTTATACGTTTAAGTCGGTTGATTTGTAAATGTTAGATATGTATGTTGTGTTAGTTCAGATGATGTCGTGTAACGCCAGAAATGTTTTGGTTTGGATTCTGGCTGATGTCACTCAAGTCGTATATATTTTTAACTTTAAAAATTACTACTATATATTGAGCGCAGTATGATATTTAATAGGAAATTGGCTCTATAATAATAACTACGAAATCTGCAAGAATTGAAATATCATATTTAAACGTATTTTACGACCAGACAATGCCAAGCGTTATGCTAGTCATAAAATATAAAAATCGAACCGCGATAAAGAAAATATTCAACACAAATCCTACCGCCGCATAAAATAGAATACACGTAGAAATTATTAACTACTAGCGGGGGTACCCGGCGTTGCCCGAGTGTTTGTTTCCGGGACGGGGGGGGGAGTTTTAAAAAATGTTATGGTAGGTAAGTAGGAAGGATCAAACCCGGAGTCATGAGTAAAAGTAGGAAAATAAAGTGTGAAAAAAAAACAAAAAACAAACCATCTGCAACGTTAACAGTTCGGCCACCAAGAAAAGTCCATTCCAGTTGTTTAGGAAAAAAAAACAAACAAAAAAAAAACGACTACGGTAGGTCGGCGCGAACGTGAAAATATAATGTGAATTGTCCAGCACGCTAACCACTACGCCACAGAGCACTGCAGCTTAGTTTAGTGATTTTAAATAACTTCACATGAAAGAACAACGAAGCCAAACCGATGTTCTCTTCTCAACTGTTCCTTCTGAACGATCCCCAAACGATGTTAAGTGGTGGCAGGGGGGGGGGAGGAATTTATTAGAGAGAAAATATTTTACCACTTCCATTGATCTTAACCGATTTTGGCCGTGACTTCTCAGCAGAAAAAGTATAGAAATCTAAGATTATCGAGGAATTTGAGAAATAATAAGCCTATAACACACCTCAGATATTGTTCTGCCGTTTGTGCATATTATATTTGCATGAAATATCTTGATTTTTAATCCTATTAATGTCAAAATCAGACGGGAAAAAATGAGTTCATTTTATTTATATAGAGAAGAGATAAATACAACGGAATAAAAGTAAAAGATGACATTAAATATACGCAAAGAAATGAGAAAAATAAAAAAGATGGTTTTAAGAAAGTAAAATAAGAAAAATACAAACGTTTTTTTTTTTCATTTTTTTGTTGTT
The DNA here is from genome assembly GCF_053919585.1 of Euprymna scolopes. Classification (NCBI taxonomy): domain Eukaryota; kingdom Metazoa; phylum Mollusca; class Cephalopoda; order Sepiida; family Sepiolidae; genus Euprymna; species Euprymna scolopes. Next base: position 103,303,342 of record NC_136486.1, on the reverse strand, counting down.
GTTGTAAATTTGAATGACTAAAGACGGGGGTCTCCAAAGTTTTCGAACGAGGAGCCATCTTGGTGACTTTTTAGGTCTACGCGGCCAAAATAAATAAAAAAGCACATCAACCATTTTACTTATGGGGAGAAATAGAGAGAGGTAAAGAGAGACTAATAACTAAAATAATTATTTACTTCTTAAACTTACTACCCTACTGACGTAAGAAATGAGTGACGCAAAGGACAAAGGCATCAATAATATTTACTTAAATTAGGGGTCTCCAAAGTTTTCGAAGGTGGGGTTGGGGCATATTGCTGACTTTTTAGAGCTACGCGGACAAAAAACAAAAAACAACAAAAAAAAACATGACCTGGGCATGTTTTATACTGTGTTACTCATTAGCTTTGCTTTTTAATGAAATGGGTTCTTCCAAACTTCATTCTTTTAATTATTTTCAGAAAAAACAAACAAACAAAAAACAAACAAACACACTCTATCTTCGCACATTTCCATAAAAAAAAATTACTGAATATATTTACTGTTTTCTATAAGAACTCAGCGGGCCGGATAAAAAAAATTGACGGGCCAGGTCTGGCCCGGGGGCCGTAGTTTGGAGACCTCTGACTTAAGAGATCGGTAAAATTTGGAGACATCTGACTTAAGAGAGCGGTAAAATCGTAAGAAAACAACGTATGATTTACAAATACGCGTTAGAATTATCTCCGTGGAAGTGTTAGACACGACCAATTAAAAACACTTTAATTATATTAAGTGAAAGTGGTTTTAAAATTTCTCTTCAAAATAATGTGGTATACATAGCTTTAAAACGTTCAATAGTTTAATACGAGCTAAGAATTATAATATAGAAAAAAAATGCAGAAATAAAATAAATATAATACGAGTTAAGAATTTTAATATAGACAAATACATAAATAAAATAAATATAATACCAGTAAAGAATTATAATATAAAAAAATACAGAAATGAAATAGTTAAAAATTATATAGGCATATTTTAATTTGACAGTTTAAAAAATTTTCAAAAATATTTAGAACTTATCTTTTTTAACAAAATATTAAAATGCTGATTTGCATGGAAATAAATAGGAATGTATTTTGGTGGATTTAAGTTCAAAATGATTTTATCGCATTTGAGATTTTTTTAAATTTCGTTTATTTTATGGTTTTGAATTTTAAAATATTCAATTAACAAAAAATAAAATAAATCATCGAAGCGAGAATAGCTGAGACTTTCGTAAATAGTAAGCCTTATCACTGAAAATGAAGTCACTCCTGAGATCCTAGTCAGCAAGGATTGTCGAACAGTCCAACTTTCTATAATTAATGGTAGTTTATTTTGCAAAGAAAATAGAAACTTTAAACATTGCATTGAAAAAGAGAAAAATAAGAAACGCTATTTATACTGAAACTGAACTTATTCAATATTAATTTCAAGAAATATGAGAATTAAGTTAAAACAGAAAAGTTATATGTTGTTTTTGTGAAACAACATATTGTAAATAAATATCTTATTGTGTCAGATTTAAAAGACGAAAATTCGTTAATTACTTACTTTTAAAAAATATCTAAAGCAAATAATAAACAAATTTTAGTTCTGTAAATTTATGAAACGACAAAATGCTTATTTATTATTTAGAAAAAGAGAAACGAAAATAAAAGAACATGATTCGATTTATACTGAAATTTAACTTTATTCAATATAAATTAAAAAGCAAAAGACAAGAATTAAGGATGTACAATTATGCGTGTTTGATGTAAGAGACAATCAAATACTGAAAAAAAAAACTGAACCATGGATTTAGGGAATAAATAAACAATAATTAAACAAACAAATTAACATCGAACAATAAATACTTTTTTTTAATGAAAACAATTTAAATTGCAAAACAATAATTTAAATATGCATAAAAAATGAGAAAATAATAAAAATTCCATCTTACGTCAAACTATTATTGATCTGAATTATAGGAAAACTAGCAATGAGCAACATTGTGAAATTTTGTATACCAGTATATATATATATATATATATATATATATATATATATATATATATATATATATATATATATATATATAAATTATTTTGTTAGTTAACTAGAAAACTATACATCACGTGTATATATAAAACCACGCGGTAATATTAATTTTATGCATTAGCCTGACAAGTCCTTACTAAGATGAAATGCATAAAATCACACAAACACATATATGATACATATATATAGCTTGATAGCTACATATGGAGATAGATAGATACATACATACATAATACACACATACGAGTTAAAAATTGATAACTGAAAAAAGGTATAATGTAGATGCATAGTTTGTTTAAGATATTGAGAAGAAAAAGTGAATGAAAAAGATAGATAGATAGATAGATAGATAGATAGATAGAGAGAGAGAGAGAGAGAGAGAGAGAGAGAGAGAGAGAGAGAGAGAGAGAGAGAGAGAGAGAGAGTGTGCAGCGGTGTTGACTTTGAAAGAGAAAAGTGGTTTCGGATGATAATGCGATAATCCGATTCACGTGACCGGTGACATATTTCCGTGCGTCTCTTTTTAAAGAGTTTTAAATATTTAATGGTCAACCAAAGACCTGTCAAAATCGAGAGATTATTATTTTTTATATTTAATTTTATTTGGATATTTTTTATATTTAAGTTTATTTGGATTTTTTTGTAAAAATATTTTAGTTTATTTTAATATATTTTAGTTTATTTTGATGATTTTTTTATATTTTAGTTTATTTTAATATATTTTAGTTTATTTTGATGTTTTTATATTTCAGTTTATTTTAATATATTTTAGTTTATTTTGATGTTTTTATATTTTAGTTTATTTTAATATATTTTAGTTTATTTTGATGATTTTATATTTTAGTTTATTTTAATATATTTTAGTTTATTTTGATGTTTTTATATTTTAGTTTATTTTAATATATTTTAGTTTATTTTGATGTTTTTATATTTTAGTTTATTTTGATATTTTTTAAAAAATATTTTAGTTTATTTTAACATATTTAAGTTTAATTTTATGTTTTTTATATTTTAGTTTATTTTAATATATTTTAGTTTATTTTGATGTTTTTTGTATTTTGGTTTATTTTAATATATTTTAGTTTATTTTGATATTTTTTAAATATCTTAGTTTATTTTAATATATTTTAGTTTATTTCGATATTTTTTAAATATCTTAGTTTATTTTAATATATTTTAGTTTATTTCGATATTTTTTAAATATCTTAGTTTATTTTAATATATTTTAGTTTATTTTAATATATTTTAGTTTATTTTGATGTTTTTTATATTTTAGTTTATTTTTGTATATTTAGTTTATTTTTATATTTTTTATATTTTAGTTTATTTTTGTATATTTAGTTTATTTTGATATTTTTTATATTTTAGTTTATTTTAATATATTTTAGTTTAATTTGATGTTTTTATATTTTAGTTTATTTTAATATGTTTTAGTTTATTTTTATGTTTTTTATATTTTAGTTTATTTTAATATATTTTAGTTTATTTTGATGTTTTTTATATTTTAGTTTATTCTAATATATTTTAGTTTATTTTGATATTTTTTAAATATCTTATTTTATTTTAATATATTTTAGCTTATTTTTGTATATTTAGTTTGTTTTGATATTTTTTATATTTTAGTTTATTTTAATATATTTTAGTTTAATTTGATATTCTTTTAGTTTACTTTACGGTTTTGTTAATTTTGAGTAAATTCAGTATTTCATTTATCGATTAAACACACAAATACTACTTTTAAGGAAAACACATTCTAACGCTTCCAATTACGTGCTTTTTTGTTGTTGTTTTTATAAAAATGTGCATTCCAGATATTAAAATATATGAGGACATACCTATATATCTTTTATTAATATTTTTCCCGATTAGAATCACAATTATTAATTTCAAAGAAATATTTGGCGTTTTTTGCATTGTACGCACCGTGTTACATTTCAGATAGGATTTCAAAATTAAATGAAATTAAACTTTTTATAGTATCTTCATTTTTAATTAAATTGTAGGGTGGAAGTGCAAACCATTAAAAAAAAACCCGTCCACATGCTAAGAATGGTTTTCTATATAACGTTATTTTTTCAGTATAATTCATAAGTACCGAAAATTCTTACGTTTTCCCCAGACGTTACATTACATTTATGGAAATATACCTATCTATAAATATTTTATTCATTTATCGATTAGACGAAAAAACTTTTGATACTAAACAGATACTGCCAAAATTTTCCGAATGCGTGCGTTTTTATTCATTTACATTTTTCCAATAGAGCTTTCTTGCACAGGACATTATGTCAACACAAAAAAACAGGTTTATTTAAAAAAAAAATTACTCACATACAATGTCTCATATACTTCATATTTTACATTTATGATAAAAAAAAATACATGCACTCTGTTATCAGATTGTTAGCCATCTTCAGTATATGCTTACTGAGTTTAATCACCTGATTCGTTTTTTAAAACAGCTTTAGAGCCGCAACCATAATGTGGAGATTTCCTTGTAGTCATTTGTTCAGAAAAAAAACAGCAGGGGAGCATGTTCGCCGCTACAATGTACCTACTTCCAATGAAGTTGCCATATTAATGGTTGGTGAGGCATCTTACAACAGAGATATTGTTATTAGTCCACGAAACTGTATAGATATTGTCTTAAATCCTTCAGGGTAAAGAAAACAACGTATAGCAGAAACTCACAGGTCTTACGATGCCCTTCAGTATCTTTTGATCTTCTGGGAAGGACAAGATGGATATACTTTTCACATAATGCAGGTGGTCCCTAATAATGGTCAGATAAGACTCAATAAAAAAAGTATCTGCCAAGGACTTTTATGCATACAAGATCATGTTCAGAGAAGGCCAAGCTCATCATGTACAGAGAGCTTTTCCTGCAATTTCTGGTGGACATGTATGCAAAAGTGGAGACTGAGAGACTTCTTTACATAAGACAAAATCAGTCAAAACTTAGATTCTTATGTTCATCTAAGGGATGCTATAGCTAATGACAGTATTAATAACGTTGGTAAATTCTACTTTTACTGGAGGGCCACGTTATATCCATGAACGGACACAAGATGCCATATAAGAGAATATGGCAAACTAGATTTATTTATCACCTTCACATGCAATCCCAAATGGGAAGAAATCAAATTTCATTTGTTTGCAGGGCAAGAACCACATCACAGGCAGGACTTGATTGCTAGAGTTTTTCATCAGAAATTAAAGAAATTGTTTTGTTTAATAATCACCAAATTTATGATCATACCCAATGCTACACGTACACCATTAAATGGCAGAAAAGGGGTCTTCCCCATGCTCATATCTTACCGTGGCTTTTTGATAAAATCAGGCCTAATGATATTGACAAAATTATCAGTGCCGAGCTTCCTGATCGTGGGGATGATCCTGTTCTCTTTCTGATTGTTAAAACCCAGATGGTCCATGGTCCATGTGGTCTCCTTAACCCCAAATCTCTTGCATGGTTGATGGCAAATGTACTAAACGATATCCAAAGCAGTTTCTCTCAGATCCTGAGACAGGTCATAATGGTTACTTCAAGTTCCGACGCCGACAACCAGGTGGTTTCCAGGCTAACATCAAGCGTGGAAATTTAGCATTTCAATTAAATAATTCATGGATTGTACCATATTCTCCCATCCTATCAAAGATATTTGATGCACACATTAATGTTGAATTTTGTAATAGTGTTAAATCAATTAAGTATATGTGTGGGTATATTAACAAAGGAAATGACATGGCTATGTGTGGTATTGCTAACGAGAATGATGAAACCAATGTTACAGGAAAGCCAGATACATTAGAAGCAATAAAGCTGTTTGGAGGTTATTGAGCTTTCATATTCACGAACGATACCCCCCTCCAGTAATCCATCTTAATGTACACTTGGGAATTTACTTTAATCCGAAAAACCCACGGAATGTTGAGCGACAACTTTATGCTCCCAGGTCAACTACTCTTACATCTTTTTTTGAACTTTGCAGGGAGGATGATTTTGCATGTACTCTTTTTATATAATCAACTGCCCAAATACTTTACATGGGATAATGCCTGTAGGAAATGGAAACGTAGACAAAAAGGAAATAGAGTTGAAGGTCAGTTAACTTTTTTCAGTTCCTATGCATTTGGCAGAGTGTACACTGTCCATTCAACTAATTTTGAATGCTATTTCCTCCACATCCTTTTGCATAAAGTTAAAGGACCAAAGAGTTTCCAGGACCTGAAAACAGTTAATAGACAAATTTTTGAAACATTTAGACATGCATGTCTCTCCTTCGGTCTATTACAGGATGATTCACACTGGGAGAAAACTGTGGATGAAGCACCACTTTTCCAGTCACCAAAACAGTTACGAAGCTTATTTGCCATAACTGCAATATTTCTAATCCAACAGATCTGTGAGAGAAGCATAAGACCCATCTCAGCGAAGATATTCTGTACAGAGTCCAGCAAAATAATCCTTATGCCAATATGACTCTTTCAGATGACATCTTGAATGAAGTTTTGTGGGATCTTCAGGAAAAGCTTCTTCATTTAGGTGGAAAGCATCTGTCAGAATATGGCTTGCCATCTCCTCACAGGGATGAACATGCTATTCACCATGACATCGTTCGTGAAGCTTCATACAACTTACATGAGATGAGCAAGCATGTGTCTGAAAAGGAGTCAAAACTTCTTGATGAACAACAAACAATATATGACTATATTGTGAGTAGAGTAAATAAGATGCAGGTGGTTTTTTTTCCTTTATGCTCCAAGTGGTATAGGGAAAAAATTCCTTTTAAATTTCTTCTTGTCAAAGTGAGATTTAATGGTAACATTGCAATGGCAGTTGCTTCTTCAGGCATAGCAGCAACACTTCTAGCTGGGGGTCGTACTGCACACTCTACTTCCAAGTTGCCTCTTGATTTGGCCCTAACATCTGAAAATGAGTGTATTTGCAACATCCCGCGAGGTTCGAGCATGGCCAATTTATTACAACATTACATTATAGTTTAGGATAAATGTATCATCATGTCTCATCAAGGAGCATTCCAGGCATTAGATTGTAGTCTTAGAGACTTGAAAGAAAACAACACTTTAATGGAAGGTGTCACTGTTTTTCTATCTGGTTATTTTCGTCAAACATTGCTTGTAATTCCCAAAGGCACTAAAGCAGATGAGCTAAATGCATGTCTTAATGCGTCACCTCTTTGGCCTAAAGTTTAAAAAATTCACTCTTACTGTCAATATGAGGACACATTTATTTGATGATCAGTCTGCAGCACTTTTCTCAGATCACCTCCTCTCCATTGTCAGTAATATTGAATAGAGATCTTCAATTGCACAAATTACCATGTGGTCAGATGGTAAATTCAATTGGTGACCTGATAACTAAGGTTTTTCCAGATATTGCTGAAATTTTTCACAATGTTTGATGGCTTTGTGAAAGAGCAATCTTAGCCCCTAGAAATGATGCAAGAGTTGCCTGGGTTAAAGCATTCAATCCATTGATTTTGTTAGTGATGAGGATCAGGCAGTAGAATTTCCTGTAGAATTTCTAAATTCATTACAGCCGCCTGGAATGCCACATGATAACCTGATATTGAAGGAAGGAGTCCCAGTTATATTATTAAGAAATATTGATCCACTTAAATTGTGCAATGGCACACGGTTAACAATAAAATCCTTGAAAAATAATGTTCTGGAAGCCATTATAACAACAGGAAATTTTAAGGATGAAACTGTTAATTCCTCGAAATTCCCTTATTCCGTCTTACATGCCATTTCAGTTTAATCGCTTACGATTCCCAATAAAACTTAATTTTGCCATGTCTATAAATAAAGTTTAAGGACAAAGCCTAAAAGTTGTTGGACTTCAGACACCTTGCTTTTCTCGTGGCCAGTTATATGTTGCTTTCTCACGCATTGTAAGTCCTGAAAGCCGCTACATTTACACACCTGTTAGAGGTCACACCAAAAATGTTGTTTATGTAGAGGCTCTTCAAAATTAATGTTGCTGTTAATTTACCAGTTTTCAGATATGCACTGGTAGAAAGTGAATTTTTATTATTTCATTAAAATGCCATCTTTATATATAGTATATATCTGTATATATATTGTACATCTTTATATACATTATACATCTTTATATATATTGTACATCTTTATATATATTATACATCTTTATATATATTGTACATCTTTATATACATTATACATCTTTATACATATATTATACATCTTTATAAATATTGTACATCTTTATAAATATTGTACATCTTTATATATATTATGCATCTTAATATATATTATACATCGTTATATATATTATAAATCTTTATATATATTATATATCTTTATATATATTATACATCTTTATATATATTATACATTTTTATATATATTGTACATCTTTATATATATATTATAAATCTTTATATATATTATACACCTTTATATATATTGTACATCTTTATATACATTATACATCTTTTTATATATATATATTGTACATTTTTATATATATTGTACATCTTTATATATATTATAAATCTTTATATATATATTGTACATCTTTATATATATTATACATCTTTATATATATTATACATCTTTATATATATATTGTACATCTTTATATATATATTGTACATCTTTATATATATTATACATCTTTATATATATTATACATCTTTATATATATATTGTACATCTTTATATATTGCACATCTTTATATATATTATACATCTTTATAAATATTGTACATCTTTATTTATATTGTACATCTTTATATATATATTGTACATCTTTATTTATATTATACATCTTTTTATATATTATACATCTTTTTATATATTATACATCTTTATATATATTGTACATCTTTATATATATATTGTACATATTTTTATATATATATATTATACATCTTTATATACATTATACATCTTTATATATATTGTACATCTTTATATATATTGTACATCTTTATATATATTATACATCTTTATATATATTGTTCATCTTTATATATATTGTACATCGTTATATATATTGTACATCGTTATATATATTGTACATCTTTATATATATATTGTACATCTTTATATATATTGTACATCTTTATATATATATTGTACATCTTTATATATATCATACATCGTTATATATATTGGACATCTTAATATATATATTGTACATCTTTTTATATATATTATACACCTTTTTATATATATTATACATCTTTATATATATATTGTATATCTTTATATATATTGTTCATCTTTATATATATTGTACATCTTTATATATATATTGTACATCTTTACATATAGTATACATCTTTATATATATATTGTACATCTTTATATATATTATACATCTTTATATATATTATACATCTTTATATATTATACATCTTTATATATATTGTACATCTTTATATATATATTATACATCTTTATATATATTGTACATCTTTTTATATATATTATACATCTTTATATATATTATACATCTTTATATATATTATACATCTTTATATATATATTGTACATCTTTATATATATTGTACATCTGTATATATATTATACATCTTTATATATATTGTACATCTTTATATATAGTATACATATTTATATATATTGTACATCTCCCCCACCCCGTGTTCCTTATGCCGGGAAACCCCACGACTCTTCAACTTCGAATTAACACCCTTTTTACCCCCCCCCCTAGGGATCCTTACTACACCTTCACACACCCGGGCAACGCCGGGTACCCGATAGTGTAAAATATAATATTTATGCATATTTTATGAATGGACAACGCCGTTCCTGATTTCAAAAAAAGAAAAACTAAAAGATTCATCTGCCTTACTTTTAATGCTAGGTTTATTTATGGTGTCTTTTAAATTCAATAAAAATCCTCCTAAATTTGCTGATGAGGAGACCGTGCTTACCAAAAAAAAACTATATATAATTGTTCTACATAACTTTATGTATACCACAATAAAAAGCACGGATTTCCGAAACGATCGTACGAATAATTGATTTTGTTGTTGTTCCTTCTTATGAAACTGATTTTTAATTTAATTAAAATTTGATTTTTAAATTAAAAATTTTTTTTTTAATTTTTAAATTATAAATCACATTACTTAATATTGAATTAGCTCTAGGACATTTAACTATCGAGCTTATTATATATCTAAATTACAACGAGCACTTTCTATTTCCTGTATTTTAATTAAACTAGTAATTTCACTGTTACATTAAAATACACTTAGCTCTTTAGACTATTGTTCTAATCTCCTTTAAATTATATATATATATATATATATATATATATATGTGTGTGTGTGTGTGTGTGTGTGTGTGTGTATGTATGGATGTATATGTATATAAGTATGTATGTATATGTATATATGTATAGATGTATATGTGTGCGTAAATATGTGTATATATGTGCATATGTATGTATGTGTATATATATGTAT
>NC_136486.1:103285316-103287816 GCF_053919585.1 Euprymna scolopes | reverse complement strand
ACAATATATATATATATATATATATATATATATATATATATATTTTGCTTACTAAACCCCCCTTGTTTTGAGGGGGTTCCAAATATGCTTAAAATAATCATCTGAAACTGAACAAAACATATTGTGTTGTTGTAAGGGACAGGATTATAGATTAAAAAAAACAAACTGGTTTGCATTCCTTATTTTGACGTCTGAATATCAGAACATGGATTGTGTTTAATTATTCCGATTTTGAGTTTTGAAGCGTGAAATTCGGTGAATATGTGAAGTAAAATAATTAATTTAAGTTAAGCAAAACAAAAAAAAAAATTTTTAATATTTATACGAAAAAAGCCATTTTAAAATCTTTGATAAATAAATTAACAATTTGTTTTAGCGAGCCGAATAATGCATGACCATTATTAAACAGGGAATGCTTTGAAGAATCGATACAAAAAAATCGATAAATAATGTGGCCTTTATGTTAAGAATATCATCATTTTTTCGATCCCGTTTGAAAACGTTTGCCGCCTTTCGACTACGGTGGACCAAACGCGCTGAAATAACTTTTTTATTCTGCCTTAAATTGCCCCCGCCTCCATTTTGGGGAGCCTGACCCCATCACACATACACATTAAAAACCAAACTCATACAAATGGTCACCCACCTGATACTGGTCAGCCTCAGCGTTAATAATACATTGAAATTTTCATCACTGAAAAATAACTTTTTTTTGGTCTGTTTGGTCTTCCGTAGTCTGCTTTTTATCAAGTACAAATGTAAATATTATATCGAATCGACGCGAAGTAACTGGTTGCCTATATGAAGAAATGGAATTATTTGAAATCCAGGTACTTATATTATAATATTTTTGTATATTCTCATAGAAAATCATCCTAAATCTAAGTTAGACAAGAAATAAACAAATTAATTCTTTCATAAACATTTTTTTTAACTATTTATATACGTTTTTTGTGCAAGAGAAAAAAGTCAATTGTTAACTTTTAAGGAAAATTTAACATTTAAAATTTAATTAAAATTAGTAGAAAAAGTTTTACATTGTTCTGCTTCCTATATGATAAAATTCAGGGTTTTATCTTTCTGTAAAAAAAAGTTACTCAGAAATAATGGATTTTAATAAATGTAATTTCATTTTAAAAACAACAACTTGATGTTTCGGCCATTTTTGGCGGTGTCTAATATATATATATATATATATATATATATATATATATATATATATATATATGCGTGTGTGTCTGTGTCTGTGTCTGTGTCTGTGTGTGTAAATATACTTTATTTCCTTATAATATATACCAATCCTTTTTTAAGAAGCTCAATGTAATTATAGAGCAATATAATGAATAAATGGCAAAAGTCTATATTCCAAAGTTCCTGATGTTGACCATCTTACAATTCAAAATTTCAATTTCTAAATTCAAAGAGGCGTAATGTAAAGATATCAGGTATTTACAACTTTTCTTCCAATTTTCGGATTATTAATAATGTCAAAACGCACTTTATCTCCTTTTGATTGATTGATTGTTGCTATTTCTAAGAGCAAAATCGATTCACTGATTGATATAATAATTGATTGATTTTGTGCTACAAAACAGATACTGTAAAGAATTGTAAATGTCAACTGAATTAAAGGAATGAATTGTAAGATGGTCAACATCATGAACTTTGAAATATAGACTTTTGTCATTCATTCATTCATTATATATATATATATATATATATATATATATATATATATATATATATATATATATATATTAAACATTTAAATATTTTATTCAAATATCAATTATTATTCTTTATGCACGTAAAATATTTAATCGATACTTGAATAAAAATTTGACGAGGTACCGTAACCTGGTAGTAAAACATCAGGCTAATGATGGAGTTGTTACGCGTTCTACAATTGTTAAAAGTTTAGCCAGGTTGATGAGGAGGTCAACTCAGAAACACGCGTCCATAGATAACTTTTATGTACGAAAAAAATATTTATTAGATATCTGAATACAATATTTAAATTTGTAATTAATAAAATTAATAATAATAGAAAAAAAACATGAGTCCCAAATAACAGGGGCACCGCGAGGATAAACAAAGTGCAGGTAGCTGCCTTAAAACGTCCAGGTCAGCTTAAAAATTAAATAACACTGAATCGCTAACAAAAATAAATAAAGCCAACAACGAAATTTCCAAAAAACACAAGAAAACTGTAAAGAATACAGCGTTTAAATCATTCGATAAGGAATACAAAAAACTTGAAATTTTCTTTTCGAAAAATACAATTGTTCTTATCAACGGAAAACGGTTGCTAAAAAAAACAATGGATTTTGCGGGATAATGCCCGAAAAGAAACTAAAAATATAATTTGAATCATGTTTGCATCAAAAGTTATTGAAGATACATAATGATGATGAAAAGAGGAACAAGGAAAAAAAAGGATATGGTACAAATCCATTGAATAAAAATCCGATGAAAAAACAAAATAAACAAAAATTAGTCC
>NC_136486.1:103240316-103282816 GCF_053919585.1 Euprymna scolopes | reverse complement strand
CATATATACATGTATATATGCATATATATATTTATTTATAGGGGATTAAAGAAGTATATAAGGATTCTTTCAATAGAGTCTTTTCGATATAATAAAAAGCTCGATATATAGCAGGAGCTTAGATACAAGAGAAAAATATATTCATAGTAGAAATATGTACTTGTGTATATAGATTCATTCATTCGTCAATTTGAATACAGCGTACAATATATTGTGTTGGGGTATGCCAGTTATTTCGAAACCTAATGCCTCTCAGTAGAAGAGGAGGGGGTGTTAGGTAACAAGATAACATGGAGCATCTTACAATAGCCATATTTGAATGAGTTGAATATATCAGAGGGAAAGAGAAAAAGTCTTCTAGGGGATTATTAGATAATTATTGTATTTTAAATATGTTAGAGAGGGACTTCACTAGGATTAGGCGATACAAGATGGAGTAAGCTTTAGTGTGTAGTTACTATATCCAGAAGAAGCACTGAATCTTTGGAAAAACAATATCGCCTGGCGACGTCTTGAGTCATCTCTAATTAGTTCACTGAAACATATTCATGATTGTGTAGCGATACCTAAATGCTTATGTAAGAATAAATAAATAAAAAGTATATATATATATATATATATATATATATATATATTTCAAATAAAACTTTCTATTCGAATATAAATATTAGCACAAAGGTCCTTTTAATAGCTCAGTAGTGCAATACTAAGATTATAAATACTCCTATTTTTACCGCTTTATTCGTAACTGATAACAGAAACTCATTATGTTCGTCCAAAAAGTTCATTCATTGACTATATAATCAAACACTTTTTTCGACCTATACTGATATATATGGTTCACTGTATATGATACCATATTATGTAGTTTGTGCGTGGACTATGATGATAAGAAGAAGAAGAAGAAGCTGTGAACCGTAAAACGAATTCTATTTATTAATACACGGACTATTTGCAAGAAAATTTTCCCACAAATTTTTTCCAACAACACAAACAATAAAATTCACCTTCATCTGGAGGCGAGTTTTATTGTTCGTTTTGTGTGCACATATTTTTAGCATTGATAATGACCCGCCTCGAAGTAAAAATAAATAAAAGTACGCTGCTAATAGAGTTAAGATATTAACTTTTGGATGAACATAATGAGTTTCGATTTCCAATGAAGAATAGCGTGGTACAAAATTAAGAGTATTTATAGCTTTAATATTGCACTATTGAGCTACTAAATAAACTGTGTTGTTAAATGTTATATTTGAATAAGGAATTTGTGAATATATATGGAAGTGCTATCCACGGTTAGGGAAAGGTGCTGGTCTAGCCGCATTGATGAGTTGTGGTACAACGATACAGTACTGTGTGTGGATGACTATATATATATATATATATATATATATATATATATATATATATGTGTGTGTGTGTGTGTGTGTGTGTGTGTGTGTGTGTGTGTTCATCTAAATATCTACAGTGAAAAAATTTTAAACTTCGTATTAGTGTTTTTTTTTTCAATTTTCCGAGTATTTAGTATTTATGTCAAATCATTGCAGGTGTGTTTCTTATTCTAATTTTCTTTATATTATTTACAAATACTTTTTGTAAATTAATAACAATTCTTTATGTATTTTAGGATTAATGTTAAGTATTAAATTGGTGTAAAAAATAATGTGGTCTTTTGACTCAAGTTTAACGTCAATTATTTTTGCACCAACCTAATAAATGGAGAAGTGCATTACTGTCTATTTTATCAATTTATGTATCTATAAAAGTTAAAGTATCTGTGTGTCTGTCTGTGTATTCCCTAACAAATTACTCTTTCAATTTTCAATCGACAGACTCGAGATTTGGCATAAGGGATATTGAGATTTGGGAAAATCTTTTTAATCGGGTTTCGGTCAGAAAATTGCTTGTGAAAAGGTCAAAGTTCAACGATTTGACCGTTGAAAACTCTACAAAACTCCTCCGCCAATTTTGGGTGTAAAAACTTGAAATTTTAGATGTAGGTTACTCAGATATGGATCAACTTTTGAATTTGATTTGATCCCAAAACAATACATGTTAAGAGGTCAAAATTGGGGTCAAAGTTTAAAAAAAATGTTACCTCTCAGCTAATTATTGGTCTACACATTTGAAATTTTACATTAATCTGGCTACCAAGGGGTCAAAGTTCAAAAGATTTGACCTTTCTGGCCCCTAGCAAACTATTCAGCAAATTTTGGGTCTAAACATTTGAAATTTTACATAAAGGGTATTCAGACATACAGCAAGCTTTTCAATCAGTTTTGGTACGAAAAGTTGGCTTCCAAGTGGTCAAAGTTGAAAGAGTTGACCTTTGCAGACTTTTCCAAACTTATGGAGATCCGGAGACTACTCGATAATAAGGGTAAATGAATGTAAGTTGGTCGTGCAGTAATCGTTAATGGTGTAAATGGGGTAGAATTTTATTATTTACGAGAACTTGTTTACATTGGAATTGAAGGCTACCATGTTGTATTCAATCGGGAAGCAGACCAGCAGAAGAGTGTTTTCCAGGTGGGCAATTCTAGGAAAAAAAGAAGCTTTTTTTTAATGGAATCTGCGGTTAGATTTAGTTACAGATAGACAGTGGTTGCAATCGTATGTAGTGGTTGTAACTAGTCGGGTGTTTTTATGAAAGTTTGACAAGCGGGAATTATAGATACGAGTTCAGTCGAGCACTTGCTAAAAAAATAAAGCTAGAGCAACGGCATGCTCATAACGTCTCTTCTGTGAGAAAGAACTTGCAGGGAAGAGAAAAGGGCACCATCTACTAGGTTTCTAAGTCGGTTTTGAACTTTATCAAAGCTGTATAGGGCGCGCCGAGCACTTCCTGTCATAATGTGGCAACAGTACTCCAATTTTAAGGCGTACCTGGCTCTTATACAGATAGAGGATTGCATCACCAGTAAGATACCTACTTTTGTAACATAGTAATTTTATCAATTAATATTTTCAAAATATTGATGACAAAATATTTTTCAATTCCTACTTTTAATAAAACATTTAATTTTATTATTTTTCACCGCAAAATCATAAAACAAATTGTTATTTTGAAAAAAACAAAAAACAAAAAGAAAGATAAAAATCCGCAGAAATCAAATAGGCAAAAAAAAAAAAAATGCAATATAATTTTGCCCCTTCACTGTTTTCAAAGTCAGACAAAACTTATCGCAAACATTTGGCAGACATTTTAAAGCTAAAATCTTCAGTACAACCAATTATACCTAAATACAATATCAGTTCATATTGGTCAGCTTTGGGGCAAGTAATTTAAGCTACGGTATCTGTAGGATTCTTAAAAGTATTGTATTTTCTTTTCTTTCCAAACGTCTAATTTCAACTCAAGGGAGACCACTCTTGTACACATAACGGCTGCCTGTGTGAATCCACCGATAAGTTCGTATATTTTCCGTGAGTATTTTCATCAATCAGCTGAGTAGATAGTGAGAGGTGGGTTACAGGAATATTGAGAGAACAGAAGTGAGAATAAAATGAATTCTAGTCATTGGTGATTTGATAGTTTTTTTAATAAGACATAGAATTTACTGTGTTAAACATTTTTCATTGAACAATGTTTCCAATTGAACGCGATTTTTTTAAATGAAACGATTCAAACTTGCAAAATACTATTACTCTCTTTATTAGAAATGAATGAATACACTTATTCACGTTTTCGAAAAAATTGAGATAAAAGCTGTGTACACATTCACAGACATCGTAGTACCAGTAGAGGTAGTTTAGCAGCAGCAGCAGCCGTTTTCTTAGTCTGGCTTTCGGTTTGCTTGTGGTCATTGCTACTACGATATTGCTTGTCTATGGAAATATTTATATATACATATATATATACATATATATACATATATATATACATATATATACAGATATATATATATATATACAAACATATATATACACCCACATATATATACTCACATATATACATATAAAATATATATATCCACACATAAAAATATATATATACATATATATACACACATATATACACATATATATACACACAGCTACACACACACACACACACACACACACACACACACACACACACACACACATATATATATATATATATATATATATATATATACGTTTTATTTTTTATTACCGTATCTTTCTGTTAAGTTACATTATTGTTTCAGCTACCCGGCCGTTTTTTTTGGCCGTCTGTAGCTTCCTCAAACTTTTACATAAATGTTCGTTATGATGGGATGAAAGAGTGAATGATGTCAGGAGAGGGGTGCGAGAAGAGCGGAAAAAGAGGGAGGGAACAAGGGGGCAATGTGGGAGGGGGTGCTTGGTATGTCGGTAATGTTTTAGTTTTGGAGTTTAAGGACCTTATGGGGGAGGGTCTGGGAAGTTCATTTCTGGTGTGGCTGAGGGCATAGGGATACATGGAGAGGGAAGGAGGATATGTGGGGAAGGAAGAGGGGGTTACTTTAAAATTCGAGTCTTAATGTTAAGGTTTTTGGCGTCTCGTTGGTGAGATGATTTCTTGATACGTATGTCTTAACCTGTTGGGTGTTCGCTTAGGTTCGGAGGCGAGGGGGGCTATGATTCGGTTTATTTATTTGGTTTTTATTCGTTGTTAAGTGCTTGGAGAGGGTTAGCTAGTGACCGTGCGCGCGAACACATACATGCGCACGTACACGCATATATACTTACAGAAAAACATATTTAATCTTAAAAGGAAACTCTAGATAAGTGGATAGTCCTTAATCCGCGGAGTTTCCAAGAAATACTTTCCTTCTCATCAGAAGGTAGGAATTAGCAAAATGCGGGATCGGATTTTGCATGCAGAAGTATTTGATGAAACAACAAGTAAGTCAAAGATCTTACTTGAAACAAAAAAAATGTAAAGCACAGGGAATATGGTGAAGAAAAAGGTGATTACATATGAATGGATAGTCTGGTGGAAGATAAATAATCCAGTGACGGTAAAATCCAAGTATATAATTTCAAGAAAGTTAATTGAATTTCCATTTACACAAGTAAAATCCAAAAATCCCGTAATTGGAAGATTGTCCATAATAATCCAAAGGCAGAAATCCATGGAAAAATTCACAAAAATGTGTACAAAGAAAAAAGAAAAAAATTCCAATAATATTAATAAAAGAAAAGTAAGATATGCTTTTCATTCTACAGCCGAGATATAAATATTATATATATATATATATATATATATATATATATATATATATATATATATATTATTTTGTATATGTGTGTTTATACATTTATACATGGATACATGTGTAGAGGGACCATTATACACCAATTATTAAACTATGACGTATAATATCTAAATCGTCCTACTCATTTAAACTTTCCTTCCGATTTCAAATAAATGAATTTGAATTATCACTTCCGCATTATTATCTTATTTTCTGGGTCACAATAACCTCCTCTTTCCTTTATTTATCTGTTCTAAAAAAGATTGACTACGTTTGTGTTCTATCTGCCTCCTTCCCTACTTTTTCGCTCCTCTTTTTTCGGCTTCTTATTATTCTTTCTCTCTCTTCTCTTTTCTTCTTTTTCATTTTTCTTTTCTTTTCCTTACTCCCCATTTTCTCAATTTCAATCTTTATTGCTATTCTTTGAGTTTTAATTTCACCTAATTTTCTTGGCTAAAATGAGTTTGCTATGAACTACAAGATAAGTTAATGCTGCCGGAAAATCAATAGGATCACGGTGAAATGAAATTCAAGTTTTATAAAATCAAGTGTTTAAGAAATGAAAGACAATATGAACTACCTCCATATTGTCTTTTATTTTTTAAAAACTTGATTTAAAAAAAAACTTGGAAGAATAATCCATGAAGAAAATAAACAACCCACTTTTAAAATAGAAATTACGAGTTTTTTATATTTTATTCGCAGTTTCGTGTTAGGGGTGTCAAAATTCCTATAAAAATTCTGATACACCTACACGATGGATTTTCCAGTAACATTAACTCATCTTGCACATTTGTAATCCTGCTTTCTGTTCTTATGGAATTTCAATGGCCTCTGTTGGGTTTAACCTGTCCTTCCTTGAGTTTACCGCCTTATTCAACGGATTTGTATCATATCCTTTTATATTTAAATGTTTTCCTTGTTTCTGGTTTCATAATCATTATGAAACTTTATAAACGTTCACAAACTGTTATAAACGTGTTTATGCAAATATGATTCAATTCATATTTGCAATTTCGTTTAATGCATTAATTTATTGTAAAATTTGCAAACCTCTTTCCTCTGATGAGAAGAATTACATTTTTCGAAACTTCACAGAATAAGGATTTATCAGTTTTTCTGTACTTCACCTTATCAGATAATTAATAATTTAGTATACTTTCTTTACGAGGTTTTAATGTGTTTTGAGAATTTGAATTAATATTCAATAAGATATATATATATATATATATATATATATATATATATATATATATATATATTAATGAAAATTATTTCAAATTCTCAAAACACGGAATATGTCAGCCCCTGTAAGAAAATCGTTTCTTATCGTTAAGCCCTTTCAGTTGAAATAAAGTAGATCAATTTAGTTTTTATGCGCAGATCGTCACATAATAGTTAGATTACTTTTGACAGACGTGAAAAAGCATTTTAAAAAATGTTTAAATTTATCACAATATTTCTCGCGGTTAACGGTAGCCGAATGGATTAGGTACTTGCTAATGAAGCCAGAGACGTTCGAATCTATCGACTAGTGTTAATCGTGACACCCTGTACTGATGATTCCCGAAAGGATGAAACATTAGTGTTTGTAGGTATTTAACGGAACTACAATAACCCCTGACTCATTATAACTTAACCACCACCCTAATATTCTTTAACCTTTAAACCTTTATACCCCTCTTTTTTAATCTCTCAATCTATTAATTTATTCTATCTCTATTTCTATCTCCATCCTTACTTTTATCTAGATCCCTATAATTTTTTCTAGACACTATAATTTTATCCCTATCCAATAAGCAAAGCAAATCAATATAGACTCCTAAATATTAAACCAACAACATATATTTTGAACATATCTGACAATGCGTCTACCTAACCTCACATTATTAACTGCACCCGTATTTTATCTATTTATTTTATTTATTTATTTATCCTAACTTTACTTTATTTACTAAATATAAATATACACATGTCTATATATATATGTCTGTATATTTATATTTTTATGAATATGTAAAATTATATAATTGTATATACGTGTATATGGGTATATGTGTGTATGTATATATGTATGTATGTATATGTACATCTATTTCTTAATGGAGATCTATATCTCCACGTATATGTATATATGTGGGTGTGGGTGTATATATATATATGTATATATGTATATATATATGTATATGAGTATGTATATGTGTATAAGAGTTGTGTGTATGTGTGTGTATGTCTGCATATAGATGCATGTATGTCTGCATATACATTGTTTATATATATGTGTATGTGCGTATGTGTCTGTATGTGGATGTGTAGAAATGTACATATGTATGTGTTTGTATGTATGCGTATTTGTGCGTGCGTTGGCGTATGTATTAACCCTAAACTACCTAAAACAACTCATTATCAACTGAAATGAACAAGTCGACTAAATGGAACCCTTCCGCTCTCTCTCTCTCTCTTTTTCTCTCTCTCTCCCTCTCTCTCTCATCTACTTTATATACCTGGCTAAACAACCAAAAAACAGTCAACATTTTAAAACCCAAAAAATTGAAATTCCTCCCCCTTCCTTTCCTTACCCCTTTGTTACCACCCTCTCCCCCTCCCCATATCTATATATCTCCATCCACGCCTACCTGAACCTGCTACTCTCCTACACACTACAATCTAATGTGTTTTAACCTTCAAAACTTAATATAAATACTTATATAAATACTCGCCTCCCTCCCTTTTATCTTTACCCCCCTTTTTTCTCGTATTTCCTCTAAAACACTTCTTCCAAATACTAACAACAATTTCTGTAAGGTCTGACGAAGCTGTTCGATCGTAAAGATGGTCCAACATCCTAAACATATGTAACCTAACAGATAAAACGGTAATAAAATAAAACACATATTTGCTCTGCAATAGTATTGAGCACTCTCTTCAGGTTTTTACTAATTACCAGTTTTACTATATATATATATATATATATATATATATATATATATATATATATATATAATTTTTTATGTAAATCCAGTCATATCTTACTACGATATGCCGACGATTTCAATCATATTTGATTTTATCAGGCAAGAAAAATTAAAATAAAATATTAAAAAGTAAAAAGGTTCCAGACCTTTTCAAATTTTGAGGAGAGAAAAAATGCAATGACCGGTGTGAAGCAATATTAAAGTTCTTACCTAGGTAAGAATAATAAAAAAATAATAATTTGCTCTCTTTGATTGAGCCCTATTAACGACCCTTGTTGAAAGTCAAGTATTCTTAATTTTTGGATATCTTTTAACCTGGAATGAATACACACACACACACACACACACACACACACACACACACACACACACACACACACACACACACACACACACATAAAGTTGACGGAAAGTTGAATGCATCTATCTGCATTGAATTGCTGAAACGTATGTTTGTTTAGCTTAAGACAAAAGCACTTAAATGACTATCCGCTATGATTTTCATCTTATAATTTGTGTCCGATCCGCTTCGTCTAACATTGGTGTTCAAATAACACGATTTGTATCATCATTAGGATGGAAAAGCTTTTAAAAGCGCCAAGCAAAATGCGACCAGGATAATAGACGGCTAACTCGTTTTTAAGCAGACTTGGCACGAAAAGAGAGGCGAGTATACTGAAAAAGATATAGAAAGAAATACAGAGAGAGAGAGAGATACAGAGAGCGAGAGAGAGCGAAAGAGCGAAAGAGCTAAGGGCAGAGAAAAGGCGTTATTAAGGCTGAATAAAAGAAGTATTGAAAATAAAAAATTGAACGATAGAAAGAATAAGAGAAATATCGAAAAATATTGAGATAATGTTGGAAAAGAGAAACAGAAAATCGAACGATATATATATATATATATATATATATATATATATATATATATATATATATATATATATATATATACATATATATATATATACTAGCTGTCACCGGCCGCGCGTTGCTATGGCTCAGTTTGATTAAATGGAAACAAACAAAAAAAGAAAATGCATTCTTCTTATACGTTTATGTTTTCAATACTTGTGGTATTATCTATGCTGAAATAAAGAGTGTCTATTTTCCGACTGTAGATATACTTGTTCATGGAGAAGCAATTAATGTGTAGATGTAAGTCACACAAATATAAAAATTATCCCTGAGCTCTATTAATGGTTATTGCAAACGTCAAGCGAATTGTAAAGTGCAATATGTTAAATTATAATAGTATATTCATTGACATCATTCTATGCACGTTCGCCGATGCCTGTTCCTCCTCAGGGCGACAGAGGGAAAATATGAGGGCTTATTTATACCATGGGCATATATGTGAACACGCATTGGAAAACATTAAATTTAAAACTTTAGCGGATTTTTTCTAGAATTAAAGTATTTTTGATAATAAATTGACGGCAAAAATGCAAAGAAAACTTTAAAAGCATAAACCAACAAAGTGGGAGACCGATTATAATTCGGAATGAAGAAAGAAAGGAGAAAAGAATGTAAAAATGTTGTAGGATAAAAAAAAGGAATAGCGTGGTAAACTGTTGTGTTTTTTATTCAGATAAATATGCTTATTTTCGCATATTTTTTTTTAGAAAAGTATTTTTTTTTTTCAAATTTAATGCATGTGAATGAGAATATTCGTAAACTTTTTGGTGCTCCTTCGTTATTTTAGCGGAATTCGAAACTTAAAATATTACCTTTTTTAAGTGAAACGAATGGTATCTACTGAATTCCAATGTCACAGTAATGAAAATATCCAAAAATTACATAAAATTACGTAAAAACGATGAGGTAGAAAATGAATCATTAAAAAAATAGTTTTCGAATAAATTAGAAATGTTAGCTATTTCCCTTGTGTTTATGTCACATGTTCCGTACAAAATAAACATGGACGAAATCATTTTTTCGTTGAATCGTGAAAATAAATGTGTTATGCAATATTCTAAAAACACTTAACTAATTTTGACATATCAGTTAGGTGTATAACATTGCTTATTGTTGAAATTGACAAAAATGTAAGTAGTTATAGTTTTTTTAATAATAATTAAAAAACAAAACAACGGATTTCGCTTCAATAAACAAAAAATCACCCTTCTTTTTCGGCCGCCATTTACATTTTTTTTTTTTTTTTCTGTCTGTTTTTTTTTAAATTTTGAGCGATTGGAAATTAATCTTCCATATTATCCAAAACAAAATGCAAAAAAAAATCAATATTTAAAGAATTTTAGGGGGGGGGGGGCTCAGTTTCTAATACAAAATTCTAGTAAATCGATCCCCATATTGGAAACACTCAACATGAACTCGAAATCGAATTATAGCCAATATGTTAGGGAGGTTCTCCTCAATTTTCAATAGATTATTATTGGTGAGACACGTATTTTCCATATTCTGCGAAATTAAAAAAAAAACATGCTCAAAATTCAATATTTAAAGTTTTTGGGGGTCGCTAAGTTTCGAATAAAAAGAAAGTAGAAGTAGAAGTTTGTGATGAAACTTGTTATAACCTAGTGTCAATGTTATTTTTTAAGTAAAAATCCGTTGTTTAAGTGTTAATTCCCAAACTAGTTTCATTCTAAGTAATTTAGGTGACTAAAATAGGAATTAGCCATAATTAGTAAAATTGTCCTGAAAATATTTTAAACAGACTTTTCAATAAATCGGTTTCGTGCATCCGTCAGGTAATTCCAATATGGGGGATGGATTTACCGGAAAATTTTATTAGAAACTGAGCACCCCTAGAAGTCATTAAATATTGTTTTTGTTTTTTGTTTTTTTTGCATTTTCTTTTAGTAGATTAAAAAATTGAAATACAAAAAATATAATGGGTGTGTGCATTGTAAAAGTAACCTTTTTAAGTGATAAAATTTTTAACGAGTTTTATGTTAAAAAAAATCCGTTGTTTAAGTGTTAATTCCCAAACTAGTTTCATTCTAAGTAATTTAGGTGACATATTTTATTATGTACTGGTGCATATTGTGAAAGTATAATCGGTGTCACGTAACCAGTGAATCACCAGCTGTGATAGTTCCCATAATATAATATAGCCATAGGGTTACATAAGAAACACCTAATTTATTAAATAAAAAATAAGTAAAAGGTTTTAATTAAAAAGAGACATGTAAAGCACGCATAACCAAAATATCGAAGCAATTGTCCAGTAGTTTTTTAGATTATAGGTAAGTAACAAACATACATTTTCATTTATATATATATATATATATATATATATATATATATATATATATATATATATATATATACGCAGTAGAACCCCGTTATATGGCGTTGAAAATTAGTAACAAAATACAGTAGGTTATATGATATACATGTATATAATAAAATAGCATTATAAATAATACCGTAAGGCGGGGTAATATAGCAACCAGAGACCGGAAAAAACATCGTATTTCACATTATAACCTGAAAAATTATTTTCCTAGGGCTACCGTTTCCCGGGGTTCTAATATATATATATATATATATATATATATATATATATATATATATATATATATATATATATATATCAATATTTTATAACAAAGCCAATATGTTTACATTTTTTATAATATTTTCTTTTGTCTATACATCTTTCTTTGAATGGCGTACGAACACCAACAACTCATCAGAGACAGAGTGAATGCTGATATAAGCACAAGTAATAAAAAATTAAAAAAGGAAGATGTTGCAATAAGACAAAGATGAAAGAATAAAAGAAACAATAAAATAAAATTGTAAAACGAAAAAAAAAAAAAAAATTAAAACAACACAATAAATTTCAAATGTCTGATAAAAAAAAAGTGACCAAAAACAAAGACTACCTGGACTCACATTTTAAAAGTGGATATTGCTTCGGACAAGATATGAAACCACTTTATGTAAAAGCGCTGTAAACGTTAGATAGATAGATTATTATATTATACTAGCAATATCTGGTATTAGCGTATATTCTATGTAAAAATGATAGAAAAATAATTATGTTTCGTTAGGGTTCGCACTAATATTCATTAAAAAAAATATGTCAGTCATTTAAGTTTTTATACACAAAATTATATTTTTATTATGGAAATGTCCCAAGACAAGGCATTAAGCATGATATAAAGAGCTTAAAAATATTACTTTAAGGTTAAACGTGTTAGATGGATCGATTATGACTCAGAAAGCAGTAATTATTTCCCCCTTGTCAGAAGGCTGCCGTAAATAATATCCAAAGTTTTCATTTTACTCTACTTAAATATATACTTCTTTTGGAGTTTTTTTTTTTTGCGCATACAAAAAAAAAAGTATAAACATGTTATTGATTTGCAAAAAAAGAATAAGCAGAGTACACATAAGTAATGCAGTAGTATTTTATGATATCAGTATTCGGGTTCGAATCTCACACAAGCCTAAAAACATTTTTAACCGAGTATGTATTTTACAAATTTCCAAACTATTCCTAGACGGCACAACCAAAATCAGGAGAGTATGTCAAAGTTATTGACAATTTTGCACAGCATATCAGCGTATGCTGAATTACAATCAAGTAAAGACTGTTGGATATTCATGATTACAACTTGGTGGATAGGCCAGGCATGAAGTACACCTACTTTGTACAAAATGTTACTAGATTGCAGGAAAAAAATGTGAATTTTATTAACGATTTCTTTACTGCAAATTCTTGGGGACCAGCATATATCTCAAGATGGATAATGACCTGTAACGCATCAACCGAAAATGTCATCTCTAAAAATAGTTTGACGCGTACTAAAAGGGGCACTAAAATAAAATATTACCCTAAAGAAGAGAAAGATTCTAATAACTTATCATTCATGTGTCAATGGCCACTTCCTTTCTGTGATGCAACATCCTGTACACGTTAATTTAATCACTGACTTCACCTCTGATTTTCTCTGTATTATTTATTTAATCTGAATTCACGTGGAAAATTCCGGTACTATTATTATTTTATTATAACGCGTATTTTATCATAAAAATATTACTATACACAAGCACACGCATTGGTAAAACAGAAATTACTTTTTTCAATATGGCCGCCGTATCTTAATTCCCAAATTACGAACCAGCTAATCCAAAAAATACCCATGTTGTATTTTAAGTCGGATTAAAAAGCATATACGAGGGGCGTGCAATAAGTAATGCCCTTGACCCACTTCCAGTTGTCTGATATAGCTGAAATTTTTATGATTTATATCTCTACGGGTTATGTGGCAAATTACAGCTCTGAACTAATTGTACTTTCTGTTTTACAGGTCTTTAAACTGAGTCAGGTGTGAAATGGAGCCTGTTGAATGTCGAGCAGTGATCCGGTTTTGGTATTTGAAAGGACGCACACCACAGGAGACTTTTGATGAAATGAAAGAAACTTATGGTAATAATGCCCCATCATATGACCTTGTAAAATGCTGGCATCGTGAATTCAAACGTGGCCGGAAGTCTGTGGAAACATCTCCCAGACCTGGCCGCCCCCTTCTGCCATTGATGAAGCATCTGTCCGTTAAGTTAAGGCTGCCATTTTGGAAGATCGGCGCATTACGATTCGCCAAATAGCCTAAGATGTCAAGATTAGTACATGATCTATGGAACCTATCATTTATGACCATTTGCATATGCATAAGGTGTCTGCCAGATGGATTCACCGGTTGTTCACACCATTCCAGAAGCGAGAACGCGTCGAGTGCTCGAGGATGAATTTGGAGATGTGCCAAGAAGATGAGTCAAAGTTTTTCAAAAGACTGATTACACAGGATGACACCTGGGCCCATCACTATGATCCAGAGACCAAATCCCAGTCAATGCAGTGGAAGCACTTGGACTCACCACCTCCAAAGAAGGCAAGGGTGCAGCCCTCCGCTGGCAAGGTCATGCTCACAGTCTTCTGGGACCAGGACGGAAGTGATGACAGATTTCCTGGCAAAGGGTACCACAATTACAGGAGCCTATTATGCTTCACCTTTGAGGACATTAAAGGAAGCTATCAACATCAAGAAGCGGGGCAAGATCAGCAAAGGTACTCTTCTCCTGCAAGACAACGCCCCGGTCCACAACTCGCATGTCGCCAGATCAGAAGCACAAGCGTGTGGTTATGAAATCCTCCTCCATCCTGCCTACTCTCCTGACTTTTCACCCTCTGACTGTCACCTCTTCCCAGCCATGAAGTTGTTTTTGAAAGGAAAGCGTTTCCCAGATGATGCAGCCTTGATTTCTGATGTCACGTCATGGTTATAGAACCAACCTGGCGTGTTCTACAAAAACGATCTCCAGAGCTGCCTCAAACGATGGGAGAAATGCATAACTATGGGTGGTTCCTATGTAATGAAAGACTAATAACTGTGCTAAGTTTCGTTGCTCTACTGCTATGGGAAGTGGGTCAGGGGCATTACTTATTGCACGCCCCTCGTATAATTTGAATTTAAGAAATAAAAGCAAGTTTAATTTTATAAAATAACTTTTAACAAAAGATCAATCAATTTTATTTTTATAATTGAAATTAAAAAAAAAATATTTTTAATAGTTTAAGTAGTAATAATAAATAAGAAATAAGACTTTTTTTTATATAAATGATAGAAATAAAAAGTTCACCAAAAGTCATGTGGTGCAAAATAATTCGAGTTCTTTTTTTATCAACACCGGTTCGCAATTTTCGATTTTAGATATGGCAGCCATGACGAAGTGAATACTTTCTACTTTCTAAACACATTTAATGTGAAATAACAAACTATAATAGTAGAGATTAAAGGTTTGGTTTGGTTTGGTTTGGTTTGATTGTTTGCGACATATCAAGCCTTTTCTGGTTAAATGCCGAATCCAGTTATTTTTGAAACAGTTTTTATGCTTCAAGTTCTTTATATCTTTAAATATTTATTTTTAGAGTTTGGTTTGGTTTGGTTGTTTCTGTTTTACGGCATATCAACCCTTATCGGATTATTTAATGCCGAATGCAATTATTTTGGAAATAGTATTCATGTTGCATCCAGTTATTTTGTAGAAGGTTCTTATTTTTCAAACTCTTTGTGTCTTCGATTGCCAGTTTGTAGTGTTTGGTTTGGTTGTTTTATAGTGGATTTTATCGTGTTTTTTTTTGTGTTCCTTGCCCTGCAGAACATGAATGAGTTTTGCAAAGGGAGAGGGAAAGGGTTACAGTATTAATGTTTGGCACATTTTAAGTTAGGGAACCAGTCAAGAAGTGGGGGAGATAGAAAGAGAAAGGGGAAATAGGAAGCACGAAAAGTGGGGGAAGGTGGGTTGTTGTTTTTATTTTGGGTTTTGCAGGACATAATTAAGTTTTTCAAAAAGAAGCGTAAAAAACAAAAAACATCACTGTTAGATGCATTTCGTCTCAGGAAGCAAATATCTTCAGACAGCCTGATCTGGTAGCACCAGGAGATTAAATGAAGATCGGGTGAAATATGAAAGAATAAAAATAGGGAAAGAAAGTGAATAAGAAAGACAATTTTAAAGAGAGAGAGAGAGAGAGAGAGAGAGAGGGGGGGATTGATGAAACGTTCCCTACACATAAAGAAATTAGGCATCATCTTCAAGATTTAAAAGAACTAAAGTTTGCCAACCTCTCCCATCCCTTCGCTTTTAGAAAAGTCGACACACTCGGCACGCTAAAAACGCAAAGATTAACAGACCGGTGACAGTCACCTACTTAAGTGAACCCCAGCGATTTTAACTGACGGATTAGCGTTAATCTGCAACCCCTCATACGCCCATCACAAGCAGCGCCACCACCGCCGACGGCCATCTTGTGATTAGGACGCCGTTAAGAGAGAAGACGTTTTGAGTGGGTAATCCATTTATTGGCAATTCAACTAGTTTAGAAGCGCGGCCTTATTGTTGTTGGCGGTGGCGATAGTGGCGGTAGTGGACACTCGTCAGTGCCGGGCGTGCAAAGCGATGCAGTGCCCCGGCTTTTGGCCTTCTTCCACATGCCAGTGGTCAGTCGGTGACTATTGGCGCTGCATCACCCGTTTCCAGGGTCACCGCCACCCATCCGCCCGGCATCCTCTCGCATCCGTCCGGCCAATTCACCGCTAACACACACTATTACAGATAATTCAGACACTATGCTAATCTTACACGGGAGCGAACGCTGGAAGCATAACACGATTTAGGTTCGTTTTTCAAAACAAATCATTGGAAAGAAAGATGCAGATACACGTAAGCGAAACTTTAAAAGGACGTGAGTTATTGGTTTATGCATAACAACATGTCAAAGTAGATAAGCGCGTGTACGTAGGTATGTTGTCGAATAGTTACAATGCGTGCATCATAAACAGTGGGTCACGGGTTCTATCCCGCCTCGCCGTACATTTTGGCAAGTACCTGAAAAACCATAGGGTTAGGATCAACTTTAGCCTTGTGAGTGAAATTACTTACGACGAACTGTTTAGAAGAGGCCGTCGCATTGAAAAAATGCAAGGTCAAGCTTTCTCAACCCAAAGAATAATGCATGATGGATATGTATGATATAATACCTTTACGAACCATCCTTTTGAAGTTAAAACTAGCGGGGGCGTCCGACGTTGCCCGGATGCTGATTCAATGCTCTGTTGAATTATATATATATATATATATATATATATATATATATATACATATATATATATATATATATATATATATATTTGTGTGTGTGTGTGTGTGTGAGATATAATGTAGGGTACTCATTTCAAAAGTTAAAAAAAGAAAATGACTTGGATGGTTCGAAACCAAAACATTTAACGCTCCAGCCGTGTTCCCATCTTAGCTATCGACAGATAGATAAGTAAGATTTCAAATTAAAGCACTTCAAACTATAAATGAATTTGCGTATGATTACTATTTATCTCCCCACCGCAAAAAAAAAAAAATATTGGCAGTGAATGTAAAATTTTAAGCACATTGTATAATGTTGTTTTACCTGTATGTTGATCTTATAGGCAATATTGGCTTTCCAGAAAACAAAAAACAAACAAATATATAAACATAAAATTAATCGCATGCAATTATTCTTAAATGAAAGTCGTTTAAGTTAACGGAAGAAATTTAACCGTTTTTTTACTATTTGCATTTTGTTAGTGATGGACCACAACAGCACAAACGTAATCCGAAATTAAAAAAAAAATACAAAAAGTAAAAAATTAAAAAAAAATATATAAATTAAAACATTTATACATGTTTTCAATTGTTCCAGAAAAAGACGGGCAAAGGTTAAGTCTAAAAAATGCTTGAATTGCAGTTTTCAGTGATTAATTTTTAAACGTGTCTCTCTCACCTACCTAGGGAAGCAAATAACTTCATAATACTATAAAACAGTACACACATTCTTCAAACCAATAAAAGAAAACACACATACATACACACACACACATCCTACCCTAAAGGAAAAGAAAAAAGCACAAGTAGAAAGAGAGAGTGAGAGAGAGAAACACAACACAGGAGTGACTACAGGCCAATAAAACAGTAATAAAAATTGAACATTCCAATGAATAGTAGACACTTACACGTTTCCACCTCTTGGAAACATTTCAAATGAACTACGAAAATGCTATTTTTACATCTCCAACACATTTTGAAAATAATTTCTTAAGAGGACGCTTCACAGAAAGTCTGAAACACGTTAAAATGATTTCAATGATTTAAAAACATTATTACAATGATCTAAACATAATTCTCAATGAAAAACCAAGATACGGAATAATAAAATAATGTTAAAACTACACATTGTTGGTAACTACCCCCTTATTTGAATATACATCTTTCTTTCTTTGGAATTTCTTAACCCATTATGTATATATATATATATATATATATATATATATATATATATATATATACTAGGCTACCCGTGACCGTTGGGTCAGTATGTTATATTAGCTATAGAATTCATGCATGAGTGTGACACTTGTGACGCAAAGAAAATAGTTTTTTGTGGCATAACAGAAACATTTCTATGAAAGTATATTAAAATGACAAAGAATACAGATGAATTTCTATGAGTCGTTCTGTTTATAATTGTTTAATCTTGAAAAAAAAATTACAGCCATTGAATTATAAGTGGTTTGCAATACTTATAGATAAATGTGCACTGAACAGATACCATAATACTTAAAGAAAAAATTCAAATTTTGATATATTATTTTTAAATGAAATTGTTAGTTGAAAGTAAAGAATAGTTAAAAACACCCTATCCATGTTAAGAATGTCATTTTAAATACAAAATGAAAATAAAATGTAACATTTTCATTTATTTTAAACAAACATCTATGACCCATAATAAATAATAAGACCAATAAAACTAATTAAGACAATGCGGAAATGAACGATGTAAAAAAAACCCAGAAAGTATTAACCATTGTTTATTTGGATAATTTAAACGCGACCCCCCCCCCAAAAAAAAAAAACAGTTGGGACGCTGAAAACGTTCAAAGTAAAACTACATTTCTTAAAATTATCATTTTCGGGGTTATTTATTTATGTTCGTAGTGTAGAAGAAAATTTATGTATGTTTATGTACGCATACGCAACCGGAAGTCGTAAACCGGATGTTGGGTTACAGCACCCATTACAAGGACATTTGAGTTTTATAATTATATAGATATAGATATAGATATATATAAATTCGTATTCCTGTCTGTTTGTTTGTTCACAATTTGATTAATATATACAAAAGGTCCATTACTTTAATATTTCTATATATAGTATGGTTCTTTCAAAATATACGATTAAGAGGTTATCTCATTTGCATATATATTAAGGAAAAACGATGTTATTAAATAGCTGTATGTTAGTTTAAGTTTCTAGCGAGAGAATTGTTTTAAGTGTTCTATTTAAGTTTTTAAGAACTGATTATATAAAGTTATTAATTGAATTTAAAAATATTCTTAATGCTGCAATATTTTAAGTTATAAATTTATTATATTTTTAACTAGGATATCTTATTCGTTTCCTTTCAATTTTAACAACTGGTCCTTTACTTTTCCATGTTTAAGCTTAACCATATCACTTTTCATGCGCGCATTTTTTTTAATTTTTCCAGGCTTCCAATAAATTCGCGTGTTCTTTGTGTAATTTCAGTCTTATTTTTTCTCCATAAACAACATAAACATATATGTAATAACAATGTACGGCACTTGACTGCTTTCAATAAAATCCTCCCAATTATCTTTTATTCTCTCTGTTTCACTTGTTACTTCTCTTTTCGCGAGAGCGGTGAATTAGTAGCAACAGTAGTCGCTGAAACGACGTGTTGCCATGGAAACCAGTCATAAACAAAATGCCGCTCACCTCCTTACGGTTTTTTACGATTTTTAAAACCAGTAAATTCATCATCACTTTTGTTTTACTGAACGAAAATTGAATTTTTTTTTTTCACAATATAACTGAGAAGGCGATCTATAAACTGCTATAATTGGTTGACATTTAGTCGAAAAATGAGTGAATGGTGAAGATTTAAAGCAGTTCTAAGTGATTAAAACTGCCACTTAAGCATATATTCAGATTACCGTGTTTAAATGATATTCCGTATGATTATACTTATTGCTTTCAAGCAATTTCTCTACATACTCAAAATATTTATGCACTGCCCTCAATTTATCCACTGAAATTTTAACACTTGTATGTTATATCCCATATCAAGTCTCCCTCAAATTTTTTAATGATGTTTTAATAGAAATATTCGACAAAATTAAGATTATCTATATGTGTTGTGTTGATGTCCTTGCACCAACTCTTATACTACAGAAATGCTATCATATTTAATAAGACTTAACCCAAACAAATAACACGGAATTAATAATCAGCATAAACTTACACTTTAATTTTAACTTTTTGTCATAATTAGAATCAATAGTTTTCTCTACTATATTAAAGCACTCTTAATCATAACTTCTACACCACCAATTCTAAACTCTTACAAGTTTCAACCTCTCCCAACCACCAAATACATTATAAATTTAAACAGTAAAGAATATGCACCGTTATATAACATAATCTTAAAGACGAATTCCACCAGACTATCAATTCATGTGTAATCACCTTTTTCTTCCCCATATTCCCTCTGCTTCACTTTTTTTTGTTTTCAAGTAAGATCTTTGACTTACTTGTTGTTTCATCAAATACTTTTGCATGCAAAATCCGATCCCGCATTTTGCTAATTCCTACCCTCTGATGAGAAGGAAAGTATTTCTTCGAAACTCCGCGGATTAAAGACTATCCACTTATCTAGTATTTCCTTTTCAGATTAAATATGTTTTTAACTCATTTCAAAGTTGTTTTTTTACATGTTTTATTAACTGTTTGCTCGTATATATATATATATATATATATATATATATATATATATATATATATATATATATATATATATATATATATACATGTGTGTGTGTGTACATATACATATATATGTATATGTGGATATCTTCAGGTCAATTATCTGAACTTATATCTTGATTTATTTTATCTTTTGCCGTTAACATCTTTTCTTCTATTTTTTTATAATCCATTATTCTTTACATTTCGAATTGTGAATTTTACTTTAAACACTTTCTTCCGACTATTATTACCATTATTAATCACTATAATTATTATTAAAAATTATCATTAGCAATTATCGTAAATATCGAAATCACCAACATATTTATCTCCAATTAGTTTCTATTTTTAATTATCACTATCACAATTAGAGTAGATGATTATATCTAAGCATAGAGATAAATTAATTATATACATTTTGAGATATTATTGTTATTATTATTGATATATAACTTTCAAAGCTTCGCGTTGTAAATAAGTAAAGAAAAACGATGATGGGAAGTGGGAGTAAGGTTGGGGGAGTGGACGGGAATAGGGTTGAGTAGGAAAGAGAAAGACATGCCTTAGAATCACCACCAATAAAGTATTTATAATTTCTCCTTTTCATTCTTCCTTTCTCCCTTCGTTTCTTTCTTTTTTCTTTTCTTCCTTTCCTCCTTCCGTCTTTGCCTGTTTTCTTTATCTCTTTACTAATATATGTAGGTATCACGCTGGTGGGGCGGGGATATACAAAAGGACACCGTAAGTCGTACATTTTCTCACCCCATAAAAATTCTAGTCAAATTATAAGCATTTTTATAACTGAGTAACCGTGATTAAATCTGAAACCCTTTTAGTCTAGATATGTCAAATTACCATTCTCCTACTTATTGAACCTATACACATTAGTATGTTTAAGATTTAGAGCGACCATCACACACACATACGAATTATATTCTTTATAGTCTTCCATTACCTCTATCGCGATCTTTAATCCCCCACCCTTTCCTTTTCATTCCCATATCTGAGCAGAGACTTAAATCCGCATTATTGGGCCTTATTTACATACAACCAAATCTTATTTTTCACAACATTTGACGGAACCTCCTGGTATTAACCCCCTGTGACGAATAAGACCTGGTATTTTCATTGCAAACTTTGCTTTCGTATAAGCTGTATTGCCTAAAGAGGTCTCTAGTTACTGGAAACTAGCTGACCGAAATATGCTCATGACTGTGTAGCTACTTACTGCTTGTGTAAAAACAAACAAAGAGTATATATATATATATATATATATATATATATATATATATATATATATATATATATATATACTAGCAGTGCCCCCATCATTGCTCAGTAGTAAAATACGCGGAAATATGATATTTTGATTAATGCAGATTTCGTATCTATTATTATATTATACTGAACTCAACATATAGTCATGATTTTAAAAGTTTCTAAAAAAATGACTAGTGCGCCACCACCGAGATTTGAAACCAAAACGTTTAGTTTCCGATTTATTTTTGCCTCTGTCATTAATGACTGACCTATGAAGACATGTTTCCTGCAAGGCTAAACGTTAAAACATGAACCAATAGCTACTACGTTATGCATGCATATTCGTAATACCGGCGTTCGCCCTTCACCTGACAAATTTAATTTTTTTCATAATTTTCACATTTTTTTGTACCAATTCTCCCGGGCTAAAACTCAAATATAAAGGTTTGCATGGGTTTAAATACCTTATATGAATTTTCATGTCTGTAGGCCAAAAACTGACAGAGGAGTCTGGTAGGAAAATATTTTTAAAGAATAATATATACGTATAAATGAATATATATAGAAAGAGTTATGTGTTTACCTTTTTACGCAAATATTACGTAAGTATAAATCATGTCGAATATCTGCATGAATATAATTACACGTGATAGTTAACTAAAGATGATCACCCCATAAGAAAAGCGAAAACGCTAATAGAGAATTAATTAAAATGAATGTTTAAAAGAATATGCAAATTAGCTAAATCTTTTACGAGTGAATGCAATTCCAAGACCAATATATAATGAAGATGTATTTCTTTCTAAATAAATAGAAAAAAGGGGGTTTAATATGGATATCAATACACACACACACACACACAAAAATTACATTTACATGAGTATATATATATATATATATATATATATATATATATATATATATATAACATAAAAATCTTGATATTGAAAATTTGTTCAAATTTTCAAAAACCTCTCATAAACCTATAAAGACTATATAAAAAAATCTTAATTATTCAACAAAGAGTACAAATAAAACAAGAAAACACTTATTCCATGGAGTTTCCAAGAATGTAGTTCTTCTCATCAAAGGAAAGAGGTTTGCAAAATATACAATAAATTTTGCAGATTAATGCATAACAGGAAACAAATAATATGAAGTTTATCATATTTGCATCCAAAAAGTCATTTAAGAGTTTGAGACAGTTTGAAAGGATTCGAGGGGATTGAGAGAGCAAGAAACGGGAAAAAAGAGAAAAAGGTATGTTAAAAATCTAATGGGAAAGACGGTAAAATCCAGAACAGGAAAAATCCGAAATGGGTTTGTTGAAAATGTATTAGTGATCAATGAGAAAGCAGAAATATAACTATAAATGTCCAGGGTAAATTGGAGCCTCAAGAAAAATCATCAAGTTGAGGATAAGTCAAGACATGCAACGTTTTTTTTTTTAATAAGTGATCAAGGAAAAAGAGGGTGTTTCAATGAATATACCAAATGAGGTCAGGAAAAGAGGTGGCTAGAGAAAAGGAGAGAAAAATGAAAATAGGAGTAAAAGAGAAGAAAGGATATTAAAAACCAAGAGGACAGAGGAGAAAGAGAAATAGACATAGTTGAGGTGGAGGCGAGAGAGAAAGAGGGGAATGAGGAAGGTAAAGAGTCATCTTTCTAAATCTAAGAATCAATCAAGGTAAGAAAGAATCAATTTGACCCAGACCGGAAAAGTGATTAATTTTAATGCTGGATTATTAATTATAATTATAAATGTATGGATGCACATATATACATATATAAATATATAAATCCATATACACACATATATAAAAAAATAAAATATAAAATAATGTGAGTTAATAAAGTTAATAGTTTGGAGGAAGTAATTATACTTTAGATTTAAATATGCAGAGGTGACAAGACTTAGAACCTGGAGTGTAAGACTTAGACTTTTTAAGAATAGCCCAATTTATAGAAAAGGGGATGTTTTTAGATTTATTTTTTTTCTTATTTAAAGCGGTTAGGGAAGTTCTCTGGTTATTATCTGTGATTTCATTATTAAAGGAAGAATTGTGGTTAGATATTTTAACTTTTAGTAATGTTGAAGTGGCGCCAATATAAGTATATATTTTACCTAGTGTTCGTGTGGTGTTTATAGTATGTGGATTCTGTTAGGATTTGGGGTAGGATTTAAGGTTAAATTTAATTAGCAATAGTAGATTCAATTTGTACTGGGATATTTTGATATATATTCAGAGATGAGATTTAAGTGTTATAAGTGTGTCGTGTGAAAAATGAAGCCGGTTTTTATTATTAACTAGCGGGGGTACCCGGCGTTGCCCGAGTGTTTGTTTCCGGGACGGGGGGGGGGGTTAAAAAATGTTATGGTAGGTAAGTAGGAAGGATCAAACCCGGAGTCATGAGTAAAAGTAGGAAAATAAAGTGTGAAAAAAAAAAAAAAAAAAACATCTGCAACGTTAACAGTTCGGCCACCAAGAAAAGTCCATTCCAGTTGTTTAGGAAAAAAAAAAAACGACTACGGTTGGTCGGCGCGAACGTGAAAATATAATGTGAATTGTCCAGCACGCTAACCACTACGCCACAGAGCACTGCAGCTTAGTTTAGTGATTTTAAATAACTTCACATGAAAGAACTACGAAGCCAAACCGGTGTTCTCTTCTCAACTGTTCCTTGTGAACGTTCGCCAAACGGTGTTAAGTGGTGGCAGGGGGAGGAGGAATTTATTAGAGAGAAAATATTTTACCACTTCCATTAATCTTAACCGATTTTGGCCGTGACTTCTCAGCAGAAAAAGTATAGAAATCTAAGATTATCGAGGAATTTGAGAAATAATAAGCCTATAACACACCTCAGATATTGTTCTGCCGTTTGTGCATATTATATTTGCATGAAATATCTTGATTTTTAATCCTATTAATGTCAAAATCAGACGGGAAAAAATGAGTTCATTTTTTATATAGAGAAGAGAAGAGAAGAGAAGAGAAGAAGAGAAGAGAAGAAGAGATGTTATCATTGCTATTATTATTGTAGCCATCATTTCTATATTCATCAATATTGATATTATTATTTGTACTGTTGGTTGAGACGTTGTTATTTGTGAGTAAAGCGATCTGTGGATCGTCCGATTCAGTAATTGGAGTTGTATTTTGAGTAGTAAACGGATGGAGAATTTCTCTCATGGGAGGATTATTTGCAACTACTGTAGAGTATTTCCGAGGTAAATCAGTAGCAGTACATGAATATATGACACCCCGAAATCAATATATATATATACATATATATATATATATATATATATATATATATATATATATATATATATATATATGTGTGTGTGTGTGTGTGTGTGTGTGTGTGTGTGGGTGTGTGTGTGTGTATACTGGTCAGTTGCATTATATTGACCAAAGGAAACAATCTGTCGACATTTATTTTATTTTTTATTCTCACAAGTGCTCACATTTTTATCCTTTTACGCCTTACGCACGTTTCGCAATTAATAACGAAAGATATTGCCTTTTGTTTAGTCAGCTGTTATTCTGAGACTTGCTGTTGAATAGAAAAGTCAAAAAGTTGGATAAATCTGTGCCGAATGAATTGAACGATAATAAAAAAAAAAATCATCGTTTTGAAGTGTCTTCTACGCTCCTTCTCCGCAACAAAAACCGACCCATTTCTCGAGCGGGTTGTGATGTGTGATGAGAAATTGACCCTCTACAACAATCGACGACGTTCGGTGCAGTGGTTGGATGCCGGAGAAGCTCCACAACACTTCCCGAAGCTGAAATTACACCAAAAAAGGTTATGGAGACTGTTTGGTGGTCTGTGACCGGTCTCATCCATCACAGCTTCTTGAATCCGGATGAAACGATTACGGCGAAGTACTGCTGACAACTTGACGAAATGCATCAGAAGTTCCAGCGTATGTGCCCGAGATTTGTCAATATGAAGGGACCAATTCTCCCCCATGACAACGCCCCCCGCATGTTGCTCAACTGACCCTGCAGAAGCTAAACAAATTGGGCTACGAGACTCTACCTCATCCGCCACATTCACCGGACCTCTCCCCCACCGATTATCACTTTTTCAAGCATCTTGATACCTTCCTGCACAAAAAATGCTACAAAAGCCGAGATGATGCTTAATCAGCATTCAATGACTTCATCGCTTCCAGAACTCTGGATTTTTATGCTGATTGAATAAATAAACGTGTTTCTCGTTGGCAAAAATGTATCGATTCTAGTGGTTCTTATTTCATTAATAAAGTTTGTTATGAAAAAAGTTATGATCTTTTGAAGTTGAACGTAAAAGAAAAAGAAAAAGAAAAAGAAAAAAAACAAGAACAAAACGATATTTTTGCACCAACCTAATAGTTCGAAATTCCATATGAATTTCCAAGTTCGATATGGAGCTTTGCAAGTTCAAAAATACCGGACTTTTGAAAGAAACAAGTCTGACACGAGCTCATTCAATATTTTATGAACTGCTTAAAGGAAATTTATTGAAAAACAGAGTCCGAGAGCGACGGGATTATGCTATTTACTTTAAGAATTAAAAGTTCCAGTAAGAGTTGAGAGTGATGTTTAGTCAGGCACCCTAATCTGTCACTCACCGTTTTTGTACATTCAGATCTCGAGACTTGTTATCCTATATTATATAAACAAGTGTCTAGCGACAGATTAATCTGGTTAATCGATATCGAACGTTTCATCGATTTACACTGGATCGATATGTTTATTGGGGTTTTCTACTTACAGATCCTCAAATTTCAGCGCTGATGTCAAATCTCTAGTGTCCAGTTGTGTCGTTTCGATACAGAATTACAGTAGAATAATCAAATTTTTAAATGTTCACCCCTCCCCACGCACACATCTGCCGGATTATAAATTTATAACACTTCAAATATCTATTGGATATGTTCTGTATGCCGCTCAGGGCACTCTTTATTGTCTTGACAGAATCGATTTCTAAATCTAGTATAAATTAGTATGAATTAGAAATAATATATTGCAAATAATATAATAAAATATTGACCCCAACCGAGAGACAAAAAACCCAACAAAACCCCCATAATATTTGATGGGAGTTTACTGTTTTGTCTCTCGTCGGGGTCAATATTTTATTATGTTAGTTATAATATATAATATATTCATTTATATTAATTTATACCAATTTACAACTAGAGCTATGACAACAGAATATTCTTTTCGTTGTTTTGACTTTCGAGTATATATCCTTCACAGTTAGACACAGTTAATCAATTCATTAACCAAATCACTCTATCTAAAAACATACAAGATATTAACTGATATACACTCGAGAGGCAAAATAATGAAAAGTATATTCACTTGTCATAGCCCTATTTATAACCAATGTTCAGCCCTATTTATAACTAATGTCCAGCCCTATTTATAACTAATGTTCCGTCCTATTTATAATTAATGTCCAGCCTTATTTAAAACTAATGTTCAGCCCTATTTTTAACTAATGTCCAGCCATATTTAAATCTATTGTTCTGCCCTATTTATAACTAATGTTCAACCCTTATTATAACCAATGTTAACTATCTTCTAATTAATTTTATTAGTTTTTCTTGTTACAGTTGAGATGTTAACCGTTTGCAGTGGATTTTACCCTACTACGCATTCTATTGGACTATATAGCATACATATGTACATATGAGCTTCAAATTTTTTCTTTGCCTTGGATTATACCACTATATTATTCATGGCTCTTGGTTATACTATAGTGCTTCTACTTATCTTCATTTAGCCTGGACTTTGTTTTGGAATATCCTTAATTCCTCTCGCCGAGTTATAAATGTATCTGCCTTCAAGTATTTCAACAAGAGTCGGATACATTCAAAGGTGAAAGATGCAGTTCAGAGCACTTTTCGCTGACTTGACAGAATCTAGAATTGACTTCAAAATCTACTTTAGAGGGAGTGACCTCTTTCGTTTCTTACATCCTGGTTTGCACAGAAGACACGTTGCTAGTTTATCTATATATTCATGGAAGATCCTCCACTGAACTCAAATTTCTGCCTTATCTTTGTAAGACGTCCAGAGTAAGAACTCGTCTTACCACCACAACGGAGAGAAACATTCCTTTCTTCCTCGGTGTGCCTAGCGCCAACCGAACATTTCACAAACTTAGATTATTCACTTATCTAAAACTGTCCCCACACGTATTCGAACTTGATCCTGGCAATAATTCCATCCTATTAACCTTTATCCCCGACTAGCATCTGACTTTGACAAATAGTGACCATTTAGTAAAATATCGTGTACTTATTTCCTAACTGAAATACACGTATCGCGAATGCTCCAAAATGCTGAAACAAACTTAGACCCTTTAATGAAAATACAGGGCGAAGGATTAAATTGTCGCACTAGAAAAGACGGCATGACTCCATTTCCCTTTGATGAAAACCGTTTATCTACTAGTTGACTAGTTGTGTACAAATCTCAAGAGCGTTAAGAGGCTTCTATCATGTCTGAAAATTACACAATGTTCAACGAGCGAGATTACAGATGTGCCGCTGTACAACTTATGCTCTCTACCGATCAAAGTTATGACAATAGGACCCTTACAATGCAAACCCGGACGGCTCAACGCTTGAGGGCACAGCTCAATGAAGTTTCCGGCCATGGTAATGGTCTTTGATGTGGTTTCAAGTGAGGGCTACATCATGGCACCACATATCTTCGAAGCCGGCGTGAACACCAAAGTGTATCTGGATGTGCTGAAGAGTGTGGTGATCCTCTGGTGACATCAGGTGGCTGCTGGCAGACCCTGGGTGTGGCAGCAAGACTCGGCGCCGTCACACAAGTCCAAAAAAACCCAGACTTGGCTTCAGAAAGAGTGTTACGACTTTGTAACATTCTGTCACTGACCTTACTTCTCCCCCGAACTGAACCTGCTGGACTACTTCGTTTGGTCATACGTCGAAAGCATCACCTACATAACCTCCCACAACACCGAATCGAGCCTGATCGCCGCTATTCGCCGAATATTTGTTGAGCTTCCGCCGGCGCTTGTAGAAAAGGCAGGCTCTCAGTTCCGGGCCCGTATAGAGGCAGTGATTGAGGCTGAAGGCCGCTACATTAACTGGATGTCATCTCTATTGCATAATCAAGTTACCTGAATTGATTTTTTTTCAATAAAGGTTTTAAAATAAAGCTGTAGGGGTGTTTTCTTTAGGGCGACACATTTATCGTTCCACCCTGTACGAAAATAAATTAAACAATACCAATTGTCATCGAGAAACTGTGAAAATAGAGCTGATAAAACGGAACTTGTAATGTTTCGATATACAAAACAGTTTGACACATTAGTAGGTAAAAAGAAAAAATTAAATAAGAATTAAATATAGATTTTTTAAAATGTACGTAGAATGTCATTTTGTTTAATTATGTCAAAATTCATTTATATCTGCATTTATGCATTTTTTTATAGGAAATGTTTCCGAATCATTTGATTTCTTTGCGCTGTGATATTGGTTGGTGCACAAGATCGCCTGCGATTTTTTTTTGTGGGGATATTTGAAATCAAATGTATTCAGCTCTCGCTCTCAATCTATTGAATTAAAATGAGCTGAATTTTGATTTTTGATTTTTCCACAGGAATCACCACTTATCAAGGCTCGGAGGCCACTCGAGGATAAGGGTTAATTGGTTGGTGGTTTTTGTTTTACGGCATATCAACCTTTTTCAGGTTATTTAATGCCGAATCTAGTGATTTTGAGGAACGATGTTTTTAATGGAGTATATTTGTTTTATAAGTCGGATTCTATTTAACCCATAGTTGGGACCCTAACAGATACTACCACTCTGGGTCAGAGTGGACCTGGGAGCAATGCCAATTAAAGGGTGGCTCCACACTCCCCAAGGCCCGCAAGCTGGGTTCTCACCATAGGATATAGTTTTAGGTCACTGT
The DNA here is from genome assembly GCF_053919585.1 of Euprymna scolopes. Taxonomy (NCBI): domain Eukaryota; kingdom Metazoa; phylum Mollusca; class Cephalopoda; order Sepiida; family Sepiolidae; genus Euprymna; species Euprymna scolopes. The sequence goes on along the minus strand of NC_136486.1, from coordinate 103,253,097 downwards.
TTATACCTTCTCTCTTTTAAATTTATTTATTTAATGTATTTTAATTATATATGCGTATAAATTGTCTTTAACTCTTTGCTTCCATGCGAGCCGTCTGTAGTTAGAACTGGACTCGAAAAACGAATAGCCTCGGCAAAAGAATACCGAACAGGAGCGAGGATTTATCTTTTTTTTTCTACTATAGAAGACAGAAGAACTTTATTTAAGTAGTATACTTAATATCTGCAATCACCGTACGCTTGCTTGTATTAAAGTGTCCTCCATGATATCCATACCAAACCACTGAACTTGGCTTATAATTTAACTATGACTATATTTGTAACTGCAATATACATAATCTTAGCTGTGGTACTAGGGCTAATTTTATGAGTAGATGCAACACTCTATGCCTGACCTTAATGGCTACAATTCCGAATCCCAACGAACTAGTTGTTCCTCCTATTGTTATATAGTTATTATTATTATTTTTAGTGCGCGTATGTTACGTGAGTTCTTATTTAGTGTTCTTGTTTGTATTAGAACGTCTTAGAGTGATAGACAGTCTTAGGAGAGTTCATGTTGTAAGTGTTCATATTGTAAGACAGAGATGGGAGATATAGAGACATTAACACATTAGTGAAATATATATAAATAGAGAGAGAGAGAGAGAGAGAGAGAGAGAGAGAGAGAGAGTTTATAATTGAGAGCCACTTTCCTTGGAGAAAGTGTTTTCATATCTAGATAGACAGACCGATAATTGAGAGGTTTGCATTTATGCCGATGGATTGACAAGTTGGCATTTATGCTTTGACAGTTCGTATGAACGGGAGTGTTTGTATAACATAAATAGACACATTTACTTTCTAACACATATATTTTTTAGATGATGAATTTCAAATAGTTTATACACATAAATAGACAATACCCTCCTGACTCCCTCTCAGACTTCTCTCTCTCTCTCTCTCTCTCTCTAACTAAGTAACTCTCACTTCCTATATTGAGAAATCTATGCATGTCCGGCCACGTGACCACAATTCACGTGCCATCAACATGCGCGACCTGCATGTTTCCGACATTTTGATTTCCCAATAACCTATTTTTTCTTTTGTTGTTTTCACAAAGGAATTCAACCTGCATATCTAATTGATTTTACCCATATTTTATTATCCACATTCTTTTAACAATGAATAGTTTATTTATTATTTATTTCATCAGAATTAACAATTTACTGAACATTCCATTTAAACCTATTGTTCTTTAAAACCTATTTCCAGGGTTCGATTTCTGCTTTCTCTCATTTTATTTTCATTTTAAGTAGATCTCTCTATTTTTATACTTACATGAAAAGGGGACAGCCCTTATCATGTAACACTATAACTGGGGGGAAAAAACCTTACAGTTAGCTACGAAATTTTAATATGCATCTTACCTCCAAGACGATTGCGTTTGTCTTACCTGCATGCAAAAAAAAAAAAAAAAAATTCCCCCCTTTCTTCAAACTAAATCTTACCTGTAACTCAAAAATCCTAATGGAGATCTACTATCTGTAAATAAATAACCCCTTTTCTCTTGAACGCTAACAATCTACTCCTTCCCACCTAGCCGCCACTAAACTCCCACATTGCACCACATTTGTAGTGGAATCGCTAACTTCCAGCCCCTAACCCTCACATGCAAACTGTTTTAATAGCCATCACTACACATCTATACATTTCTACCTCTAAGGCATGCATTAGAGCTCATTCCTATCCAGTAAGGGATTTAACAGTCTAAGCACTCAGAGGCAGGTATTTAACAGCCAAAGTACTCAGAAGCAAAGCGATCTGCATTACATAAGTGTCTCCTCGAGAGTTTTGCAACGATTAATACGAAATTGAACCGACACTCATTGTTATGCAAAATATCCCATGACTCTTACTTGAAAATACCTACAACTTCAACTCTATTCGCACCTACTGAAAACCTGCCCATATATCTATTCAGCTAATTACGCATGACTCCAAACTTGCTGTTTTATCCATACTATATTGCACCTACATCTTAACCCTCCTATCATCTAAAATAGTTTGGGCACAACTCGTAGCTCAATTCTTAATACCTACTCATACTGTAACATTATCCTAGACCTAAGCTAACATGAATAAAATAAATAAAAAGGGTAAGACTCAAACCACATTATCTCCTCCCTAACAAGCCTTCTTACAATCATAGATGCTTACACTGCATGAACTCTACTCACCCCTTTATCCATTAACAATTAAATAGCAATGCCCCTAAATCACTTTCAGGAGTGTAACTAATCAGATATAACCTCCACAAACTAACCCAGTAACACTAACTAACCACGCGGGGTCGCAGAAATACCTTGATTAGAACCTAGGCGCGGAGCAAACCCTCTCAGTGCTGACGGACCCAGTAGGTCTTCCCAGATCATCCGTCTAGGAGAAGGAAAACTCTGAAACTAAACCAAAGGGGAGGGAGGCCTCTTCAGTCTTGGATGACAACCTTCCTAGAGCTGGTGACTCAAACAAATTCACCGGTTTGCAAACCTAAACTGCTTAAGGAGTAGATAGGCTCTGTCTATCGCTCGGCTTCCATACTCCTTCTTTGCCTATTAGTCAAGCGCAGAGACTCTATCTCAGTGATTCGACAGAAACACCCACCAGTAGATCTAGTTTCTTTGGTAGGGCAACGAACGCCGTTTTTCCCCATTCCCAGCACACCCACCCCTAAAAATGGACATTTGGAAGTGCTTGAGTACGATATATGACTGAGCAATTAGATTGGGTTGACCTTCTTCTAATGGGTTGAGGGTACCGGATTGACAGTTCCTGGCTGCTGTTCCTGACTCGTAGTACAGGAGCCCTAACTCTTTGGTAGAGCTTAGAGCGGCTGCTCCATCAACAGTTGAATAATATCGGGTTGTTAGTAGTGCCATGACGCGCATGGAAAGGGACCCTGCACTCATCCCTGGTGGGCTTTCCTGAGGCCACAATCCTAATTGGAGAAAGGTCAGCTGATGGTCTACTTGTGATGCATGTCTGATGCTCTGCATAACCTCTTGTTTAGCTCCCCCTTACCTAAACCAGAAACTCTTTAAAAATATGACGACAGTACAATCTAAAAATAAGCTTAAACCAGGCTTAGGGACAAACAAATTCAACTTGCCTCCTCCCTTGAGGCTTGCATTCACTAACATCCGTGGGCTTAGAACTAATTTAGCTGATGTTGAAGCATTTCTCTTAATAAATACCCCGGATATCTTACCACTAAGTGAGACTAACCTACATTCCTCCATCCCCTCTAACCACTTTAACATGCCTGGAAATCTCCCACTCTGACAGACACATGCACGGACTTGGAGTTTACATTCGTAATACCCTCCCCCTGACTAGAAAAACAAACATAGAAACAGATGATCAAGCCTTTATGTGCTTTAGACTAAACATGCAACACAATATTAGCTACTTTTATTTTCTCTACTGCTCTCCCTCGACTCAGGACTGCAAACAAAGTCTCTGACAGCATAGACACGCCACTTTCCCTCGACACTAGCGCACAAATACGTGTATTTGGTGACTTTAATGTCCACCACAAAAACTGGCTTGGATTCTCTACTTACACAGATGCAGCGGGCAGCACAACTAATAGCTTCGCTATATCTCTCTCCCTATTGCAAATTGTTACGTTTCCAACCCGTTTCCCTGACCAGCAAGAACAACACGCATCACTTCTAGATCTGTTTTTGACCACAGTTCCCTATGACTGCATAACGAAGGCCCACAGTCCACTCGGGAACGCCGATCATGCAGTGATTATGGTTGAAATCGCCCTAAACTCTAGAGCCAAAACTGAAGATACAGTGCTCAAAACAACGAGGTATTATAAAAAGGCTGACTGGGAAGCCATCAGGAAACTAATCAGAGATGCCCCATAGAGAAATATATTTTTATCTCCCTGCTAAACAGTGTGCAAACGAGACCACTGACTGGTTCAAAACTGCAATCGAAGCGCATGCTCCCATGCGGAAATTTTATAGTAGGCCCCACTCTCCCCAATGGTTTACGTCGACTTGAGCAACTGCCATTGCTCAAAAGCAGCATGCATACCGTAGGTTTAACCGACATAAGTCCAGTTCAAACATACTGGAGTATATAGAAGCTAGAAATAACGTTAAGAAAGAAATAGCGACAGCAAAGAGAGAATTCACGGAAACCACTAAAAAGCGTATCGAAGCACAAAAACTAGGAACTCGAGACTTCTGGAAAATCAACAACAGTGTAGTAAATAATGGGCAATCAACAATTCCCCCGCTAACCAACAATCACGAGGTTGTCTCCTCAGCAACCGACAAGGCTAACATGCTTGACAGTCGGTTTGCCTCAAACTCCACATTGGACCCTTCCAACCACACCCCACCTGACTTTCCTATGCGGACAGACGCCACGCTAGACGATCTGAAAATCACCCCTGCTCAGGTGCATGCTATCATAAAAAAAACCCTTGATACTTCAAAAGCATGTGGGCCCGATCTCATCCCAGCGGTGCTATTAAAAAAGTGCTCAGCCGAAGTAGCTCCATTTCTCTCCAAACTCTACAACAAATGCCTTAATGAAGCTTGCTTTCCGGACTGTTGGAAAACTGCTTCTGTTGTACCAGTATTCAAGAATTCGTGCGAAAGGACTGACACATCAAATTATCGCCCCATTAGCCTCCTTGAGACCTTAATTAACCATGCTCTAGTCAATCACCTTAAAGATGCTAAACTTCTGACTGACAAACAATATGGATTTAGACAAGCCCGTTCCACAGCAGACATCCTCACTGTAATCTCTGAACGTATATACCATTCACTGGACAAAGCGGGGGAGGGCAGAGCGGTAGCTCTAGATATATCTAAGGCTTTTGACAGGGTATGGCATGAGGGTCTCCTCAGGAAAATCAGATCATACGGTATCACTGGTAGAATACTTTACATAATTAAACCCTTCTTAGATAAGAGAAAAATCCAGGTTGTCCTCGACGGTCGTACATCTCAACAATATGATATAAATGCGAGGGTGCCCCAGAGGTCTATCCTTGGACCTCTATTGTTCCTGATATTCATAAATGACTTCCCCGACAAAATTGCCTCTGAGATGGGTATATATGCTGATGACACTACACTCTATGGCAGGCATGACAGGAAGACGAATGAACATATTTCTAAAGAAATTGCAGAAACACTAGAGGACGACCTCCAATCTGTGCTGGAATGGGGACAAAAGTGGTTGGTCGCGTTCAATGCCGCCAAGACTAAACTAGTTTCATTCAATAATTACAAGAAACCCTCTCTACCACCTATAGCAATGGCCAACGACTCTTTATCTGAGAGTACATCTTTCAAACTCCTTGGCCTAACGTTCACAGGAAACATGAGTTGGAACAATTACAGTGAAGGCATTGCCAGGGCCGCTGCAAGAAAGGTGGGCTCTCTCTACCGTGCTAGACAACTACTAACATCCTAAAGTATCCTGTACCTCTATAAGGCCACCATTCGCCCATAGATGAAGTATTGCTGTCACATCTGGGCTGGTGCATCTGCTACTAGTCTCTCGCTCCTTGACAAGGTTCAAAAGAGAGTCGCAAACCTGATAGGCCCTGAACTGGCATCTAAGCTTCAGCCTCTGTCCCATCGACGAAATGTTGCATCCCTCTGCCTTTTCTACAAGTATTTTAGTGGTGAATGCTCTGACGAACTGCAAGAACTTGTGCCTCCACGACGTGAGCACTCTCGACAAACCCGACAGGCTGCTAAATCCCACCCCCACACTGTAGAAATCCCTAGATGTAAAATATCTTTTTACTCCAATAGTTTCTTCCCCAGAACCGCTAGACTCTGGAATTCCATTCCAGGTCCCTGCTTCCCACACAGTACTGACGTGCAGAAGTTCAAGTATAACGTGAACCGACATCTTGCTGCCCAAATCCCAACATAGTACCCCAGTAGTTGTTGCCCCTGATAGTAGCCCCCTACACCAAAGTGGCAATGTGCCTTGTTTGGAGTGAAAATTTAATAATAAAAAAAAGGTCATATCCAGGATCGGATAAAGGTTATTGCGTATACATTAGTGAATGTGATTATAAGTAGCGGGAATTTTGTAAATTGGATTACTTAGGGAGACTGTTCATCAAGAACCTTTTTACGTTGGACTTGAAGACAATCAAATTGTAGTCAGCTAGAAAACAGGCAATCGGAAGAGTTCCACAGGCGTGCAGGTCTAAGAAAGAAGCTTTGTGCATGGAATCTACATTTAGCTTTAGGCACAGATAAAGAGTGTGAGGAATTATTGATAGTGGTTTTGGCTAGACGAGTGTTTTTCGTTTGGCGAGGGGGGAACCATAGATTGAAGCTCAGCTGAGCACTTGCCAAGAAAATAACGATAAATCAGACGGGATCGTAACGTCTCTTCTGTGGGAGAGAGCTTGCAGGGAAGAGAAAAGAGCATCCCTCACTAAGCTACGATTATTATTATTATTATTATTATTATTATTATTATTATTATTATAATAATAATAATAATAATAATATGTATTTCATTTTATCCATATTGTATATATCATTAAACCCAGAGCAAGAATATGAATAATTATTGTAAGAATATTATATATAATATTGTAAGAATATAATATTGTAAGAATATTGTAAGAATTATTATAAGAATATGAAGAAGAAGAAGAAGAAGAAGAAGAAGAAGAAGAAGAAGAAGAAGAAGAAGAAGAAGAAGAAGAAGAAGAAGAAGAAGAAGAAGAAGAAGAAGAAGAAGAATAATAATAATAATAATAATAATAATAATAATAATAATAATAATAATAATAATAATAATAATAATAATAATAATAATAATAATAATAATAATAATAATAATAATAATAATAATAATAATAATAATAATAATAATAATAATAATAATAATAATAATAATAATAATAATAATAATAATAATAATAATAATAATAATAATAATAATAATAATAATAATAATAATAATAATAATAATAATAATAATAATAATAATAATAATAATAATAATAATAATAATAATAATAATAATAATAATAATAATAATAATAATAATAATAATAATAATAATAATAATAATAATAATAATAATAATAATAATAATAATAATAATAATAATATGTATTTCATTTTATCCATATTGTATATATCATTAAACCCAGAGCAAGAATATGAAGCGCACAAGTGTAAAAAGGATTGATATTTATATTATTCTTATTTATATATACCTCTAGACAAGACATACAGCAACTTGATGTAAGGAACTAACTAAAAAGAGAAATGATTATCGCGTAGACATGAAGTGCTTACTGACTACTCAATTGTGTTTTTTTGCCCATAGAGTAAAGAACCAATAATTCTCAAATGGTCTTTTTGTGTAGGCTAACCTGACAAGATATCTATCTCGTTAGATCTAACCCTCTCTTTCTCTTTCTTTCTCTCTCTCTTTTCTCTCCCTACTTCTCTCACTCCATTTTCTTCCCCCCTCTCTCTATTTTCTTATTCCCCGCTCTCTCTCTATTTTCTTTCTCCCCTCTTTCTCTATTTTTTCTCTCCCTATCTCTCTATATGTTTCTTTCTCTCTCTCTCTCTATTTTTTTTTCTTTCTCTCTTTCTCTTTCTCTTTCTCTCTCTCTCTCTCTCTCTCTCTCTCTCTCTATATATATATATATATATATATATATATATATGTTGAGGCAAATTGGACACAAGGCGGCTTCGTGGCTGGGTTCGAATCTTAGGACCAGGAGGATTTGTTACCTACACAGATGATTGCGTAAGTATTAAACACTAGTGTCTCTAGGTATAAATTAATAATTATTATCTAATTATAATTATCAAGAACCTTTAAAAATACTTAAGGATAGGCACTGAATTAACTATAATTATAACTAAGGCAGTCAACTAGTGTCGATGCAATGTTTATGCCTTTCAATTGCTATTAAACGTCGAATTCAAGCGAATACAATGACTCTAGACTGTTCGCACACTCTAGAGTCATCGTATTCGCTTGAACTCAACGTTTAATAGTTCTTAATCCTTTTCTATCTCGGAGCAATTGTTTGGTGGTAAAGGCTCAGCAAATGGAACAAAAGGCGGCTTTGTGACTCGGTTCGAATCTTATGATCGGCAGGAATTGTTACCTACACTTATGATTGCGTAATTATGAAGAACTAATCATAATTAAACTATAATTATATATATATATGTGTGTATGCGTATATATATATATATATATATATATATATATATATATATATATATATATATATATATGAATGGGTGCTTGTCTAGTCACGCTGAAGAGATGTGCTATAACAAAACAGTCTGTGTGTGGATGGCTATATTATGATATCGTTTACTACTATTAATTTAACGTTATGCAAAGCTCTTTGTAAATAAACTAATGGGAGTATAGACTAATGTTTGTACAAAGCATTGTTAAATATAATTACCGACAGCGCCTTTTCCGGTGACCCGCTGGATAGAGCTTCTGCCTATGGTTGTTGGTTCGATCTCGGGCTTGGCATGCGTGCCGTTATAGCCACACAAAATAGCTGTAATACAACGAAACAGAAAGCTTCGTTACCGGATTTGAATTTCTCGACCGTCAGCGGTAATAGTGACACCCTGCATGAATGGATGAAACACTAGTATCGGTGGGTATTTAATAATAATTATTTATATGTATATTTCTGGCTGTGAAAATAATTATATATACATATATAATTATTTTTCACAGCCAAACAACGTCGCAGCGCCAAGACTCCAGTTTCGTCTTTATTTGGGCTCATCAGTTAGACACATCCTAACTCAGAATTCTAAACCCGAACCTCTTGCATGCGAGCCTAGCACTCTATCAACTGAGCAAACGCGCCCAGCACAAGAAAGTCTTATTGACTATCACACATCAAGTAAACCGCAACGAAATCCGACAGCGGAGTGACCCTACTTTTCTCTCGAATAAGTGACGTGATCATCGCGACCAGTTATAACTCAAGCTAATGTCTCACTAGTAGGAAATTTTTACACGCTAAGGATGTTATCACGACGAGCTTGCCTTACAAGCAATAAGCAATAAAAATTTCAGAATGTAAGAGAATATATAAGTACAGCCAGACAACGTCGCAGTTCACAAGAGTTATGAAGGCCAACAAACAGAAAATCCGAGACTCCAGTTTCGCCCTCATTTGGGCTCATCAGTTAGACACATCCGAACTCAGGATTATATATATATATATATATATATATATATATATATATATATATATATTAAATGTAATTATCAACTGACACGTGTTTCGTCATCTACGACTCATCAGAGTGGCTAATGAGTCGTAGATGACGAAACACGTGTCAGTGGATAATTACATTTTAAAAATAATATATATACCGCTTCCCATGTGGGGGTACCAAATTAGTTAAAAGGGAAAATTATTCCCAACTCGCATTTAAGTTAAAATGCCCTTTCGTAAATGATTGAATTCATTCAAAAACATATAGCTAAAACCAAAACAAAAAACAACATATATATATATATATATATATATATATATATATATATATATATATATATATACACTAGTAGTTCCGCCCGGCGTTGCTCGTGTGCCAATGTACTGTTCATAACCTCATGTGCATATGTATATATTAAAAAGTGTGAATATGTACAGCAATGCCTTTCTGTATGATAGTTTTCTTTAACTACCATAGAGAAAAGTTGGAAGAGACTGCAGACGTCAATTTTTTTAAACGTTGACCCCAATTTTGACCCCTTAACATTTATATTTTTGCCTAAAATTAAATTAAAATGTTTAACCCATGTCCAAGTAACATGCATCTAAAATTTCGAGTGTTTAGACGCGAAATTGGCGGAGGAGTTTGGTAGAATCTAAAAAAGTCAACTCTTTTAACTGTGACCTCTTGGCAGCCAAAATTTCGCTCCAAAACTGATTAAAAAGCTTCCTGTATGTCCGATTACCCTTTATGTAAAATTTCAAATGTTTAGACCCAAAATTGGCTGAATAGTTTGCTGGAGACCGCAAAGGTAAAACATTTTGAATTTTGATCCCTTGGAAGCCAAATTTTCAGGAAAAAAAAAAGCTTGCCGTAAATCTAAATACACTTTATGTAAAATTTAAAATGTTAAGACCAGAAATTGGCTGAGTAATTTGATAGAAACCGCAGAGGTCCATTTTTTTAACTTTGATTATTATGACCCCTTAACATTTATTGTTTTTGGCTCAAATCATAGAAAATTAGATCCATGTCCAAGTAACCGATATCTAAAATTTGAAGTGTTTAGACCAAACATTGGCGGAGGAGTTTGGTAGAGTTCTCATTACCAGCCAAATTTCTGGTCGAAAACAGATTTAAAAGATTTTTTCAAGTCTCAATAACCGTTTAGGTCAAATCTCGAGTCTATAGACCGGAATTGATAGAGTTATTTGGTAGGAAGTGTACACACATAGAGAGAAAGATACATTTTCACTTTATATATATATATATACTTTGGCTTAGCAAGCAGAAAGAGTTAATTTAATTAATGTTGGTTTGAGATACAAAGGAGTTTGAGGCCTTAAATGGAAGGTCTGGTTGGGCTCAGTTTGTCTAATTTGAAGGCGGGTTTGTTCTGATTACAAGTCTTTTGTTCGATAGAGAAACTAAGTATCACTGTAACCCGGCAATATAACACATTGTTACTTGTTTTCTAACTTGTTATTATTTTGTTTGGAAGAAAAGATTCTTTTGTTACAGTAGTGACCGAGACGACACGATAGACACTACGCCTAGTGTCGAAATCAAGCTCCGAATTCGAACGAAGGCAACGAACGGACGATAGCGACCTGTGCATTAAAACGTACACAAACTAAAGTTAACACTGTGATATTTCTCTTCTTGTGTTCTATGCCAAGGTGAGTTCTCCAAAACAGCTCCTGTCTATGAGACTAAAAATAAAACCAAAGGCCAACTCTATCGATGGTTTCCCTTGGGAACATTTAATGAGAGTTCGTTGCAGCATCTTCGCGCTATTGTGTGTATAAATGCTTGGCCTCGCGCTTGAAGAAAGCATGAAAATAAATGTCTGAACATATTTACATCTGTCTTAACAAACAAGAAAACATAAAATAAAACAGAAAAAAAAAATAAATATATATATTAAAAAAAAAAAAAACAATTATTAAACACACATATCGAACAAATATGCACTCGGATGCACCGTATCACAGCCGTGAAATGCGAAACCACGAAATCGGAGACGGCCAACAAACACAGGCGTACGACGTAGACAAACACGCCGAGACCCATGACAGATAATAATGGGCAGCGAGCGAAGTAAGAGACGTCGTTAAAAGTAGACAAAGAAGGAACAGAAGATGTGTGCGCGCAGCGGATATTTATAAGTCCAATAAATCCTTTTCTCTGTTTTAGAATTTTGTATTCGGTCCGTTGCCAGTTTATTTTTTCTCGAACGTTTTTCCTCTATTAATCTTATTTTTGACTTTATTAGCTCGATCTGCCCTCCCTCTCTCAGTGGGTCGAGGTTGGAAAGTTTACACAATTCTTTTCAAGGGGGGTGATTTGCGAATAAATTCAACAAGTTTACAAATAAACAATTGTCTTAATACATTGGACTGAAAGCAAATTAATAGAACTAATCAGATGCGTCATCAAATCTGTATGAGAGACTATGTCTGTCGGTTGGTCTGTCACAATTCATTTGGAAATAGCACTGCCACCGTTGAATGCAAATACTAAACTCAGATATTGTTTAGACATATCTAAATATATCTTAAATAAATTCTTCCCTTATTTGGCCTGCCACGCTAAAGTTATGCGTAAATTTGAAATAATGCATTTGGCGATTTCTTAAGCTTAAGTACGAAAAAGTGATTTTCGTAGTTCGTTACGCTTAAGATAAAAATAGTGCTTTTGGTAGTTTGGTATGGTGATTTTTTAAACAGTATATTCGGTGGTTTGTTACACCTATGTCGGAAATACTACATGCAGTGGTTTGTTGCACTTAAGTTTGAAAACATGTACTGGCTGTCTTTTTAACACTCAATTAACAAATAGTATATTTGGTGGTTTGTTACGATTAAGTTCGAAATACTGCGTTTGGTGGTTTGTATACCTAAATTTTGAAATAGTGCGTTTGCTGAGTTATTACGTTTAAGTTTAAAATATTGAATTCAATGGTTTGTTACGCTTACGTTTACAATGGTACATTCCGTGACTTGTTATACATAATTTTTGATAGTATATTAAATGGTTTGTTACACTTAAGTTCGAAATGGTGTATTTGATGGTTTGATGCGCTCAATTTTTAAATCGTATCTTCGGTTGTTTGTTATGCTTAAGTTTTTACTAGTGTATTCGGTTGGTTGATACGCTTAAGTATGAAATAATGCATTCTCTTATTTATTACGTTTAAGTTTGAAATTGTATTTTTGTGGTTTGTTACGCCGATATGTGAAATACTGCATGAGGTAGTTTACACACACACACACACACTCACACACACACATATATATATATATAAATATGTATACATACATATATATGTATATATATACACATATACATATATACACACACATATATATATGCATACACATATACATACACACATATATATATGCATACACATATACATACACATACATATATATAACATATACATACGCATACATATATATATACATATATACTTACACATAGATATATATATATACATGC
>NC_136486.1:103195792-103240216 GCF_053919585.1 Euprymna scolopes | reverse complement strand
TGAACGAAAATTGAATTTTTTTTTTTCACAATATAACTGAGAAGGCGATCTATAAACTGCTATAATTGGTTGACATTTAGTCGAAAAATGAGTGAATGGTGAAGATTTAAAGCAGTTCTAAGTGATTAAAACTGCCACTTAAGCATATATTCAGATTACCGTGTTTAAATGATATTCCGTATGATTATACTTATTGCTTTCAAGCAATTTCTCTACATACTCAAAATATTTATGCACTGCCCTCAATTTATCCACTGAAATTTTAACACTTGTATGTTATATCCCATATCAAGTCTCCCTCAAATTTTTTAATGATGTTTTAATAGAAATATTCGACAAAATTAAGATTATCTATATGTGTTGTGTTGATGTCCTTGCACCAACTCTTATACTACAGAAATGCTATCATATTTAATAAGACTTAACCCAAACAAATAACACGGAATTAATAATCAGCATAAACTTACACTTTAATTTTAACTTTTTGTCATAATTAGAATCAATAGTTTTCTCTACTATATTAAAGCACTCTTAATCATAACTTCTACACCACCAATTCTAAACTCTTACAAGTTTCAACCTCTCCCAACCACCAAATACATTATAAATTTAAACAGTAAAGAATATGCACCGTTATATAACATAATCTTAAAGACGAATTCCACCAGACTATCAATTCATGTGTAATCACCTTTTTCTTCCCCATATTCCCTCTGCTTCACTTTTTTTTGTTTTCAAGTAAGATCTTTGACTTACTTGTTGTTTCATCAAATACTTTTGCATGCAAAATCCGATCCCGCATTTTGCTAATTCCTACCCTCTGATGAGAAGGAAAGTATTTCTTCGAAACTCCGCGGATTAAAGACTATCCACTTATCTAGTATTTCCTTTTCAGATTAAATATGTTTTTAACTCATTTCAAAGTTGTTTTTTTACATGTTTTATTAACTGTTTGCTCGTATATATATATATATATATATATATATATATATATATATATATATATATATATATATATATATATATATATACATGTGTGTGTGTGTACATATACATATATATGTATATGTGGATATCTTCAGGTCAATTATCTGAACTTATATCTTGATTTATTTTATCTTTTGCCGTTAACATCTTTTCTTCTATTTTTTTATAATCCATTATTCTTTACATTTCGAATTGTGAATTTTACTTTAAACACTTTCTTCCGACTATTATTACCATTATTAATCACTATAATTATTATTAAAAATTATCATTAGCAATTATCGTAAATATCGAAATCACCAACATATTTATCTCCAATTAGTTTCTATTTTTAATTATCACTATCACAATTAGAGTAGATGATTATATCTAAGCATAGAGATAAATTAATTATATACATTTTGAGATATTATTGTTATTATTATTGATATATAACTTTCAAAGCTTCGCGTTGTAAATAAGTAAAGAAAAACGATGATGGGAAGTGGGAGTAAGGTTGGGGGAGTGGACGGGAATAGGGTTGAGTAGGAAAGAGAAAGACATGCCTTAGAATCACCACCAATAAAGTATTTATAATTTCTCCTTTTCATTCTTCCTTTCTCCCTTCGTTTCTTTCTTTTTTCTTTTCTTCCTTTCCTCCTTCCGTCTTTGCCTGTTTTCTTTATCTCTTTACTAATATATGTAGGTATCACGCTGGTGGGGCGGGGATATACAAAAGGACACCGTAAGTCGTACATTTTCTCACCCCATAAAAATTCTAGTCAAATTATAAGCATTTTTATAACTGAGTAACCGTGATTAAATCTGAAACCCTTTTAGTCTAGATATGTCAAATTACCATTCTCCTACTTATTGAACCTATACACATTAGTATGTTTAAGATTTAGAGCGACCATCACACACACATACGAATTATATTCTTTATAGTCTTCCATTACCTCTATCGCGATCTTTAATCCCCCACCCTTTCCTTTTCATTCCCATATCTGAGCAGAGACTTAAATCCGCATTATTGGGCCTTATTTACATACAACCAAATCTTATTTTTCACAACATTTGACGGAACCTCCTGGTATTAACCCCCTGTGACGAATAAGACCTGGTATTTTCATTGCAAACTTTGCTTTCGTATAAGCTGTATTGCCTAAAGAGGTCTCTAGTTACTGGAAACTAGCTGACCGAAATATGCTCATGACTGTGTAGCTACTTACTGCTTGTGTAAAAACAAACAAAGAGTATATATATATATATATATATATATATATATATATATATATATATATATATATATATATACTAGCAGTGCCCCCATCATTGCTCAGTAGTAAAATACGCGGAAATATGATATTTTGATTAATGCAGATTTCGTATCTATTATTATATTATACTGAACTCAACATATAGTCATGATTTTAAAAGTTTCTAAAAAAATGACTAGTGCGCCACCACCGAGATTTGAAACCAAAACGTTTAGTTTCCGATTTATTTTTGCCTCTGTCATTAATGACTGACCTATGAAGACATGTTTCCTGCAAGGCTAAACGTTAAAACATGAACCAATAGCTACTACGTTATGCATGCATATTCGTAATACCGGCGTTCGCCCTTCACCTGACAAATTTAATTTTTTTCATAATTTTCACATTTTTTTGTACCAATTCTCCCGGGCTAAAACTCAAATATAAAGGTTTGCATGGGTTTAAATACCTTATATGAATTTTCATGTCTGTAGGCCAAAAACTGACAGAGGAGTCTGGTAGGAAAATATTTTTAAAGAATAATATATACGTATAAATGAATATATATAGAAAGAGTTATGTGTTTACCTTTTTACGCAAATATTACGTAAGTATAAATCATGTCGAATATCTGCATGAATATAATTACACGTGATAGTTAACTAAAGATGATCACCCCATAAGAAAAGCGAAAACGCTAATAGAGAATTAATTAAAATGAATGTTTAAAAGAATATGCAAATTAGCTAAATCTTTTACGAGTGAATGCAATTCCAAGACCAATATATAATGAAGATGTATTTCTTTCTAAATAAATAGAAAAAAGGGGGTTTAATATGGATATCAATACACACACACACACACACAAAAATTACATTTACATGAGTATATATATATATATATATATATATATATATATATATATATATATAACATAAAAATCTTGATATTGAAAATTTGTTCAAATTTTCAAAAACCTCTCATAAACCTATAAAGACTATATAAAAAAATCTTAATTATTCAACAAAGAGTACAAATAAAACAAGAAAACACTTATTCCATGGAGTTTCCAAGAATGTAGTTCTTCTCATCAAAGGAAAGAGGTTTGCAAAATATACAATAAATTTTGCAGATTAATGCATAACAGGAAACAAATAATATGAAGTTTATCATATTTGCATCCAAAAAGTCATTTAAGAGTTTGAGACAGTTTGAAAGGATTCGAGGGGATTGAGAGAGCAAGAAACGGGAAAAAAGAGAAAAAGGTATGTTAAAAATCTAATGGGAAAGACGGTAAAATCCAGAACAGGAAAAATCCGAAATGGGTTTGTTGAAAATGTATTAGTGATCAATGAGAAAGCAGAAATATAACTATAAATGTCCAGGGTAAATTGGAGCCTCAAGAAAAATCATCAAGTTGAGGATAAGTCAAGACATGCAACGTTTTTTTTTTTAATAAGTGATCAAGGAAAAAGAGGGTGTTTCAATGAATATACCAAATGAGGTCAGGAAAAGAGGTGGCTAGAGAAAAGGAGAGAAAAATGAAAATAGGAGTAAAAGAGAAGAAAGGATATTAAAAACCAAGAGGACAGAGGAGAAAGAGAAATAGACATAGTTGAGGTGGAGGCGAGAGAGAAAGAGGGGAATGAGGAAGGTAAAGAGTCATCTTTCTAAATCTAAGAATCAATCAAGGTAAGAAAGAATCAATTTGACCCAGACCGGAAAAGTGATTAATTTTAATGCTGGATTATTAATTATAATTATAAATGTATGGATGCACATATATACATATATAAATATATAAATCCATATACACACATATATAAAAAAATAAAATATAAAATAATGTGAGTTAATAAAGTTAATAGTTTGGAGGAAGTAATTATACTTTAGATTTAAATATGCAGAGGTGACAAGACTTAGAACCTGGAGTGTAAGACTTAGACTTTTTAAGAATAGCCCAATTTATAGAAAAGGGGATGTTTTTAGATTTATTTTTTTTCTTATTTAAAGCGGTTAGGGAAGTTCTCTGGTTATTATCTGTGATTTCATTATTAAAGGAAGAATTGTGGTTAGATATTTTAACTTTTAGTAATGTTGAAGTGGCGCCAATATAAGTATATATTTTACCTAGTGTTCGTGTGGTGTTTATAGTATGTGGATTCTGTTAGGATTTGGGGTAGGATTTAAGGTTAAATTTAATTAGCAATAGTAGATTCAATTTGTACTGGGATATTTTGATATATATTCAGAGATGAGATTTAAGTGTTATAAGTGTGTCGTGTGAAAAATGAAGCCGGTTTTTATTATTAACTAGCGGGGGTACCCGGCGTTGCCCGAGTGTTTGTTTCCGGGACGGGGGGGGGGGTTAAAAAATGTTATGGTAGGTAAGTAGGAAGGATCAAACCCGGAGTCATGAGTAAAAGTAGGAAAATAAAGTGTGAAAAAAAAAAAAAAAAAAACATCTGCAACGTTAACAGTTCGGCCACCAAGAAAAGTCCATTCCAGTTGTTTAGGAAAAAAAAAAAACGACTACGGTTGGTCGGCGCGAACGTGAAAATATAATGTGAATTGTCCAGCACGCTAACCACTACGCCACAGAGCACTGCAGCTTAGTTTAGTGATTTTAAATAACTTCACATGAAAGAACTACGAAGCCAAACCGGTGTTCTCTTCTCAACTGTTCCTTGTGAACGTTCGCCAAACGGTGTTAAGTGGTGGCAGGGGGAGGAGGAATTTATTAGAGAGAAAATATTTTACCACTTCCATTAATCTTAACCGATTTTGGCCGTGACTTCTCAGCAGAAAAAGTATAGAAATCTAAGATTATCGAGGAATTTGAGAAATAATAAGCCTATAACACACCTCAGATATTGTTCTGCCGTTTGTGCATATTATATTTGCATGAAATATCTTGATTTTTAATCCTATTAATGTCAAAATCAGACGGGAAAAAATGAGTTCATTTTTTATATAGAGAAGAGAAGAGAAGAGAAGAGAAGAAGAGAAGAGAAGAAGAGATGTTATCATTGCTATTATTATTGTAGCCATCATTTCTATATTCATCAATATTGATATTATTATTTGTACTGTTGGTTGAGACGTTGTTATTTGTGAGTAAAGCGATCTGTGGATCGTCCGATTCAGTAATTGGAGTTGTATTTTGAGTAGTAAACGGATGGAGAATTTCTCTCATGGGAGGATTATTTGCAACTACTGTAGAGTATTTCCGAGGTAAATCAGTAGCAGTACATGAATATATGACACCCCGAAATCAATATATATATATACATATATATATATATATATATATATATATATATATATATATATATATATATATATGTGTGTGTGTGTGTGTGTGTGTGTGTGTGTGTGGGTGTGTGTGTGTGTATACTGGTCAGTTGCATTATATTGACCAAAGGAAACAATCTGTCGACATTTATTTTATTTTTTATTCTCACAAGTGCTCACATTTTTATCCTTTTACGCCTTACGCACGTTTCGCAATTAATAACGAAAGATATTGCCTTTTGTTTAGTCAGCTGTTATTCTGAGACTTGCTGTTGAATAGAAAAGTCAAAAAGTTGGATAAATCTGTGCCGAATGAATTGAACGATAATAAAAAAAAAAATCATCGTTTTGAAGTGTCTTCTACGCTCCTTCTCCGCAACAAAAACCGACCCATTTCTCGAGCGGGTTGTGATGTGTGATGAGAAATTGACCCTCTACAACAATCGACGACGTTCGGTGCAGTGGTTGGATGCCGGAGAAGCTCCACAACACTTCCCGAAGCTGAAATTACACCAAAAAAGGTTATGGAGACTGTTTGGTGGTCTGTGACCGGTCTCATCCATCACAGCTTCTTGAATCCGGATGAAACGATTACGGCGAAGTACTGCTGACAACTTGACGAAATGCATCAGAAGTTCCAGCGTATGTGCCCGAGATTTGTCAATATGAAGGGACCAATTCTCCCCCATGACAACGCCCCCCGCATGTTGCTCAACTGACCCTGCAGAAGCTAAACAAATTGGGCTACGAGACTCTACCTCATCCGCCACATTCACCGGACCTCTCCCCCACCGATTATCACTTTTTCAAGCATCTTGATACCTTCCTGCACAAAAAATGCTACAAAAGCCGAGATGATGCTTAATCAGCATTCAATGACTTCATCGCTTCCAGAACTCTGGATTTTTATGCTGATTGAATAAATAAACGTGTTTCTCGTTGGCAAAAATGTATCGATTCTAGTGGTTCTTATTTCATTAATAAAGTTTGTTATGAAAAAAGTTATGATCTTTTGAAGTTGAACGTAAAAGAAAAAGAAAAAGAAAAAGAAAAAAAACAAGAACAAAACGATATTTTTGCACCAACCTAATAGTTCGAAATTCCATATGAATTTCCAAGTTCGATATGGAGCTTTGCAAGTTCAAAAATACCGGACTTTTGAAAGAAACAAGTCTGACACGAGCTCATTCAATATTTTATGAACTGCTTAAAGGAAATTTATTGAAAAACAGAGTCCGAGAGCGACGGGATTATGCTATTTACTTTAAGAATTAAAAGTTCCAGTAAGAGTTGAGAGTGATGTTTAGTCAGGCACCCTAATCTGTCACTCACCGTTTTTGTACATTCAGATCTCGAGACTTGTTATCCTATATTATATAAACAAGTGTCTAGCGACAGATTAATCTGGTTAATCGATATCGAACGTTTCATCGATTTACACTGGATCGATATGTTTATTGGGGTTTTCTACTTACAGATCCTCAAATTTCAGCGCTGATGTCAAATCTCTAGTGTCCAGTTGTGTCGTTTCGATACAGAATTACAGTAGAATAATCAAATTTTTAAATGTTCACCCCTCCCCACGCACACATCTGCCGGATTATAAATTTATAACACTTCAAATATCTATTGGATATGTTCTGTATGCCGCTCAGGGCACTCTTTATTGTCTTGACAGAATCGATTTCTAAATCTAGTATAAATTAGTATGAATTAGAAATAATATATTGCAAATAATATAATAAAATATTGACCCCAACCGAGAGACAAAAAACCCAACAAAACCCCCATAATATTTGATGGGAGTTTACTGTTTTGTCTCTCGTCGGGGTCAATATTTTATTATGTTAGTTATAATATATAATATATTCATTTATATTAATTTATACCAATTTACAACTAGAGCTATGACAACAGAATATTCTTTTCGTTGTTTTGACTTTCGAGTATATATCCTTCACAGTTAGACACAGTTAATCAATTCATTAACCAAATCACTCTATCTAAAAACATACAAGATATTAACTGATATACACTCGAGAGGCAAAATAATGAAAAGTATATTCACTTGTCATAGCCCTATTTATAACCAATGTTCAGCCCTATTTATAACTAATGTCCAGCCCTATTTATAACTAATGTTCCGTCCTATTTATAATTAATGTCCAGCCTTATTTAAAACTAATGTTCAGCCCTATTTTTAACTAATGTCCAGCCATATTTAAATCTATTGTTCTGCCCTATTTATAACTAATGTTCAACCCTTATTATAACCAATGTTAACTATCTTCTAATTAATTTTATTAGTTTTTCTTGTTACAGTTGAGATGTTAACCGTTTGCAGTGGATTTTACCCTACTACGCATTCTATTGGACTATATAGCATACATATGTACATATGAGCTTCAAATTTTTTCTTTGCCTTGGATTATACCACTATATTATTCATGGCTCTTGGTTATACTATAGTGCTTCTACTTATCTTCATTTAGCCTGGACTTTGTTTTGGAATATCCTTAATTCCTCTCGCCGAGTTATAAATGTATCTGCCTTCAAGTATTTCAACAAGAGTCGGATACATTCAAAGGTGAAAGATGCAGTTCAGAGCACTTTTCGCTGACTTGACAGAATCTAGAATTGACTTCAAAATCTACTTTAGAGGGAGTGACCTCTTTCGTTTCTTACATCCTGGTTTGCACAGAAGACACGTTGCTAGTTTATCTATATATTCATGGAAGATCCTCCACTGAACTCAAATTTCTGCCTTATCTTTGTAAGACGTCCAGAGTAAGAACTCGTCTTACCACCACAACGGAGAGAAACATTCCTTTCTTCCTCGGTGTGCCTAGCGCCAACCGAACATTTCACAAACTTAGATTATTCACTTATCTAAAACTGTCCCCACACGTATTCGAACTTGATCCTGGCAATAATTCCATCCTATTAACCTTTATCCCCGACTAGCATCTGACTTTGACAAATAGTGACCATTTAGTAAAATATCGTGTACTTATTTCCTAACTGAAATACACGTATCGCGAATGCTCCAAAATGCTGAAACAAACTTAGACCCTTTAATGAAAATACAGGGCGAAGGATTAAATTGTCGCACTAGAAAAGACGGCATGACTCCATTTCCCTTTGATGAAAACCGTTTATCTACTAGTTGACTAGTTGTGTACAAATCTCAAGAGCGTTAAGAGGCTTCTATCATGTCTGAAAATTACACAATGTTCAACGAGCGAGATTACAGATGTGCCGCTGTACAACTTATGCTCTCTACCGATCAAAGTTATGACAATAGGACCCTTACAATGCAAACCCGGACGGCTCAACGCTTGAGGGCACAGCTCAATGAAGTTTCCGGCCATGGTAATGGTCTTTGATGTGGTTTCAAGTGAGGGCTACATCATGGCACCACATATCTTCGAAGCCGGCGTGAACACCAAAGTGTATCTGGATGTGCTGAAGAGTGTGGTGATCCTCTGGTGACATCAGGTGGCTGCTGGCAGACCCTGGGTGTGGCAGCAAGACTCGGCGCCGTCACACAAGTCCAAAAAAACCCAGACTTGGCTTCAGAAAGAGTGTTACGACTTTGTAACATTCTGTCACTGACCTTACTTCTCCCCCGAACTGAACCTGCTGGACTACTTCGTTTGGTCATACGTCGAAAGCATCACCTACATAACCTCCCACAACACCGAATCGAGCCTGATCGCCGCTATTCGCCGAATATTTGTTGAGCTTCCGCCGGCGCTTGTAGAAAAGGCAGGCTCTCAGTTCCGGGCCCGTATAGAGGCAGTGATTGAGGCTGAAGGCCGCTACATTAACTGGATGTCATCTCTATTGCATAATCAAGTTACCTGAATTGATTTTTTTTCAATAAAGGTTTTAAAATAAAGCTGTAGGGGTGTTTTCTTTAGGGCGACACATTTATCGTTCCACCCTGTACGAAAATAAATTAAACAATACCAATTGTCATCGAGAAACTGTGAAAATAGAGCTGATAAAACGGAACTTGTAATGTTTCGATATACAAAACAGTTTGACACATTAGTAGGTAAAAAGAAAAAATTAAATAAGAATTAAATATAGATTTTTTAAAATGTACGTAGAATGTCATTTTGTTTAATTATGTCAAAATTCATTTATATCTGCATTTATGCATTTTTTTATAGGAAATGTTTCCGAATCATTTGATTTCTTTGCGCTGTGATATTGGTTGGTGCACAAGATCGCCTGCGATTTTTTTTTGTGGGGATATTTGAAATCAAATGTATTCAGCTCTCGCTCTCAATCTATTGAATTAAAATGAGCTGAATTTTGATTTTTGATTTTTCCACAGGAATCACCACTTATCAAGGCTCGGAGGCCACTCGAGGATAAGGGTTAATTGGTTGGTGGTTTTTGTTTTACGGCATATCAACCTTTTTCAGGTTATTTAATGCCGAATCTAGTGATTTTGAGGAACGATGTTTTTAATGGAGTATATTTGTTTTATAAGTCGGATTCTATTTAACCCATAGTTGGGACCCTAACAGATACTACCACTCTGGGTCAGAGTGGACCTGGGAGCAATGCCAATTAAAGGGTGGCTCCACACTCCCCAAGGCCCGCAAGCTGGGTTCTCACCATAGGATATAGTTTTAGGTCACTGTTTATACCTTCTCTCTTTTAAATTTATTTATTTAATGTATTTTAATTATATATGCGTATAAATTGTCTTTAACTCTTTGCTTCCATGCGAGCCGTCTGTAGTTAGAACTGGACTCGAAAAACGAATAGCCTCGGCAAAAGAATACCGAACAGGAGCGAGGATTTATCTTTTTTTTTCTACTATAGAAGACAGAAGAACTTTATTTAAGTAGTATACTTAATATCTGCAATCACCGTACGCTTGCTTGTATTAAAGTGTCCTCCATGATATCCATACCAAACCACTGAACTTGGCTTATAATTTAACTATGACTATATTTGTAACTGCAATATACATAATCTTAGCTGTGGTACTAGGGCTAATTTTATGAGTAGATGCAACACTCTATGCCTGACCTTAATGGCTACAATTCCGAATCCCAACGAACTAGTTGTTCCTCCTATTGTTATATAGTTATTATTATTATTTTTAGTGCGCGTATGTTACGTGAGTTCTTATTTAGTGTTCTTGTTTGTATTAGAACGTCTTAGAGTGATAGACAGTCTTAGGAGAGTTCATGTTGTAAGTGTTCATATTGTAAGACAGAGATGGGAGATATAGAGACATTAACACATTAGTGAAATATATATAAATAGAGAGAGAGAGAGAGAGAGAGAGAGAGAGAGAGAGAGAGTTTATAATTGAGAGCCACTTTCCTTGGAGAAAGTGTTTTCATATCTAGATAGACAGACCGATAATTGAGAGGTTTGCATTTATGCCGATGGATTGACAAGTTGGCATTTATGCTTTGACAGTTCGTATGAACGGGAGTGTTTGTATAACATAAATAGACACATTTACTTTCTAACACATATATTTTTTAGATGATGAATTTCAAATAGTTTATACACATAAATAGACAATACCCTCCTGACTCCCTCTCAGACTTCTCTCTCTCTCTCTCTCTCTCTCTAACTAAGTAACTCTCACTTCCTATATTGAGAAATCTATGCATGTCCGGCCACGTGACCACAATTCACGTGCCATCAACATGCGCGACCTGCATGTTTCCGACATTTTGATTTCCCAATAACCTATTTTTTCTTTTGTTGTTTTCACAAAGGAATTCAACCTGCATATCTAATTGATTTTACCCATATTTTATTATCCACATTCTTTTAACAATGAATAGTTTATTTATTATTTATTTCATCAGAATTAACAATTTACTGAACATTCCATTTAAACCTATTGTTCTTTAAAACCTATTTCCAGGGTTCGATTTCTGCTTTCTCTCATTTTATTTTCATTTTAAGTAGATCTCTCTATTTTTATACTTACATGAAAAGGGGACAGCCCTTATCATGTAACACTATAACTGGGGGGAAAAAACCTTACAGTTAGCTACGAAATTTTAATATGCATCTTACCTCCAAGACGATTGCGTTTGTCTTACCTGCATGCAAAAAAAAAAAAAAAAAATTCCCCCCTTTCTTCAAACTAAATCTTACCTGTAACTCAAAAATCCTAATGGAGATCTACTATCTGTAAATAAATAACCCCTTTTCTCTTGAACGCTAACAATCTACTCCTTCCCACCTAGCCGCCACTAAACTCCCACATTGCACCACATTTGTAGTGGAATCGCTAACTTCCAGCCCCTAACCCTCACATGCAAACTGTTTTAATAGCCATCACTACACATCTATACATTTCTACCTCTAAGGCATGCATTAGAGCTCATTCCTATCCAGTAAGGGATTTAACAGTCTAAGCACTCAGAGGCAGGTATTTAACAGCCAAAGTACTCAGAAGCAAAGCGATCTGCATTACATAAGTGTCTCCTCGAGAGTTTTGCAACGATTAATACGAAATTGAACCGACACTCATTGTTATGCAAAATATCCCATGACTCTTACTTGAAAATACCTA
Source organism: Euprymna scolopes (assembly GCF_053919585.1). NCBI lineage: Eukaryota > Metazoa > Mollusca > Cephalopoda > Sepiida > Sepiolidae > Euprymna > Euprymna scolopes. Next base: position 103,228,129 of record NC_136486.1, on the reverse strand, counting down.
CAACTTCAACTCTATTCGCACCTACTGAAAACCTGCCCATATATCTATTCAGCTAATTACGCATGACTCCAAACTTGCTGTTTTATCCATACTATATTGCACCTACATCTTAACCCTCCTATCATCTAAAATAGTTTGGGCACAACTCGTAGCTCAATTCTTAATACCTACTCATACTGTAACATTATCCTAGACCTAAGCTAACATGAATAAAATAAATAAAAAGGGTAAGACTCAAACCACATTATCTCCTCCCTAACAAGCCTTCTTACAATCATAGATGCTTACACTGCATGAACTCTACTCACCCCTTTATCCATTAACAATTAAATAGCAATGCCCCTAAATCACTTTCAGGAGTGTAACTAATCAGATATAACCTCCACAAACTAACCCAGTAACACTAACTAACCACGCGGGGTCGCAGAAATACCTTGATTAGAACCTAGGCGCGGAGCAAACCCTCTCAGTGCTGACGGACCCAGTAGGTCTTCCCAGATCATCCGTCTAGGAGAAGGAAAACTCTGAAACTAAACCAAAGGGGAGGGAGGCCTCTTCAGTCTTGGATGACAACCTTCCTAGAGCTGGTGACTCAAACAAATTCACCGGTTTGCAAACCTAAACTGCTTAAGGAGTAGATAGGCTCTGTCTATCGCTCGGCTTCCATACTCCTTCTTTGCCTATTAGTCAAGCGCAGAGACTCTATCTCAGTGATTCGACAGAAACACCCACCAGTAGATCTAGTTTCTTTGGTAGGGCAACGAACGCCGTTTTTCCCCATTCCCAGCACACCCACCCCTAAAAATGGACATTTGGAAGTGCTTGAGTACGATATATGACTGAGCAATTAGATTGGGTTGACCTTCTTCTAATGGGTTGAGGGTACCGGATTGACAGTTCCTGGCTGCTGTTCCTGACTCGTAGTACAGGAGCCCTAACTCTTTGGTAGAGCTTAGAGCGGCTGCTCCATCAACAGTTGAATAATATCGGGTTGTTAGTAGTGCCATGACGCGCATGGAAAGGGACCCTGCACTCATCCCTGGTGGGCTTTCCTGAGGCCACAATCCTAATTGGAGAAAGGTCAGCTGATGGTCTACTTGTGATGCATGTCTGATGCTCTGCATAACCTCTTGTTTAGCTCCCCCTTACCTAAACCAGAAACTCTTTAAAAATATGACGACAGTACAATCTAAAAATAAGCTTAAACCAGGCTTAGGGACAAACAAATTCAACTTGCCTCCTCCCTTGAGGCTTGCATTCACTAACATCCGTGGGCTTAGAACTAATTTAGCTGATGTTGAAGCATTTCTCTTAATAAATACCCCGGATATCTTACCACTAAGTGAGACTAACCTACATTCCTCCATCCCCTCTAACCACTTTAACATGCCTGGAAATCTCCCACTCTGACAGACACATGCACGGACTTGGAGTTTACATTCGTAATACCCTCCCCCTGACTAGAAAAACAAACATAGAAACAGATGATCAAGCCTTTATGTGCTTTAGACTAAACATGCAACACAATATTAGCTACTTTTATTTTCTCTACTGCTCTCCCTCGACTCAGGACTGCAAACAAAGTCTCTGACAGCATAGACACGCCACTTTCCCTCGACACTAGCGCACAAATACGTGTATTTGGTGACTTTAATGTCCACCACAAAAACTGGCTTGGATTCTCTACTTACACAGATGCAGCGGGCAGCACAACTAATAGCTTCGCTATATCTCTCTCCCTATTGCAAATTGTTACGTTTCCAACCCGTTTCCCTGACCAGCAAGAACAACACGCATCACTTCTAGATCTGTTTTTGACCACAGTTCCCTATGACTGCATAACGAAGGCCCACAGTCCACTCGGGAACGCCGATCATGCAGTGATTATGGTTGAAATCGCCCTAAACTCTAGAGCCAAAACTGAAGATACAGTGCTCAAAACAACGAGGTATTATAAAAAGGCTGACTGGGAAGCCATCAGGAAACTAATCAGAGATGCCCCATAGAGAAATATATTTTTATCTCCCTGCTAAACAGTGTGCAAACGAGACCACTGACTGGTTCAAAACTGCAATCGAAGCGCATGCTCCCATGCGGAAATTTTATAGTAGGCCCCACTCTCCCCAATGGTTTACGTCGACTTGAGCAACTGCCATTGCTCAAAAGCAGCATGCATACCGTAGGTTTAACCGACATAAGTCCAGTTCAAACATACTGGAGTATATAGAAGCTAGAAATAACGTTAAGAAAGAAATAGCGACAGCAAAGAGAGAATTCACGGAAACCACTAAAAAGCGTATCGAAGCACAAAAACTAGGAACTCGAGACTTCTGGAAAATCAACAACAGTGTAGTAAATAATGGGCAATCAACAATTCCCCCGCTAACCAACAATCACGAGGTTGTCTCCTCAGCAACCGACAAGGCTAACATGCTTGACAGTCGGTTTGCCTCAAACTCCACATTGGACCCTTCCAACCACACCCCACCTGACTTTCCTATGCGGACAGACGCCACGCTAGACGATCTGAAAATCACCCCTGCTCAGGTGCATGCTATCATAAAAAAAACCCTTGATACTTCAAAAGCATGTGGGCCCGATCTCATCCCAGCGGTGCTATTAAAAAAGTGCTCAGCCGAAGTAGCTCCATTTCTCTCCAAACTCTACAACAAATGCCTTAATGAAGCTTGCTTTCCGGACTGTTGGAAAACTGCTTCTGTTGTACCAGTATTCAAGAATTCGTGCGAAAGGACTGACACATCAAATTATCGCCCCATTAGCCTCCTTGAGACCTTAATTAACCATGCTCTAGTCAATCACCTTAAAGATGCTAAACTTCTGACTGACAAACAATATGGATTTAGACAAGCCCGTTCCACAGCAGACATCCTCACTGTAATCTCTGAACGTATATACCATTCACTGGACAAAGCGGGGGAGGGCAGAGCGGTAGCTCTAGATATATCTAAGGCTTTTGACAGGGTATGGCATGAGGGTCTCCTCAGGAAAATCAGATCATACGGTATCACTGGTAGAATACTTTACATAATTAAACCCTTCTTAGATAAGAGAAAAATCCAGGTTGTCCTCGACGGTCGTACATCTCAACAATATGATATAAATGCGAGGGTGCCCCAGAGGTCTATCCTTGGACCTCTATTGTTCCTGATATTCATAAATGACTTCCCCGACAAAATTGCCTCTGAGATGGGTATATATGCTGATGACACTACACTCTATGGCAGGCATGACAGGAAGACGAATGAACATATTTCTAAAGAAATTGCAGAAACACTAGAGGACGACCTCCAATCTGTGCTGGAATGGGGACAAAAGTGGTTGGTCGCGTTCAATGCCGCCAAGACTAAACTAGTTTCATTCAATAATTACAAGAAACCCTCTCTACCACCTATAGCAATGGCCAACGACTCTTTATCTGAGAGTACATCTTTCAAACTCCTTGGCCTAACGTTCACAGGAAACATGAGTTGGAACAATTACAGTGAAGGCATTGCCAGGGCCGCTGCAAGAAAGGTGGGCTCTCTCTACCGTGCTAGACAACTACTAACATCCTAAAGTATCCTGTACCTCTATAAGGCCACCATTCGCCCATAGATGAAGTATTGCTGTCACATCTGGGCTGGTGCATCTGCTACTAGTCTCTCGCTCCTTGACAAGGTTCAAAAGAGAGTCGCAAACCTGATAGGCCCTGAACTGGCATCTAAGCTTCAGCCTCTGTCCCATCGACGAAATGTTGCATCCCTCTGCCTTTTCTACAAGTATTTTAGTGGTGAATGCTCTGACGAACTGCAAGAACTTGTGCCTCCACGACGTGAGCACTCTCGACAAACCCGACAGGCTGCTAAATCCCACCCCCACACTGTAGAAATCCCTAGATGTAAAATATCTTTTTACTCCAATAGTTTCTTCCCCAGAACCGCTAGACTCTGGAATTCCATTCCAGGTCCCTGCTTCCCACACAGTACTGACGTGCAGAAGTTCAAGTATAACGTGAACCGACATCTTGCTGCCCAAATCCCAACATAGTACCCCAGTAGTTGTTGCCCCTGATAGTAGCCCCCTACACCAAAGTGGCAATGTGCCTTGTTTGGAGTGAAAATTTAATAATAAAAAAAAGGTCATATCCAGGATCGGATAAAGGTTATTGCGTATACATTAGTGAATGTGATTATAAGTAGCGGGAATTTTGTAAATTGGATTACTTAGGGAGACTGTTCATCAAGAACCTTTTTACGTTGGACTTGAAGACAATCAAATTGTAGTCAGCTAGAAAACAGGCAATCGGAAGAGTTCCACAGGCGTGCAGGTCTAAGAAAGAAGCTTTGTGCATGGAATCTACATTTAGCTTTAGGCACAGATAAAGAGTGTGAGGAATTATTGATAGTGGTTTTGGCTAGACGAGTGTTTTTCGTTTGGCGAGGGGGGAACCATAGATTGAAGCTCAGCTGAGCACTTGCCAAGAAAATAACGATAAATCAGACGGGATCGTAACGTCTCTTCTGTGGGAGAGAGCTTGCAGGGAAGAGAAAAGAGCATCCCTCACTAAGCTACGATTATTATTATTATTATTATTATTATTATTATTATTATTATTATAATAATAATAATAATAATAATATGTATTTCATTTTATCCATATTGTATATATCATTAAACCCAGAGCAAGAATATGAATAATTATTGTAAGAATATTATATATAATATTGTAAGAATATAATATTGTAAGAATATTGTAAGAATTATTATAAGAATATGAAGAAGAAGAAGAAGAAGAAGAAGAAGAAGAAGAAGAAGAAGAAGAAGAAGAAGAAGAAGAAGAAGAAGAAGAAGAAGAAGAAGAAGAAGAAGAATAATAATAATAATAATAATAATAATAATAATAATAATAATAATAATAATAATAATAATAATAATAATAATAATAATAATAATAATAATAATAATAATAATAATAATAATAATAATAATAATAATAATAATAATAATAATAATAATAATAATAATAATAATAATAATAATAATAATAATAATAATAATAATAATAATAATAATAATAATAATAATAATAATAATAATAATAATAATAATAATAATAATAATAATAATAATAATAATAATAATAATAATAATAATAATAATAATAATAATAATAATAATAATAATAATAATAATAATAATAATAATAATAATAATAATAATAATAATAATAATAATAATAATAATAATAATAATATGTATTTCATTTTATCCATATTGTATATATCATTAAACCCAGAGCAAGAATATGAAGCGCACAAGTGTAAAAAGGATTGATATTTATATTATTCTTATTTATATATACCTCTAGACAAGACATACAGCAACTTGATGTAAGGAACTAACTAAAAAGAGAAATGATTATCGCGTAGACATGAAGTGCTTACTGACTACTCAATTGTGTTTTTTTGCCCATAGAGTAAAGAACCAATAATTCTCAAATGGTCTTTTTGTGTAGGCTAACCTGACAAGATATCTATCTCGTTAGATCTAACCCTCTCTTTCTCTTTCTTTCTCTCTCTCTTTTCTCTCCCTACTTCTCTCACTCCATTTTCTTCCCCCCTCTCTCTATTTTCTTATTCCCCGCTCTCTCTCTATTTTCTTTCTCCCCTCTTTCTCTATTTTTTCTCTCCCTATCTCTCTATATGTTTCTTTCTCTCTCTCTCTCTATTTTTTTTTCTTTCTCTCTTTCTCTTTCTCTTTCTCTCTCTCTCTCTCTCTCTCTCTCTCTCTCTATATATATATATATATATATATATATATATATGTTGAGGCAAATTGGACACAAGGCGGCTTCGTGGCTGGGTTCGAATCTTAGGACCAGGAGGATTTGTTACCTACACAGATGATTGCGTAAGTATTAAACACTAGTGTCTCTAGGTATAAATTAATAATTATTATCTAATTATAATTATCAAGAACCTTTAAAAATACTTAAGGATAGGCACTGAATTAACTATAATTATAACTAAGGCAGTCAACTAGTGTCGATGCAATGTTTATGCCTTTCAATTGCTATTAAACGTCGAATTCAAGCGAATACAATGACTCTAGACTGTTCGCACACTCTAGAGTCATCGTATTCGCTTGAACTCAACGTTTAATAGTTCTTAATCCTTTTCTATCTCGGAGCAATTGTTTGGTGGTAAAGGCTCAGCAAATGGAACAAAAGGCGGCTTTGTGACTCGGTTCGAATCTTATGATCGGCAGGAATTGTTACCTACACTTATGATTGCGTAATTATGAAGAACTAATCATAATTAAACTATAATTATATATATATATGTGTGTATGCGTATATATATATATATATATATATATATATATATATATATATATATATATATATATATATGAATGGGTGCTTGTCTAGTCACGCTGAAGAGATGTGCTATAACAAAACAGTCTGTGTGTGGATGGCTATATTATGATATCGTTTACTACTATTAATTTAACGTTATGCAAAGCTCTTTGTAAATAAACTAATGGGAGTATAGACTAATGTTTGTACAAAGCATTGTTAAATATAATTACCGACAGCGCCTTTTCCGGTGACCCGCTGGATAGAGCTTCTGCCTATGGTTGTTGGTTCGATCTCGGGCTTGGCATGCGTGCCGTTATAGCCACACAAAATAGCTGTAATACAACGAAACAGAAAGCTTCGTTACCGGATTTGAATTTCTCGACCGTCAGCGGTAATAGTGACACCCTGCATGAATGGATGAAACACTAGTATCGGTGGGTATTTAATAATAATTATTTATATGTATATTTCTGGCTGTGAAAATAATTATATATACATATATAATTATTTTTCACAGCCAAACAACGTCGCAGCGCCAAGACTCCAGTTTCGTCTTTATTTGGGCTCATCAGTTAGACACATCCTAACTCAGAATTCTAAACCCGAACCTCTTGCATGCGAGCCTAGCACTCTATCAACTGAGCAAACGCGCCCAGCACAAGAAAGTCTTATTGACTATCACACATCAAGTAAACCGCAACGAAATCCGACAGCGGAGTGACCCTACTTTTCTCTCGAATAAGTGACGTGATCATCGCGACCAGTTATAACTCAAGCTAATGTCTCACTAGTAGGAAATTTTTACACGCTAAGGATGTTATCACGACGAGCTTGCCTTACAAGCAATAAGCAATAAAAATTTCAGAATGTAAGAGAATATATAAGTACAGCCAGACAACGTCGCAGTTCACAAGAGTTATGAAGGCCAACAAACAGAAAATCCGAGACTCCAGTTTCGCCCTCATTTGGGCTCATCAGTTAGACACATCCGAACTCAGGATTATATATATATATATATATATATATATATATATATATATATATATATATTAAATGTAATTATCAACTGACACGTGTTTCGTCATCTACGACTCATCAGAGTGGCTAATGAGTCGTAGATGACGAAACACGTGTCAGTGGATAATTACATTTTAAAAATAATATATATACCGCTTCCCATGTGGGGGTACCAAATTAGTTAAAAGGGAAAATTATTCCCAACTCGCATTTAAGTTAAAATGCCCTTTCGTAAATGATTGAATTCATTCAAAAACATATAGCTAAAACCAAAACAAAAAACAACATATATATATATATATATATATATATATATATATATATATATATATATATATACACTAGTAGTTCCGCCCGGCGTTGCTCGTGTGCCAATGTACTGTTCATAACCTCATGTGCATATGTATATATTAAAAAGTGTGAATATGTACAGCAATGCCTTTCTGTATGATAGTTTTCTTTAACTACCATAGAGAAAAGTTGGAAGAGACTGCAGACGTCAATTTTTTTAAACGTTGACCCCAATTTTGACCCCTTAACATTTATATTTTTGCCTAAAATTAAATTAAAATGTTTAACCCATGTCCAAGTAACATGCATCTAAAATTTCGAGTGTTTAGACGCGAAATTGGCGGAGGAGTTTGGTAGAATCTAAAAAAGTCAACTCTTTTAACTGTGACCTCTTGGCAGCCAAAATTTCGCTCCAAAACTGATTAAAAAGCTTCCTGTATGTCCGATTACCCTTTATGTAAAATTTCAAATGTTTAGACCCAAAATTGGCTGAATAGTTTGCTGGAGACCGCAAAGGTAAAACATTTTGAATTTTGATCCCTTGGAAGCCAAATTTTCAGGAAAAAAAAAAGCTTGCCGTAAATCTAAATACACTTTATGTAAAATTTAAAATGTTAAGACCAGAAATTGGCTGAGTAATTTGATAGAAACCGCAGAGGTCCATTTTTTTAACTTTGATTATTATGACCCCTTAACATTTATTGTTTTTGGCTCAAATCATAGAAAATTAGATCCATGTCCAAGTAACCGATATCTAAAATTTGAAGTGTTTAGACCAAACATTGGCGGAGGAGTTTGGTAGAGTTCTCATTACCAGCCAAATTTCTGGTCGAAAACAGATTTAAAAGATTTTTTCAAGTCTCAATAACCGTTTAGGTCAAATCTCGAGTCTATAGACCGGAATTGATAGAGTTATTTGGTAGGAAGTGTACACACATAGAGAGAAAGATACATTTTCACTTTATATATATATATATACTTTGGCTTAGCAAGCAGAAAGAGTTAATTTAATTAATGTTGGTTTGAGATACAAAGGAGTTTGAGGCCTTAAATGGAAGGTCTGGTTGGGCTCAGTTTGTCTAATTTGAAGGCGGGTTTGTTCTGATTACAAGTCTTTTGTTCGATAGAGAAACTAAGTATCACTGTAACCCGGCAATATAACACATTGTTACTTGTTTTCTAACTTGTTATTATTTTGTTTGGAAGAAAAGATTCTTTTGTTACAGTAGTGACCGAGACGACACGATAGACACTACGCCTAGTGTCGAAATCAAGCTCCGAATTCGAACGAAGGCAACGAACGGACGATAGCGACCTGTGCATTAAAACGTACACAAACTAAAGTTAACACTGTGATATTTCTCTTCTTGTGTTCTATGCCAAGGTGAGTTCTCCAAAACAGCTCCTGTCTATGAGACTAAAAATAAAACCAAAGGCCAACTCTATCGATGGTTTCCCTTGGGAACATTTAATGAGAGTTCGTTGCAGCATCTTCGCGCTATTGTGTGTATAAATGCTTGGCCTCGCGCTTGAAGAAAGCATGAAAATAAATGTCTGAACATATTTACATCTGTCTTAACAAACAAGAAAACATAAAATAAAACAGAAAAAAAAAATAAATATATATATTAAAAAAAAAAAAAACAATTATTAAACACACATATCGAACAAATATGCACTCGGATGCACCGTATCACAGCCGTGAAATGCGAAACCACGAAATCGGAGACGGCCAACAAACACAGGCGTACGACGTAGACAAACACGCCGAGACCCATGACAGATAATAATGGGCAGCGAGCGAAGTAAGAGACGTCGTTAAAAGTAGACAAAGAAGGAACAGAAGATGTGTGCGCGCAGCGGATATTTATAAGTCCAATAAATCCTTTTCTCTGTTTTAGAATTTTGTATTCGGTCCGTTGCCAGTTTATTTTTTCTCGAACGTTTTTCCTCTATTAATCTTATTTTTGACTTTATTAGCTCGATCTGCCCTCCCTCTCTCAGTGGGTCGAGGTTGGAAAGTTTACACAATTCTTTTCAAGGGGGGTGATTTGCGAATAAATTCAACAAGTTTACAAATAAACAATTGTCTTAATACATTGGACTGAAAGCAAATTAATAGAACTAATCAGATGCGTCATCAAATCTGTATGAGAGACTATGTCTGTCGGTTGGTCTGTCACAATTCATTTGGAAATAGCACTGCCACCGTTGAATGCAAATACTAAACTCAGATATTGTTTAGACATATCTAAATATATCTTAAATAAATTCTTCCCTTATTTGGCCTGCCACGCTAAAGTTATGCGTAAATTTGAAATAATGCATTTGGCGATTTCTTAAGCTTAAGTACGAAAAAGTGATTTTCGTAGTTCGTTACGCTTAAGATAAAAATAGTGCTTTTGGTAGTTTGGTATGGTGATTTTTTAAACAGTATATTCGGTGGTTTGTTACACCTATGTCGGAAATACTACATGCAGTGGTTTGTTGCACTTAAGTTTGAAAACATGTACTGGCTGTCTTTTTAACACTCAATTAACAAATAGTATATTTGGTGGTTTGTTACGATTAAGTTCGAAATACTGCGTTTGGTGGTTTGTATACCTAAATTTTGAAATAGTGCGTTTGCTGAGTTATTACGTTTAAGTTTAAAATATTGAATTCAATGGTTTGTTACGCTTACGTTTACAATGGTACATTCCGTGACTTGTTATACATAATTTTTGATAGTATATTAAATGGTTTGTTACACTTAAGTTCGAAATGGTGTATTTGATGGTTTGATGCGCTCAATTTTTAAATCGTATCTTCGGTTGTTTGTTATGCTTAAGTTTTTACTAGTGTATTCGGTTGGTTGATACGCTTAAGTATGAAATAATGCATTCTCTTATTTATTACGTTTAAGTTTGAAATTGTATTTTTGTGGTTTGTTACGCCGATATGTGAAATACTGCATGAGGTAGTTTACACACACACACACACACTCACACACACACATATATATATATATAAATATGTATACATACATATATATGTATATATATACACATATACATATATACACACACATATATATATGCATACACATATACATACACACATATATATATGCATACACATATACATACACATACATATATATAACATATACATACGCATACATATATATATACATATATACTTACACATAGATATATATATATACATGCATATATATACATATATATACATATATACATATATATACATACATATATATACATATATACATATATATACATACATATACACATATACATATATACATATATATACATATATACATATATATACATACATATATACATATATACATATATATACATACATATACACATATACATATATACATATATATACATATATACATATATATACATACATATATACATACATATATACATATATATACATATATATACATACATATATACATATATATACATACATATATATGTATATATATACATACATATATATATGTATATATATATATACATACATATATATATACATATATATACATACAGATATGGTGATTGTCCACTTCTTGACAGAAGAAGACTATCTTTCCCTTGTTTTATTGTTGATTACTCAATCATTTTCATGTATTTTTGAAATTTTTTATTATATACACATATATACACTTATACACACACATATATACATGTGGAGATGTGATCAAGATGCATCAATTCCTATTTTCTGTGCGAACAAAGGTGGCTCTTCAGACCAAAGGGCGCCACATTTTACGATCACTGGAAGCACTTTCCCAACTGAACACGTCAATATCAAGAGATTTAAGATTATCTTTGATGTTATCCTTAAAGCGTTTTCGCGGTTTATGTTGTGGACGCTTTCCTTGTGTAATTTCACCATACAACAGGCGCTTTGGCAATGTATCGTCGTCCATCCTTGTCAGAAGTCCAGCCCACCTCATCTGGTTGCGTATAATCAACTTCTCGATACAAGGTACGTCAGCCCGCATGAGAACATCCATATAAGGTATAAAAGTGCTACACCTGATGCCCAGCATGTGTCTCAGTAATTTTTGGGTTCACTCTCTCCATGATTTATATGTCTACCATAAGTTGTCCAGGCCCCAGAAGCGTAAAGCAGGGATGGTAAAATACAAGATTGATAGACACTGATCTTTGGATGAATAGTTATACCCCTGTCATACCATACTCGCTTCTCTAAGCCACCAAAAGCCTCAGTGGCACGCTGTATCCTATAGTTGACCTCAGCATCCAGGGTTTCATCTCTGGCGAGAGTACTACCCAAATACACAAATGTGTCAATCACGTCAAGTCTCTAGTTGTTGACGAAAATATTTGGTTCCACATACAAACTACAGATATATACACATATATACATACATATATATACATATATACATACATATACACACATATACATACATATATATACATATACATACATATGTACATATATATACATGCATATATATACATACATATACATACATATGCATACATATATATACATACATATATATATACATACATTTATAGACATATATATATATGCATACATGTATATACATACATATACATACATACATATACATACATATAATTACATATATATGCATATATATGCATATATATACATATACATATATATTTATGCATATGTATATATATATATATATATATATATATATATATATCAATTAAATTTAGGATTTAAATCAAATCATAGGTTAAAGGGATGGTGTAAAACATATAATATGTTATTTTTTATAAGTTCAAATTGGAAAATTAGATTTAAATAGTTAATAAACTATAGGCCAATTGCGACGTAGATGTTGTAGTTTCGGTCCCCGTTAGTCACATAACGAAGCGTTTACAAAAACTTACAAAATATTTCCAAGGATGTTAATGTGCCATAAGACGCAACTACAATAAATATTGAATTTCAGTAATTATAATAACCAAAAAAGTATATAAATTGGCAAATATTAGACGTTTGCATACGTTTGTATCAACTATCCCTCCTGGTGGAACGGGCGAGGAAAATAACTGACCAGCAAACAGTTTTAAAAGATCTTTAATTCGCACGAGGTTATGCATCATCTCCAAGAGGTTGTACGCGAGGTCAGTTGTTAGTCTGATGAAAAATGGATGGAACGTACTCGGTTCGAACTTGGTACACCCAGATTTTCAGTCAGTGGCATTAACTTTTTAGCCACCGTTTCTAATCTTGGTTTATCTTGCCAAAGTCTTCAAAGGAATTCTTGGCCTTCGTAATACTCCTCGACCTCTCACTCCCCATACCTACTTGCCACTACGTTTTTGTTGTGTGTAAACCCGACACTGGTTCAGTGTCCAATTACGATCCAACCCATAGCGGCGCACGGAGTAAAACGAAGGGCCTCGTTGGTCGTTGGGGTTATTTTATTTTTGTTAACTTTTTAAAGTTATTTTCGCCCGCAAAGATTAACGCCAGTCACCACGAGAGCAAACACTGTCGGCGTTCATTCTGGCTGTGTCTATTGCAAGTAGACACCGTCAAGCGCGGATTGGATGTCTTTAGGCTTGCATCTGCGGATTTGTAGATAGGAAAGGCTAGGAGTGATAGGAAAGGATCTGGGAGTGAGGGCTGAGAGCGTAAAAGTGACCCTAGAGGGGAAATTAAAAGTAAAAAAGTAGAAAACAATGTTGAAAAGCGATGGTAGATTCTCTTACTCTATTTAAGTACAAGGGAAAAGAGCGATATAAAATACTTTTAGAAATATATAGATAGATAAACAGAGACGGAGAGAGCGAAAAAGAGGAGATAGATAGATAGATAGATAGAGAGAGAGAGAGAGAGAGAGAGAGATAGAGAGAGAGAGAGAGAGAGAGAGAATGCAGAAAAGCCGGATGTACGAAAGGGAGTGATGAAGGTTTTGTTGGAGATAAAAAGTAAAAGATTAAAGCCGATCAACGAGATCGGTTATTTGTTCAAATATACCACTTACCAACTAAAGCGTTGCAGTCAGACGAAAAAGCTATTAAAAAACGAAAGCGTTACAGTTACAAAAAAAAGCTATTCCAAACAAATGTGTTTCAAATGGGCAAAAATATTATTTCAAGCTAAAGCGTTATAGTCGAACAAAAAAAAAAAATGCTATTTCCAAATAAAACATTAAAGGAGGAGAAAAATCTGCCCTAACAAAAAGAGTTAGTCAAACAAAAATGATATTTTAAACGAAAATGTTACAATTGGGTGAAAATATTATTTCAAACTAAAATGTTACAGGGGTGTTTACTTTGGCACCAAAATCAACAGAGATCAGACCATTCCCGTAATGACCTGTTCCCTGTTGATTGGCGCGCAGAGTTTATCCTGTGCAGTTCTAGGAAGTTTACACTCCCAGGTTTTTCCTTCTCTCTTTGAGAGGAGTTAGTTTACTTCTAATCGCCCGACACACTCCAACCGGGGGAAACCGACGGGGCTGTCCAGGTACTTTTTGGCGGGTCAGAGTGTTATATAATGCTATTATTATTAAATGTTCTTATTAGTAAGGATAAGAGTCTTAAGAGTGATGAGAGTCTTAGGAGAGTTCATGTTGTAAGTGTTCATATTGTAAGACATCGACATTAACAGGTGTATATAAAGAGAGAGAGAGAGAGAGAGAGAGAGAGAGAGAGAGTGAGAGGTTATAAATGAGAGAGAGTGCATATAAATACATTTTGAGAAAGTGTTTTCATATCTAGACAGACAGACCGATAATTGAGAGGTTTGCATTCATGCCGATGGATTGACAGGTTGGCATTTATGCTTTGACAGTTCGTATGAACGGGAGTGTTTGTATAACATAAATAGACACATTTACTTTCTAACACATATATTTTTTAGATGATGAATTTCAAATAGTTTGTACACATAAATAGACAATACCTTTTTCATGTAATGATGGACACAGGAGACGGCAGTTATAAAACATGATGAACATTTATTCTTCCACTGACCGGCTGGTGGCTTTGCGTTCAGGAATTCAAAGCTTCACATATTAAGTTTCAAAGTGACCGTCTCGCTTCTAGACGTTCGAATTCCAAACTCCAGACTATCGTCTGTCGTTCTCAAACTCCCTCTGAGTTTCTCACTAACTAACTAACTAACTAACTAACTCTCACTTCCTATATTGAGAAATCCATGCATGTCCGACCAACGGGACCACAATTCACGTGCCATCAACATGCGCGACCTGCACGTTTCCGAACATTATGATTTCCAAATAACCTATTTTTCTTTGTTGTTTTCACAAAGGAATTCAACCTACTTATCTACTTTATTTAACCCATATTTTATTATCCACATTCTTTTAACAATGAATAGTTTATTTATTATTTATTTCATCAGAATTAACAATTTACTGGACATTCCATTTAAACCTATTGTTCTTTAAAACCTATATCCAAGGTTCGATTTCTGCTTTCTCTCATTTTATTTTCATTTTAAGTAGATCTCTCTATTTTTATACTTACATGAAAAGGGGACAACCCTTATCATGTAACAATCCCAGTTTCCGACTTTGGTGTCACATTTCTCGCCGTGGGAAATAAATATTATTTTATTTCATTCAATGTCTTTAACCGGATAATCGTCATCTTGATATACGAAAAGTGTATCAACGATTTTAAGTACCAAATTTCCTTGCTTACAGGTTTAGGGTAAGGCAGGGTGTTGTACCCTTGGTCATAGATGTCCCATATGCCCAGATGGATGATAGGATATGGTTTTATTGCAATATTGTAGAAAAAAGAAATTTCTCAACGAAATAAAGTAGACATTTAGCGCCATGGAATCCGTGAAGATGTCACGGTAGACTGTGCTGCTTGTATCATCTCTACCTTAAAGGAAGGCTTACTGATAAGTAATGACTTGAACAAGGGAGAGAGAGAGAGAGGGGGGGAAGAGAATTAAAGATATGGATTAAGAGAAAGAAAGAGAAAAGAACTTCGGAGGAAAGAAAGAAAAAAAGAGAATTAAAGATCAATATGAATTAAGAGAAAGAGAAAAGAAGGAGGAATGGTAATACTGCATTGAGAGAAAGGAAAACCAAATATTGATAAAACTGTTTTTGGAAAAATAAAATAACTTGCCTTCTGATCGCTGGACCGAACGCGTCTGTTTTGGGGATCTCGCCCAGGGCTGGAATATCTCCCCAAAAGAACTAAGCGATTCTTCCTCTCACTGAGAAGCAATCTGAAGGAATCCAATTTGAAAAATCCTGCATCTTGTAACCGTTAAGAAACCGAATTAAAATTTTCATAGTGTTCTCTAAAATATTTTATGAATAATTCTTATCCTTTATAAGAAACGATCTTTGAGTTAACCCTTATTGGTATTGCATGAAAAAAAAAAAGGCTGTATTAGTCAGATTTGGTGGCCAGTTAGGTTGATGGTAACAAGATGCCAACTGACTAGGATGGTATAGGTGTCCTTGCAGGTAGCTGGAGTAAGAAGGAAATTCCTCTTCTCTATAGCTGATGCGCTGTGTAATGAAATGAAACTGGAGGAATACTGGCTCCAGACAGAGGGAGCTGAATTTTATGGATAAGGATCGCCGTGTGTCCATAGAGACGGTAAGTGTCCAGTTTGATGTCAGTGTGGGAACTTTACACACAATTATTTGCGAGAAACTGAAGATGCGGTAGATTTGTGAGAAGTTTGTCCTAAGGATGCAGGCTAAGAGTTAGGTGGGATGTTAATGCTTGGCCAAAGATATCCCATATGGCCAGAGGGATGATAGGATATGTTTTTATTGCTTGATTGTAGAAAAAAAGTAATTTCTCAGCGAAATAAAGTGGCCATTT
This sequence comes from Euprymna scolopes, assembly GCF_053919585.1. NCBI lineage: Eukaryota > Metazoa > Mollusca > Cephalopoda > Sepiida > Sepiolidae > Euprymna > Euprymna scolopes. The sequence continues at coordinate 103,211,593 of NC_136486.1, read as the reverse complement.
AGCGCTGCCGCGTCTTGCTTGACACCCATGAAGATGTTACGGTAGAATATACGGCTTGTATGAAATTCATCTTACAGAAAGGTTAGCTATGATAAGAAATAATTTGAATGAGCGAACGAAAGGAGGTATAAGAATTAAGGAGTGACATTGATTAAGAGAAAGAAAAAGAGAAAAAGAATTTCGGAGGAAATAAATAAATAGATACATGGATTAAGAGAACGAGAATAGAGGGGGAAATACTAATACTGCCTAGTGAGAAGGGGAAAACCATAAATTGATATAACAGTTTCTTTTTTGAAAAGCAAGGAACTTACTTGCTGGTCGCTGGGCCGAACGAATCAGACTTTGAGCTCCCACCCAGGGTCGGAAAATCTCCCCCAAAATGCTAAGTTGTAAAGCTATTCCTCCTCTCACTGAGAAACCATCTAAAGAAATCCAAGTTAAAAAAAATCCTGCATCTTGAAACTGTTAAGAACTCGAAGAATTTAAAAGTGTATCCTGAAATATTTTATGAATAATTATTATCGTTTTAAGAAAACGGTCTTTGATTTATTCTTAATTGTTTTTTGCCTGTGGAATTGAAATGCAGTTGATTTCAGATCTCCCCTGAACCTGACACCAAGCTGCAAAGGAAAAACTCAAACCTGACGTCTGACGAGGAACGGGCAGCTAACGATGTTAAAGGTGTTGCCACACATGCTTGGGGTCATTGGTGTTTTATGCCATCTCAGCATCAGAGGGATAGTTCTAATGACAAATAAGTGTCTGGTTACATTTTGAAGGGCCCATCACTAGACGAAGATAATAGTGTTACCATGGAGACTTAGGATTAGTCCCTGCGTTTAGAAACTACCGACGGCCTGATTACAGTAATTAATTCCGTGGGGGCAGGATTGCGAACAACCTCCCCCTACCGGCGTAAATAGGAAGCATGATACACGGTAAAACCTATTATGTTTTGAAAGTTGAACTTTTTGTCAAGATTTCTAGCAAGTTTTCAGATTCTAATATAATTCTATATATTTTTTCAAATTTTTTTAATAATCAGGGTCTGACCTTCTGCGGGTATGGGTCCTGGATATGACCTTAAACTATATCCGATGGTGAGGCCCCAGCTTGCGGGCTTTGGGGAGTGTGGAGCTACCCTTTAATTGCCATTGCTCCCAGGTCCACTCTGACCCGGAATGGTAGTACCTGTTAGGGTCCCAACTATGGGTTAAATAGAAACCGACTTTAAAAAAACAAATACACTCTATTCAAAAATTGTTTTTCCAAATCACTGGATTCGGCAATACTGAGAAAAAAAACAAAAACAACCAACCAATCAACCTGCGAGTATGGGGCAAATAAATATACACGCAATAAACCGTTTACCATGTTCTGTTTCGTCTTATGAGATGCAGTGAAACTGACAAACAATCTCCTTTAATCCAATTATTCTCCTTCAACTTTTTAACACACCGCTTCCGGTTTGTGTTCATTGCTGAAGAACATGGACCTCTGATTAATTAGAACAAACTGCATTAACAGTGCCAACCGCGTTTACGGATTTTCCAAAATCAATCTCATCAGATCACATGCACTTAAACAAATCGGTCAAATAAAAAACGAATAATAATAATAATAATAATAATAATAATCTATAAAAGTGAGAATGTGTGTGAGAACAATTCTCAGTCTATATACTCACCGAATTTTTTATCTACAGATTTAAAACTTTGTATATAGGGTGTTCAGACCTGTACAACACGTTTTAATCCGTTTTCATCCGGAAAACGGGCTGCTAAGGGGTCAAAATTAAAAAATAGGTACGAAAGGGTCGTCGGATTTTTATCTGTTTGCTGTTTCATAAATGTGAATGTGTGAATTGTTCTTATAACAGATTCCTTATGTTAAGAATAAGTAAGTTTGAAAAACTTTAAAAAATCATGCCAAGCTGGTCTAATGGTTACCGTACTTAATTCACTACCTTTAGGTTTTGGTTTCGATCTCAGCTCGAGTATTCTTTTTATATTTTACTTTCAAGAAAGGAACTGATTAGAAAAAAAAAAAACTCATAAAACTCATCTTTAACCCTTATCCTTGGCCTTGATAAGCAGTGATGCTTATGTAAAAACATGCACATGTCTCAGTTTCTTTTCGTTTTATACTTCATTTTTTTATGAATTTTTCGTTTAATACCTCGGCGTTTCTGTTTATAATAAATGAGAATTCTGCATTAATCAAAATTTAATATTTATGCGTATTTTACGATCGGGCAATGCCAGGCGGTCTGCTTGTGATAAATAAATAAATAAATAAATGTCAGTATCAAGCGATACTACATAAAATGGTCGAGGAGAGTCAAGGAGCATAGAAAGATCGAGGAGAGAAAGCTCTAGCCAGACCTCCACTGGATGAATGCGAAACGAACTGGGACCTGGGGAAGTTTATTGCCACCAAAATTCCAGTAAAGACCAATGACCGCTATCAATGAGAAATCAATGCCAAACGGCTGTTGCGATAATGCAAATTAATTTTCAAAAGTTATCGAAATAGGTGAAAAGTACTTGAAATGTGGAAAAACCTGATGTCACTCAGTCTCTAGGGAAAACCACAGGTTGTTCTCAAAGAGAAATCGTTGATGGCCTATATGAAAACTCCAAGTGAGTAATCACTTCCTTACTATATATAGATCAACAGATACTAAAGGAGGTAAAAAAGTAGTAAAAAGAACATATCCATGCGAAGGATCCACTACAATAAAGCGTACGAGAGGATCCCTCAACCGTTGATAACAGAATGCCTAAGAATGTACAAACTACCGGGCAAGATTTTCAATTTGATCAAAAATGCAATGAGAACATGGAGATTTGAACTGACAACTGGTGGACAATACATAACTGATATTAAAATCCAAAGAGGTATTTTCCATGGGGATTCTCTTTCATCACTACTGTCCCTCACAGCAATGATGCCCCTTTAAAATATATTAAGAAAATGTCAAATATAGATGACAGAATGAACTATCTAATGTACATGGATGACCTAAAGCTGTTTACAAAACCGAGAAGGAATTAAAGACACTTAAAAATACAACCAAAATTTTAAGTTGGGATATCAGAATGGAATTTGGTATGGAAAAGCGTGCACTGGGAAAAACTGTAAACAATGAAAGGTATAGAACTTCCCAACCAAGTGTAGAGAAGGATACTAGACGAACATGACACCTACAAATGTTAGAAACTAAACTAGAAACCTAATAAAGGGTATAACATATAGCACAATGCACTACACAATGCACTACACCCAAAAGATGATACTGACCAACCTTATGTGAAAAGGAAAGACGGGGGAAGAAGACTGATTTGTATAGAAGACTGTGTGAATGATACGAAAACAAAAAATTGAAGAATACAAAATGCAGAACACTAAAAAGGATAATTACCGTAGCAAGAGACACTGAAAAAATAAACACAGAAAATAGAAAGGTAAAGAGGAAGGCAGAGGAAAAAAACTGGGAAGAGAAACAGCTACAAGGGCGATCAATAAGGATGACAAAAAATGAGTAATGAAAACATTTGGATATAGCTAAAAAAGGGAATCTAAATAGAGAAACTGAAACTCCAATAAAAATTGCACAAGATAATGCGATTAGAACCAACCACATCAAAGCAAAGATCGACAAGACACAAGAACAGTAAATGTAGACTCTATGGACAAAATGGGCGAAACAAGAAAAAACACATAATAAGCGATTGCAGCAAAACCTCCAAAAGAATAGACACGATCGTATGCAAAGACAGTACACTGGGAATTATGCAAAGAACTACATCTTGAACAACCTGACAAATGGTACAACTGAAAACCGGCAACAGTACTTGAAAATGAAAGTCACAAAATCTCATGAGACATGGATGTGCAAACATGTAAATCCATACAAGCAAGAAGACCGGGCATTATAATAGTTAACAAAAAGGAAAAGTTCTGCCAGATCGTAAATTTCGTCACTCCAGCAGACCACAGGGTTAATATCAAGGAGATGAATAAGCGAAGCAAATACATAGAATTAGCCATAAAGTTCAAAGGGATATGGAATATGAAGAGAGTCAAGATAACACCAATAATAGTGGGAACACTATGGAACAATCCCCCAGAACTTTCAGAAAAGAATGGAAGTAATTGGAATCAGAGGAATGGCGAAGAAAATACAACGGATAGCAATATCGAAAGCAGCAGAAATATTTAGGAAAACCCTTAAATGCAAAAATGATGATGGCTCGTGTGAAAACTCCTAGTGAATAATAATAATAATAATAATAATAATAATAATAATAATAATAATAATAATATATCGAGAACCAACTGTAATAGACTTCTACGTGACGTAATAAATAGCCCAACAATGCAACAATTCAAGATGGATTTGCATAGGTGTTGGGTGCCTGTATCCTTTTCAGTGTACATTTCTACTACCTTTTCCCTACGTGGCAAATTGAAACACTTGTTATGCAATTTATATATGTTCTGTTGCTTTATATCAGTAATCATTGGGATTGCACCTTGAAAAGGTTGGTTTATGAAAATAGAAAGTATATGCTCAAACATATAATTGCTACATCTCCTTATATATATATATATATATATATATATATATATATATATATATATATATATATATATATATATATATATATTCAGAATGTGAGAGATCGGTTTGGGATCTTAGTGGGTCAGATAACCACACTCCTTGTTTGAGACGAAGTAGGTACATTTAACAGCCACATTTCATCGCGAGTTGCTTAATCTGTGTTAGTTAATAGACTGTATTGCGTGTAGCGGAAAATGGCAGAGTATTCACCCTTCGTGCAAGAGATTCGGGTCTCGAATCCAGAGTTTTGAAATGTTCGACTGTTGAGCCCAAACAACGGCGAAACTCGAATCTTAAACTTTCGGTTTATGGTCTCTTGCTTGACTGTGGAAATATATATAGATATATACATAGATTATATATATAAATGGATATATTATATATATATATGTATATATATATACATACATTATATATATATATATATATATATATATATATATATATATATATATATATATTATTAGTCCTCCCGCGAAAGAGCAGGACATAAAATGTTTTAAATAATAATAATAAAATAATAATAGAATAACAATAACAAAGACTTTCGCTGGCGAGGACTACTATTGACCTTAACCAGTTATACAGCCCTTTTGAAATTTTCATCTCTATTTTTCTCGGTATGTACTGAATATTTGTTAATGAAACCTATATGAAATATGTTCCTTATTAAATTTTAAAGATTTCCTATTCTGAAAGAAGTTTAAAAAAATTTAATCTAAAAATGTTATTTTAAAGTTTTTGTTAAAAAAAATCAGATTTTCTCATTATTCAGACCTATATTACAAAGAGGGGGTTGCAAAAAATGAGTTGTGGTGTGAGGAAAAATACAAACTGAAACAGAGAGAATATTCAGACTTGTAATAATACAAAGAGGGGGTTGCAAAAATGAGTTATGATGTGAGGAGAAATACAAACTGAAATGGAGAGAAGGAGAATTTAAAAAAGATAAATAAGTTTCAAATTGAATCTTGTACCTTTATTTTTAAAGCCTATAGTAAAAACATTTTGTTTAACAATTTTCATGCCTTGGATGAAATGCTTTTCTAACTTGCGTGTATATATATATATATATATATATACATATATATATATATATATATACATACAAATATATATATCGCAGTATGAAACTCTATGGTAATTAAGTTACACAGAGGCGTACGTAATTTATCACCTGAAGTCTGATGATTACCTATGAGGATGAAATATAGACGATTCAGTGTATTTTAATTAGCGCGTACTTTAATGCTACTATTACCAAACTATGCTTACGTATTTAGAATTGTTGAAGTAAATACTAACAACTTTATACACTCTATATTATACTAGCAGGGCGCCCGCCATTGCCCGGTCGTATAATACGCTTAAATATAATATTTTGATTAATGTAAATTTCGTATTTATTATATTATATTGAACCCAATATATAGTAATGATTTAAAAATTTAAAAAAAGGACTCGAGAGCCACCACCGAGAATCGAAACTAAAACTTTTAGCTTACGGCTCACTTTTCCTTTGACGTTAAGTCCTGACCTATAAAGACAAGGCTAAAAATTAAAACATGGACCAACAGCTATTACGTTACGCATGCATATTCGTAATGCCGTCGTCTGACCTTCACCTGGTAACTTTCACTTTTTTTTAATTTTTACACTTTCGCACCGATTTTCCCCGGCTGAAACTCAAAAATAAAGTTTCGCATGTGTTCGAATACCCTACATATTAAGTTTCATGTCGGTAACCAAAAACTGATAAAGGAGTTTGGTAGGCAATTTTTTAAACAAATATGTATACACATGCATAAATAAATTAATGAAAAGAAAGGGATGTAGTGTTTACCTGATATACACAATGGTAAACTTCAAACTAATATAAATAACAGTATTTATATATAGAAAATTTAATCCCAACCAAATTATAAAAGCTCAATACGCAATAGAGAGAGTAGAGCTTATTATAAGAGAAAGAAAATTATTACTGTAAGTTGAACTTTACAATCAAAATTTATTGTTCGATTGAATACTAAAAAAAAAAAAACAATTTACAAAGTCCTTATCCTGCGAAGTTTCAAAGAATGCTATTCTTGTTATTCTTCTCATCATAGGACATAAAGAAATCAGCAAATTATATTTGTAGCAATGCTAGAATTTGCTAGTTAAGGCATTAAGTGAAACCGCAATTTATTGTAGTTATAAATTACCAAAAAAAAAATGAAAAAATGTTGGATATATAAAAAAACTAATATAATACAAACCGCGCATAATATTTCAGCTTGAATGAAACTCCTCTCGAGTTGATCCAAAATGCAAAATAGTTCTTTAGAGAGAATCTATTCCCAAATAAGTCCAGCGTGAAGATGCATATAATCCGATTGGAAAATTTCAAAACAGCTGAAATAATGAAAATTGTTTTTCCAGCGAGTGCAGTAGCCCAAAGAGAAGACTGTCCCTAGTCAAATGGGACCTAATAGTAAAAAGAGAGACATCCAGTATGAGAACCTTCATCATCGGCTTAATACATAAATACATATATATATATATATATATATATATATATATATATATATATATATATAGAGAGAGAGAGAGAGAGAGAGAGAGAGAAAGAGGTTTGTGTTTACTATAAACTTTTTACGCAAATATTATGCAAGTATAAATCATGTAAAATATCTGCATGAATATAATTACACGTTAACTAAAATGTTCAGCCTTTTTAAGAAAACCGAAAATAACTAATAGGAAATTAATGAAAACGAATGTTTAAAAGAATATGCAAATTAGCTAGATATTTTGCAGATGAATACAATTTCACGACCTATATATAATAAAGCACTTTCTTTTTAAATAAATAGAAAAAAAGGAGTTTTAATATAAATATCACTGCACGCACACACACACACAAAATTATAGGAGTATAGATTAATTTATGTGTATACAAACAGCTTATAATAATAAAGTCTAAGTGTGTATGTATGGGTTTTAAGTAGGGTTGTCATTGTATAATTTTTTTTTTGTAAATTGAGAGTGATTGTTTTGCATCACTGTGATGCTTTGGAGGATGGACCAGCTAGTGAATCCAACTAAGTTAGTTAAGGTTAGTTGAAGTTAGAAAAGGGAAGTTGAAAAAGACTGACAGAACAGACCCCGCCTGGTGGACGAGGTTTGGTGTCTGCTCTGACTCTTCACCCAAGTTAAATTGTTCTTAGTAAATGGAGGAGGAAACCTTTCTATACTGAGACAATTTCATTTTTGCCCCTTTTTTTTGGGGGGGGGGGCGGCTGGTTTTCTCCCATATTAAAAACGACTTTGTGTTACATTTTTTTAAATTACATTTTCACCCCAAACAAGGCACATTGCCACTTTGGTGTAGGGGGCTACTATCAGGGGCAACAACTACTGGGGTACTATGTGGGGATTTCGGCAGCAAGATGTCGGTTCACGTTACACTTGAACTTCTGAATGTCAGTACAGTTGGGGAAGCAGGAACCTGGAATGGATTCCAGAGTTTAGCGGTTCTGGAGAAGAAACTACTGGAGTAGAAAGGTCTTTTATATCTAGGGATCTCTACTGTGTGGGGGTGGGATTTAGCTGCCTATCGCTTTTGTCGAGGGTGTCTACGTCGTGGGGGTACAAGTGTCTGCAGTTCGTCAGAGCATTCACAATTTAAATACTTGTAAAACAGGCAGAGGGATGCAACATTACGTCGATGGGACAGAGGCTGAAGCTTAGATGCCAGTTCAGGGCCTATCAGATTTGCGTCTCTCTTTTGAACCTTGTCTAGGAGCGAGAGACTAGTAGCAGATGCACCAGTCCAAATGTGACAACAATACTCCATACATGGGCGAATGGTGGCCTTGTAGAGGTACAGGATACTTTCGGGTGTTAGTAGTTTTCTAGCACGGTAGAGAGAGCCTACCTTCTTCGCAGCGGCCCTGGCAACGCTTTCAATGTAATTGTTCCAACTCATGTTTCCTGTTTCCAAGCAGTTTGAAAGATGTTTTCGTGGAGAAGCAAATAAATAAATAGATAAAGTTTCAAACCACTTTTTCTACACAATTTTTTTTATACAAATTGATAGCACCTCTACTTCCATCTGATACGGTATAATTGAAGTTTATCTTGTTTGAATTGTTTGAAAATGTGTTTTAACTGCATGTATTATACGTTTTTTAATTATATGTATTATACATTTGGGAGGTGACGGTGGTCTACTGGTTAACGACACGGAATGATGACTTGTGTGTCCCAGGTTCGAATCTAGTTCGTTCCCCAAAAATCACTTTCGCATAAGATGTTGGCAACCTTTACGTGGTCCATCCCGTAATTCTCGATGTCTTTCTATAAAGAATTCTGACTAACAATATAGGGGAAATTAATGCCAACAATAGGATCTTCGATTTCATACGACATAGTGATGTTGATGATAATTATGATTATATGCATTATACATTGTACCATATGTATTAACTGTATATGCATTGTCTATATGAGTAAATTATATGTACTATATGATTGCCTATATGTATTGTTTTCATGTACTACATGTTAACTATATGTATTATCTATATCTACTACATGTTTGACTATATGTTCTGTTTGACTACATGTGTAACTTTGATACTAAGTAGTCAATGGAAAGTTTGATTTTTAAAAACGTTTGCTCACCTCAAACAAGGTATATTGTCACTAGACCGAAAGAGGCTATAATGATAGAGGCCAGACTTATAGGGGCAACCAATGCAATAAGATGTTCAGGCTGCATTTAAATTTCTGCATAGTACGCTCGGGTATGCAAGATCCAGAAACAATATCTCGAACGCAAGCAACTTGGGTGGGGAGCGAGACAGTAAGATGTTTGTTCACATTACATTTTAATGTCTGCGTGTTGGTACGATCAGGGAAACAGGGTATATGATGAAAATTCGAAAGGGAAACCGTCCGAAATAAAGAAAAAGTTAGAGTAAGAAACCTCCCATAATTTAGGGACCTCCACAGCAAAGAGGCAGGATTTTGCTGTGGACAAAGCTTACACTAATAAACAACCATATTGCAACAGTAATCAGGGTTAGCATATCATAAAAGTTGAATGTAGAATCGTTTTGTCTTTAATAAATTACAAGCAATGGCGCTTAAAAATGGAACCTCGAATTTAAGGTACCCCCCTCCATCACTACGATTTACCAGTGAGACTTAATGGCGAGACGAATTTACAATCTTTTGGTGTTTTGTTTTAATGTTTGTTTAATCGTTATTAAAAACAGTTGTGTCTATCAGTGACAAGAGATATAAAAAAAAGGTGGGCCTGGAGTTTGTAAAGCACTGCTTACATAACAGCAACCCCTGCTGCTCATAGTTCCCCGAATGCACGCCTTTCCTGCCGTGTGCCATCGCTGCACTCTGCTTAGTGCGTTTCTAAGTCTTCATTCTTCCCCGCGGAGATCGGTCTTCGCGAATCTCTATGTCGTGAACCTTCCATCGCCTAAGTTTATATGAGCAGTCATTAAAGGCCGGAAGACTAGAGCTTAAAGAAACATCTCACATGCCAATTCTTCCTGGTAGGTAGGTGCCACACACACCTACACACACACACGCACAGGAATTCTCACAGACAAGCACTAGCGTACAGCACTGTCGCCATTTGGGTACCAATGTTCAAACGTTCTATGTTAATTATTTATTTAAAGATGTATAAACAATATGATCCAAAGTTGGTCTTTGATGGCAGAGTATCCTTTAACATAGTTTGGATATAGGTATTATGGTGATTGCGTAACGGTTATCGACACCACTCGATGGAAACGGTCTTTTTGTGTCTTCCATACTAGACGAGAATTCCTGGTTAACAATCCAAAGTTTTTTTTGTGTGTATATAACTATTTTATTTAATCATATAAATTAATATACAAAGATATAATTTTATGTGTAAATTTTCAGTATTTACTTAAACAGTGCTCGATACACGCGTAGAGCTAGGCAGTAATTTATGAAAATATATATGGCAATTAAGCTAGACAGAATATTGCGCGTATCATTCTCGTGAGAATTCGTCAGGCGTATGCGAAAAGGACTCTTCCATTGGCTGATTAGGATGGGCGCGGCGGCAACTAGAACGCTGATTGGCTAACTAGAAAATTCGATAGCATGTGCGTATATAAAAAGACGCGCAAACCAACACTCTTTTTTTACATGGAGGTCAACATTTATCAAGGCCCGGAGGTCACTCAGAGACAAGGGTTATTGCGTGTACAGTAATCAATGAGATAGTATTGCAGTAATCATTAATATTGAAGATTTGATAGCGTGTCTTACTTAAGGGGGCGGTTTGTCAGGAATTTGTTTATGTTGTACTTGAAGACATCCAAGTTGTAGTCAGGTGGGAAACAGGCAGACGGAACAGACTTCCACAGTCGTGCACTTCTGAGAAGAAACTCTGCTCATGGAATCTACGTTTGGATTTAGGCACAGATAAAGAGTGGGGAAAATAATTGACAGTAGTTTCAGCCAGACGGGTGTTTCTCGTGAAAGAATGGCTATGGGGGCCCGAGATTGGAGCTCAGACGAGCACCTGCCATGGAAATAACGATAAAACAAAAACAGGCTCGCAACGTCTCTTCTGTGGGGGAGAGGCTGCAGGGAAGAGAAAAGGGCATCACCCACTAAGCTACGAAGTCTATTTTGCACTCTGTCAAGGCAGGATAGGCTGTTTTGCAGCTCCTGTCCAGATGTGGCAGCAGTACTCCATCCTTGGACGTACTTGGCTTTTATATAGGTAGAGAATTGCATCAGTAGTGAGATATCTTCTGGAGCGGTAGAATGATTCCACCATTTTCCCAGCGCCCTTGGCAACAGACCTGACGTACGTGTTCCATTTCAGATTAGGAGTAAAGGTCAAACCCATAAGGTTGTCCAAACATGGAGCCTCCCCAAGACGAGAGCCATCCATTTCAATTGATGTCAGATGGGGATGACAGCGTTGATGATGTAAAGATAGAAGCTTGGTTTTGGATGCTTTAAAAGTGACCAGCCACCTCTTACCCCACTGTACCACGCGCTCAAGATCAGAGGAGAGAGAGAATTAGAGAGAACTTTGTCATTTACAGCCTTTGATTTGTTGCCATAGATGGTCGTGTCATCAACAGAGATGTCAACGAATGATTTAAGTATGTGTTTTGGGAGATCATTGATGTAGACCAGGAAGAGAGTTGGGCCCTGGATGGACCCCTGAGGGACTCCAGCATTAATACTGTGGGCTTCTGATTTCTGCCCATCAAACACTACTCTTATGAACCTATCGGAGAGAAATGATTTAATGATTGAGAAAACATTTCCAGGGATACCGTAGCTGGAAATCTTGTGAAGTAGGCCCTTATGCCATACCTTATCGAAGGTATTCAATATGTCAAGAGCAATTGCCCTGGAAAGGAAGCCTTTGTTAAGAGATTCACTAATCCTATGAGATATAACCGTTAGCATATCTGCTGTAGATCTTGCGGAGCGGAAACCATATTGCATGTCACTTAGAAGGTTGTTTCTGCTGAGGTGGTCGACTATTTCTTTATTTAATATGGATTCCAGCAACTTGCTCATGAGACACAGAAGACTTATTGGTCTGTACTGAGAGGGAGATGACTTTTCACCTGAATTCTTAAATACATGGCATACGGATGAGGTTTTCCAGGGTGTTGGAAAGCACTTCTCCTTAAGGCAACGCTTAAACAGTTTTGTAAGCATGGGGGCAAATTCTGGTTGGAGCTTTTTTCACCATTATAACTGGAATGCCGTCAGGGCCAGTTGTTACTGGAATCAAGGTTCTTGATTAGCTTGGCGACCTCACGCACAGATATTTGTATGTTGCATAGCGTGTTGTCTCTTATAGGAGGAAATACGGGGAGTTGATGGCCTTGGTCGCATAAGGTAGAATTAGCTGCAAAGTTCTTGGCAAATAGTCTGGCATTGTCTGATGCTTACGAGATGACCTCAGGTCCATTGATGATGGTTGGGATAGAACGCACGCTTCTGTTCAGGATCCTGTTTTCTATTTGCCAAACTGGTGGGAACCAAGCCGCTGCTCAGCTACTTTGGATTTAACAGACTGAGCATATAGCTCTCTGGCATGTTTTATTAGTCTTTTACAGTGGCTGCTGGCAGTCCTGAAAGCAGCTTTAGTCTCAACACATCTATTACGTTGGTAGCTATGGAAAAAGTAATTTCTGTGCGCAATGGCAGCAGCACATTCTGAGGAGAACCATAGCTGGCTGTTAGGTTTTTGTTGGAATTTTTTGGGTGGTATGAATCGGTCTATACCTGCAATTGACCATTCTGTCAGGTCTGATACTGTAGAGGACACATCCTTTTTAAACATGGAATGCAGAGGTAGATCAGATATGAATGTACGGAAGCTATCCCAGTCAGCCATAGAGTATCGATATACAGTACGATGGGGAGGTACATCTGAAGATTTATTACATTTCATTTTTATCTTAACTGCTACAACAGAGTGGTCGGAAGATCCCAGAGGAGATAGAACATAGCGCAGATGAAATTGTGAGGAAAAGGTCTAGAAGGCTTGCATACTGACCGGTAGTATCGGGCACACGGGTGGGTTCGTGAACAATCTGAGTGATGTCCTTGGCAGTGGGAAAATCATGACAGAACCTCCCCTCGTCATCGGTTTTATTTGAGTGGGTCAGCCATTCCACATTATGGACATTGAAGTCACCGCAAATGTGAATGTTAGTCGAAGGATAAGCAGACAGGATGTGGTCAATATTCTCAGATATGCTCTTAAAGATAGTAACCCACTGTTGTGGGGGCGATAGAGGGCAAATATAAATGCAGTGGTGTAAGCTAGTTTAACCAGGAAGCACATATAAGGTAAATTAGGGTCTTTTCTGGAGATATCCCTACAACATGGAAAGCCATCTTTAATGTAGGCACATATTCCATGCCCATGGCGATCTTGGGGGTCAGATTTAGATGTTAAGTTAGAGTATCCTTTAATTATGAATTCGTCTAGGGAAGTGGTTGGCCCTATACCAGTTTCACTTTGAAAGAATATGTCCGGTGTTGTCTCCTGTAATTGAGTTTTTACCTCTGGAAAGTTGAAACGTAGACCCCTGATGTTAGAGAAGGAGACCTGGTAGTAGGGGTCTACGTTTGATGATGAGGTTTTAGGTTTACTCGTGTTTTTTCTTGGGGGGGAGATTTGTCATGTTGAGGTTTTGGGATTTGTTGAGCAGGTCGATAGACTTGGTTGGAGCAGGACAGAGAGGGAAAGTAAGAGAGAAAAAAGACAAGAAATATTTTTTGTAGCACATGATATTACCCACTAGTATGGCATCCAGAGGCCCTACCAGAAACTACTGCATGGTCCAGAATCCATTCACCAAATGGCAATACAGCAGCCCCGGTACTTTGCACCTGCTATATGGCATCCTCCTTAGTGGTTTATCCAAGGTTCGGGTCCCTGACTATCAGGCGGATAACGTCAGCTCAGATGAAACGTTTACCTCCAGCACCCTTACTAGTGACATGACCACAAGGATGGACATAGAAACAGAAATTTTCCGACATCTCAGGCTACTTTTCACAAAGTACTACCGACCTGGAAAGCAGCTTTTTCTCCACTGTTTGTCAGAAAAATCACTCATTGGAAATGAGAACTGAAGGACAAAAAAGGAGAAGCGAGAGTTACTGGAGCTGGCGATAACACATCCACATGCATTATCTACTCTCCATTAAAAAAAATGGAAGAAAAGGTGCGAAGGACTTATTAATATCTACATAGTAAGTCCGTTGCCCCATTCCCAGCTTGGGATAGTACTTGAAGATAGTCTCCCCTCCCATGTTAATGCATGGATACTTTTTGCCTTTATCTACCTCGAGCTAGAATGTTCGAGCATTCCAGCTCAACCCCATAATAAATATGCTATAATGGAACTTTTATCAAATTGGAAAGTCTGGTTACTTTTACTCGTTTAAAAATCTGGTTAAGAAGTAATACCTTTAGGTTTACGTCTTAAGTTTAGACTAGCTAGAAGTAATGCATACTTTAGAGTGAAAAAAAACCCGCATGTTTTTGAGTTCAGATAATATGCAGGTATAAATTGGGAAATGTTCAATTTCATGGGAGACATTTTTTCTCATTTTAAATATAAGAAAGAAATATTGGTTAATAATAGTATATTTGACAAAAAAGGTTAAGGAAAAAAAGATAAATAAAAAGAAAACAAGACAAATATTCAGGATTAAAGTCAAAGCTGGAATAAGGAAAAAATAAAACAAAAGTTTGCAATACACAGAATGTTAGTGTTTGTAGATTAGTAGACTTCAAAAGTTACGGATAGAAAAGTTTCTTAGCTTTCGGTCCACGGACTTTGACGTAGCTGTATTGAGTTCATAGCGTAAAAGGAACGGATGCTAACCAGTCAGTCTGGTTTTATACTGATATTTAAAGAGTATGTTGGGTGGCGGTGGTGGTGCTGGTGGGGGAATCTTCGTGAGTTTTATATTTTTATTTATTTCTTTTAAATTCAACATTGAATTATCTACCTCATGCCAGAATGTTCGACTATTCCAGCCCCACCCCATAATAAATATGCTACAATGGAACTTTTATCAAATCGGAAAGTCTGGTAATTTTAACTCGTTTAAAAAACTGGTTAAGAAGTAATACCTTTAGGGTTACGTATTAAGTTTAGACTAGCTAGAAATAATGCATATTTAGAGAGAGAAAAAAAAGACAGCATGTTTTTGACGAATTCTCACGAACATGAAACGCGGAATATTCGGTGTAGCTTAATTGCAATATATATTTTCATAATTTAATATATATATATATATATATATATATATATATATATATATATATATATATATATATATATATATATATATATATATATTCAGAATGTGAGACATCTGCTTAGGTTCTTAGTTGGTTAGATAACCATATCCTTTGTCCGTACGTATGTGTGTTTGTGTAGCTAGAGAGGACTAGGATGGGTAGGGAAGGAAGAGGGAGTTGAGGAAGGTGTAAGGATAACAGGAGGGGAAAAGAGAGAAAGATAGAGAAAGATAAAAGTCTTAATAAGAAATATGCCATACTTTTTCCCCGGGCATTACGGGGTAACTCTGCTATCCGGGCAACACAGGGTAGCTCTGCTAGT